>NW_027273863.1:14185000-14525000 GCF_046630095.1 Trachinotus anak
TGTGCCAGCTGGATGAATTGGGTCCATGCTAAAGGACAATTCCTGTTTTATCCCGCTGTCCCTCTTGACAGCTCCTGTGCCACAATGCGCTGCTCCCCACAGATACAGTTCCCACGGCATGGTGGGCAACCTGGGACAGGCTGTGTGGTTAGTGGTGTAAGGGAGCACCAGTGTGTGTTTACCTGAGTGTCTGTTCAGCAGCCTGGCATGCAAGGGATCTGATTAAATGACGCAAAGAGACAAAAAAAAAACAAAAACATGCAGACAATGACACCTTTTTAAGATGCCGCTATGAGAGGTCAGAAGACTGATGAACCTCTTATACGTAAGAATAAATGGCCCTTTTGACATGCTACTGTGAGAACTTTATGGGGAACCAAAATGACAAAGAAGATGTGAAAATGCAGCAGAGGAAGTTTGTCCAGACGAGGAAAAAAGAGAGAACCTATAAACTCACGGTGTATGTTTCTCCACACACATGTTTCCAGGCTCTTAAAACAGGCTCTTTAAAAAATTTCTCCTCTGGCAACTTTGTTTTGGGAGGATTTGAGAGTTTTCTAAACCCTTTGATACTGACTCAGACAGGCTCTCGTTTCAGTTTATTATGGCTGATATTGTTCCCACCTGACTACTGAGCACAGAGTGTTAACATGTTTGTGAGCGTCATGGCTGGTGGCCCATCACAAGATGGCCTCTAGTTTAATTTATTTTGACCACAAGCTTGAAGAGGTTTCAGTTTATCAAGGGTATCAAGGGGGTCAATACTACAATACTAATGAAATTTGATCAGATATTAAGTCCACATTGGAGTTACAAAAAAGTAGAAGGCATATTTGATGTCGTTGTTTATATTATGTAAACTGTACCAAACTGCTGGTGTTTTCAGTTACGAAAGACAAAAGCTCAGACATTTTCCAGCAGGTTTTCAAGCTTTCTCTTCTTTCAGACTTGCACTGTATGTACATTTTTGCTTCAGTTCAGACCAGCTAGTGTATATCTGGTGTTTTAATGACAATGCTAAACTCAGCTAAATTTATATAGCACCTTTCATACAAACATATCAAAACAAAACAATAAGAAGATTTAAGATAAAAACACAATAATATAAAATAAACACAAGGGATAAAAGTAAATATGAAAACCAATGGTTAAAACTCAAAGACTAAGACTATAGCATGGCTCCAACATGATTCCAGTGCACTGCTATAGTGTTTCTGAAATTTGCAGTTATGTAACTGATTGTGCTGTCTTTGGAAGATATGCTGTTAGACCCATGTAGTGTTGTATGAATAAAACTCCTGAGCCATTCTGCCTTAAGGTTGTCCCCTCTTAATCCCCTCTCCTCTGGCCACTGGAGGGCAATCCCTAGCTTCAGAGTTCACAGTGGTTTCACTGGGTTTTGAATCTTGAGCCCTTAAGTCGACCACCTCAGAGAACAGAGCTGAGCAGGACAAATAGTTAGATATGTTAGAATGAAAAGCGTTTTGTTAACCTACTACTACTTTAATTAGAAAACATGACGAGTGTGCAGTTTTTTGTTTTTGGCAAGCAGCTCTTTTCAGTCAACTAGACCACAGTCAGTAGAGCATTACACTGCCATCGTAATGCAGTTGTCATTTATATACTTTCCATGAGTTAAATTTTCACTAAAGGTTTACAATGTCTTCCCCGCCTCACTACTTACATATTTCTTATCTTTCAAACAGGCACATTAACATACCTGTCTAAAACAGCTGATTTAAGCAGCACATGCACATGTAATACATTGTTAATAATGCACTGTAATGTAGTTGTAAACAGATATAAGTGTTTATTAGCGATATAACGCCTCCTGGGCACTCAAAGTGGAAGCTGGTGTAAACACACAATAATTGATAATATTGTTGTACAAGATATGTCTTCACGGGAGAATTATTATTGTTGACCAAAACTGTACATTAATAAAACTTAAAATGTCTATATATTATAGCTGTGTACAACTACAGCATAGTTTGTTATAAAAGCATGTTATAAAACCATGTGTGGAACTCAAAGTAAGTTACCATTATGTCAGAAATGGAAAGTAATTCTCCAGCACCTTCATGTTGTTGATTGTGGTTGTAATGAGAGGTTTGCCTCTTCTGTCTGCTGGTAGACATATTGTTTAATAGTGATATGAACATGTTATATGGAGATGCCACATCTTTGTTCTTTGCCAGTTGCTATGATGAACAAACTCACTACAAACAAAGTCAGTACAATTCAGTTCATGAACCTGTGATGTATTGTAGTAGACTCACAGCATCAAGACTGCTCAGTCAGCATTTCTGAAGTTGAAGTGATACTCAGATATGCAGATGTCAAAAGCTGCTATAAAAAGGTTGTCGTTTTCTGCGTCATGGAGAGCAGAAGTTGTTACGTTGATACGTTGATACTAATGGTGACAAAGCATCAATATGTCCAAGGAAACTCTTTAAACATCTCATGCAGCATGATGTACTTTTGCACTGTCCATTTGTATGTTCAGTATGTTCCAGACCATGGATGCTTACTCGTGTCCATAAATGTCCACCTCAGGCTATGTTTTAATCCACCTCAGGCTATGTTTTAATAATGTTGTAAATGCAAATCACTTCCAAAGTATTAGCCTTTGTTTCTCAGTACAAGGGCTATCTGTCCAGCCAATGTTATGGAAAGTTTTCAAGATGCCCTGGTGAGAGAGCAGCAAACTAGCAGGTGCAAAAACATTAACCGCCTCTGGGGGAGGAAATAAGAGATTGGACATGCCCTCACTCTTCATTTTTATCAGTCCTGAGCCTCTGAAGAGCTCTCAGAGAGAAGAGAGTTTTTGGTCTGTTGAAACACATGAACAAATTTGGTAGCGCAGGCTGCTATGGACTCTCTGGAGTGCTGTACTTCTATTTATGAATCAGCCTTTAACAACTAATAACCACAAAACCTATTAATGGTTGTGTTATAAAACTGATAAACAGAAAAGATGTCTGTAGCCGAAGGTGCATGCATGTCCCTGTCTTACTGGTCTGCTGATTGAGCTGGTAAAAGTCAAACATCTGTGGGAAAGATTAATGTCTGTCTACCCACCCTGTAATATCAGTTGTTTCACCTTCCTGCTGACGAAGGTTGTCTTGGAGAGACAGCTGCACTGCCTGGCTTTTCACAAGCCTGATTATCAATGTGATATGTACTTTCTTTATTTACTTTGTAAAGACTTGCCCTGAATCTGTACAGCGTGTACAGAGGAGGCCTCAAGGTTAGTGCTTTACTTGCAGGCACAACGCCCCCCATTTAGTCTTTAGGTTAAGCTAAATTTAACCGTCTCCTGGCCTTAGCTCCATATTTAATGTGCAGACAGAGTAGTGTTAATCACCTCTCTAACTCAGTGGAAAAAACCCCTTTAAGAAAACACACAAGTAAAACAAACAAGTAAAGTAAGATTATGAAAAACATTTATCAGTCTGACAGCATGGGCATGGTGTAAAGTGCTGCAAATATGGACCATAAAGAAATACTGCAAGTTTTACAGAACAATGAAACAAAGCTACAATACAGTGAAAGTTTCCAGACGACAATAAAAACCGATTATGTGAGTAGTCAGTATCTCCAATGATGTCACAAACAGGCAGTCAGACTATCAAACGGCAATGAACGTTCATTTTTGAATGTTATCAAGGAGTGGGGAAGATTTAGGTTTAGAATTATTATTTTCAGATATTTTTGCCGCTAACTTACATATTTGAATATTAATGTTCAATACAATTATTCATCATTACTACATCTGTTAATTGCAGATCATGTTGATGGTAATCTAACACATCAATAGTTGTGTGTTGCAAAAACCACCTTTATTGCATCTGGCCTTGTCAGAATCAGAGTGTCTTTTCCACACTATTCTCTACACACATGCGCTGACACATGTTTTTTGGCTTCAAAGAAGACTAGACATGCATCTGTCCAATCACTGGTGTCTCAGCAGCCTGCTGCACCCCCACTGCTTCATGACCTCCCTAAAACCTCTACCCTCCGCTGAAGTGATCCTATTACTCTGAACAGGTCGCAGACGGACACCAAGAACTCAGCCTTATGGGAAATGCGTCATTCCCGTCTGCTGTGCATCGTTCTATTTTGATTACTGGCTGCAGATTAGAAGAAAACTGATTCGAACTGATGACAATCCTTTGAGTAGCAACACAGCAGTTTTTTATTCTTTGCTCCTACTTCGCTCAGTTACCCTACTTGTTGTTGTGGCTCAGTTAAGGCTGGCAGTAGTGTGTGTGTGTTGGATGTACTGAGCAAAATAACGGATTTGCTGGGATTAGGCCCTTGCAACAGACTAATGGGAGTAAGAAACTTGCTGTGGCACCATCAGATACATGATCAGCCTTTAATCTTACTGGAGCTCAAAGGGGTGTGGGGGTTGGAAAGGGCACTGCTCTCGTGTAATCATTTTTAAATCTCTGGGTTAGAAAGAGGCCTCGAGCATTCAGCGAATGATTCATCTGCCGTTGTTGTCGTCATCTTTACATTTTCATTTTGAAGTAAACAATGACACAAATACGGTGCAGGCGGATTACAAGAATCCAACAAAAGATGTAGACACTTGCATGATGGCATTGACATGCCAACATGTTTTTCTGTGTGTGTGTGTGTTGTGTGTGTGTAGAGCTTTTGTCTGTCTGTGATGCTTTGCTAACCCTGACACGCTGTTGGTAATTATGCAACAACAGCAACATGTCTGTTTCTGTGATTTGAATCAGCACTTGATGAGAACAAAGATTAGAGACTGAGCCTGGCGTATTTTCACACCAACTAAATCACTGTTAGAATAAGAAAAACAAAAAGAAAAAGAAATAGAAATAACTACAAATCAAGGACAAAAATGTACAAATGCACAGAGAAGAGGACACATATGCATGCTGTATTTCGAAGACAAAAATACTCCATTTACACCTGGCATGAAAACATGTCTTGTTTCCAGATTGTATCTAGATTTTGACCTGATAACATTTACACCTGTTATTAGTATGTGTCTCCATAGTGTCGACATTGATATCCAATTGAGATCTGATAGCTCTGTACAGTACACATCACATCCTCCTCTCTTTTGTGCAAGTCCAAAAAAAAAAAAAACCCCCAAAAGAACAACAATTAACAACAAAAAAAGGATAGAAGAAGAAGAATAAAAGATGGTAGCCATCTGCGTTATTGTGTTAGCTTACTTTTCAGGTGGGGGAACAACTGGAATGTCGAAGACGGAAGCAGAGGATTCACACTTGTGTTCAATTAGGTCACAGTGTGTGGTTTGACCGATCGGCTCACAATCCATCCTCAATGCATCTTGGAAGCATTTACACCTGTATTTTCACGTGGCAAAGCTTTACCTGATAGTAAGAGTTGCTAATTAGCATTAGCCGCAAAGAACAGCTGAAGTTGATGGCAATGTCATTAAATTTGTGTGGATTTGGTCATAAACCAAATTACTGACGAGAAGTGAGGAGATCACAAAAGTAACAGGCTTCATTCTCTGGGAATCATTGGATGTCTTTAGAAAAATTCTTAGCAATTCATGCTGATGGTTGTCATTTCCAGAGCCACGTTGCTAGTGTGGCAAGAAATTAGTTGTCTCTATGTATGGGTAGGTTATTTACAGAAAATGACAAAACTCTTCCATAGCCACAGAGGACATTACACAATTGCTTTCAAAGGCCGAGTAATGTTCACTATGACTAGTGAACTGACATTATGTATCAACTTGGTGGAATGCCCCTTTATTATTGAAGTAAGCTGTATCAAATGGAAACTTAGATGTGTTAGACATAAGCAACACATTTAGACACAGAAAATGTTGAGACAAATACACTGACAATAACTGAGGAACTAATTACGTGCTGATGTCACAATGTATTGTTACGTAATCATCAAACTGCAACCACGATGTGAGCTTTGTCTTTTTCTGTTGACAGAACAGTTGAGTTTTTTTTTTTTTTACATTATGTCAACATGAATGGCAAAGGACAAGACAATTATGGAGGTACATACAAAAGACAGCAGCTTTACACAGAGGGTCAGTGTGTCTACATGCCTAATCATGTGTGTAAAATCTGTTGATGTGTTGTAGCACGCACACACACACACACACACACGCACACACGCACACACACACACACACACACACACACACACAGGCCATACATCCTAGAGATTACGTAATCTCAGTGTAGGTCACCATCACTCATGGAGGGCAATAAGTTAATGCAGGTGCAAAGCAGAACATGACTGAAAATATCTCGGTGTATTTCTGTAATCATTGCTGATCTACCCATTACAGATTTCTTTCTATCACCTGTTTACACCACAGGGTTATCTGAGGGGAGAGCCTTTGTTTTTCAGCTGTTCTCACTGCAGTTTGTCCTCAAATCACCTGCATTCGTTAGTCTTGTCGAGCCGGATGGCATGACTCAGGACTGATGTCCTGTCCTTAAAACAACTGCAGCATGACTAACTGGGGAGGAACCCTGTCAGTCCTCTTTCATGTTGGCTCAACTGATCCACTCTATGTTTATCGTAAGGAAGAATGAGAAACTTTGTCAAGATAATGGGTGTTGTATTACATTGAACAAAGCTGACCTTACAGGGCTGTGTCTCTGAATAAGCTGTGGTGGAACACAAGTACATTCACTCAAGTACTGTACTTTTGAGGTACTTGTAATGGAGAATTTTGTTTTTACTACTATATACTTCTGTTTCACTATATAACAGAAGAAAATATTGGATAATTCTCTCTCTCTGTCTCTCTGTACATTCATTTGACAGTTTCCATATACAGAACATAGCCACTGTAATCATTCTCAAACAAGACTCAGTGTCTATGGCTGTGCCAGCAGCTGAGTGACATTTCACAGCTAAATGCTCATGTCGGCAGGCTAACATGCTCAAAGCTAAATGCTAACATTCTGATGTTTAGCAGGTAAAATGTTTCCCACATTCACCCTCTTACTTTGGCATGTTTGAGTGTTAGCGCTTCCTAATTAGCAGGTAACACAAAGTACAGACAAAAACTTGAGGTTTCTTCCTTATTTACCAATCAAATTAGTTTCTTGGCAGTTTTCCCTTAACCAAATCAAGTTTCTAACGATGGAAGGTGTTGTATGCTGTAGATTATAAAGCCCTTGGAGGGGAATTTGTGATTTTGGGCTACATAAAACTGACTTGACTAAAACTGATTGTTGGCACAAGATAAAAGTCAGAGGATCACAGATTTCATTAGCATTCATCTTGCTAATATTAATATAATTTTACTGAATTAAAAAAAAATAGTATTTTTACATTGGGTCAGTTTTACTTTTTACTTTAGGAAAGGTTCTGAATACATCTTCAACCACTGTGGATAAGGAGTAATAAATAATGAGAACTCTCCATTGTGTGAAAATCAGTAACACATAAAATCAATGTAGAACAAAACCAAAGGGTAGAAAATAGGGGGGACACTACAGAACAAAATCAAAAACCAGTCCAAACAAGAATATTTTAAGAGTTTTCCCTAAAAGCCTCGAGGGTATCAATATCCTTGAAAAAGTCTTTCATTATCCGCCTCATTTTTGCCATTGGCTTGCTATTTTAATGCCTTTAACACTACACATTCACGTCATACTTCTCTGCCTCACCCTGCCACCTCATCATCTCACGTAACACAACTGGTCATATCTGCGTCTTAAAGCCAGAACAAACAGAATGAAGATTAAACTGATATAATGTACAGTCTCTCTTGTTGTCTATCTAGCTGCTATGTGCCGTATCAAGACTCAGGTCAGGCATACTGGATAATGTTATTTATTTTCTTAATGATGAAGAAACGCTTTGACATTGTGGTGTGTCCCTGCAGCTTTGAGTACCATTAATGAGATGACTGTATAAACACAGCCCCGTATGGCCAGGCCTCATGTAGACAGAGACATGTGTGAGCATCATAGCAGCAGTTTATGCTTATGCCTGCTCTTAAAGGGAGCTGAAAAACAGGTCAACATGAATTCTGGAAGAATAAGCATTCCCTTTGTTAAGCCTATAAACAATAGTGAGAGGTGTTCGATAGAGGAAACTGACAGATGGGCTTCTCCTGTCTTATCTGGTCAGGACTAGAACCACATGGATGGATGAACAAAGAAAGACAAAGCAGTTGTGTTTTTACTCTCTGTCACACTGCCATTCTCTGGACCTTAGAAAGTCTCTGTTAACCATAACCAGCACTGGACTTTACCCAGTTTGTTTGCCTTATGTCAAGTTCAAGCCTGTCTTAATTTCCTCAGGACGTGCAATGTGCTGTGTGTGTAGTGCAGTGTGAGTGGATGGAGTTTTGAAAAGAAATGATCATGCAAGACAAAATCTCATGCATTCTTTTACTACCACACATAAATAGAATTACACTTTACTTTAATTACTGAGCTTGTATTCAATATTCTTAGATTTGCCCAGAATCAAAGAATCTTTTTGTTCTTTTTCTTCTGAAAATAGTGGAGAAGTGAACATGTTAGGAAGCGCAGGAAGAGCCAGAGAGAGAGAGGAACTAACAGCTATATTTTGTTATCATAACAAACTTAATAACAATTTGTTAACAAATGATTAGACTCCCCTCAGTGTTCAAACATGACAATACTTGCACATCTTGTCTAGATACAATTGTAGTCATGTCTAAACTTGACACTCTTGATGGGAGCTGCAGTTGAAGAGCTGAAGATGAAGACAGAGAAGTTTGGGAAAATCTCTGGCAGAGCAGGCACATGTTTGTCGGCCAAATATAGCCAGAGATATATGAAAAGCAGATATACTGAGTCAGCATTTGATCTTGAACAGTGGAACTGGAAAATACAGGATTTATCAGCGTCACTGATCTTTTTTTTGCAACATACACGACAAGACTCCTGGTACAGATGATGAGTATAAAGAACTGTGTCCAAATCTTGTCCAGTATTTGATTTGAGCCACTTACTCTTTCCCATGTGGTCCCACAAAACAAGTAGACAATTAAAAATGATCCACTATGCCACACACTCTCCTGTATGTATTCCCTTTTCAGCATATTAGTCATCACCTGATTGCTCTCATTATTAGCACAGCAGCATTTACTGACAGGCAGGATCATACAGCCAGAAAAGACAAACAAGGAAGTGCTAAAGCAAATGCCAAGGTCACAGTGACAGCCCACGCAGATAATTATCATTTGCTCCATGACACTATTTTCATTTGCTGATGTAGTCAATGTAGACAAAAAAAGTTCTTGTATAGCATGAAAGAAAACATGTGTCACAACACATTTTAACAGATAGTGACGTGTGAACAGGCCAAAACAGAACCCAGGTCAGTCTACATTCACCATATGAAATCTCAAGGAGCTGAGAGCAGCTACACAAAGTCTCCTCCCCCACACAAACAATCACGTGGATTTTACTGGTTCCTTCTGGTATGAGACTGGATCGTTTAATTAAATTTTACTCTCTTCCTCATCTGCGGCTTCGCCTCACAAAGCCACGACAGGTCAAACCTGATGACGCTCGAGGAGTACATTTCTGTTATTTTTCCCTTTGCCAGTGGTGGAATGTAGCCAAGTACATTTACTCAAGTACTGTACTTGAGTTCAGTTTTGAGTTGTTTGTACTTTTCACATATTTAATTTCTTTTTACTTCACCACATCTATCCAAAAACTATAGTATTGTTATTTGTTACTTTTTACATCAAAAAGTATAAAAAGGTAAAAAAAAAATGCTATATTTTTTAAAGATTGAACCTGTGGTTCTTAAGATTTTTACATGATGCCCAAAGTACACAGTACAATACTCAGTGTGATATCATTCAACGTTTCATTAATTAAAGGTGTGTCTGTGACTAATGCAGTTTGTGTTGGTGTTGGTGGGACAGAGGCTGCTTTAGGCGTGAAGGAATTTATGACTGAGTCATCTTAGGGGTGGTGTTGCTCATTAAGCATCTGTTTGGCGTAAGCATCCATTCACTGGTAAGGCCGGACTGAAACGTTGACCTGCCTGTGCGTAAGTGTTTCAAGCAAACAGGCTTCGTATAATGGCTGCCATGCGAGAGGCAGCTGTCAGCATCACACAGCGTAAACATGGCCTCCTTACAGAGCTGAAAACCACAAAATGTAATGTATTGTATCCTCATGCATGAATATTGTAGGATTAAATTACTCAATTTCTTGATTTGCTTGATTCATTTAGATTTTTGGTGTTTGTATGTGAATGTTGTAATCCCTGTTAAACAAATTTGATTTTTGCCAAATTGTTTTTTTTTTTTTACAATATTCATTTACCTTTGATCACTTGTGAGTCTGAGTGTTTTAGTAAACCAGTAACCACATTCCAAATATCTAAAAATCAGTGATATATTTGTATTATATTTGTATAATTTTGTAAATGTGTAATTTCTAAATGGATATTCATATTTAGCATATTTTAGTGTTCTGTGGATCCCCTTTTTGCTCGACATTGTTTCCTCTTTCTGTTCTTTGTTGCTCTATGTTTATGCTGCTTTTGCTGCTGTGGCAGAATGTCCCCACAAAAATCACATTGTGTCAGTTTTTAAAGATGACGTGACGCAGTTTTACCGGACAAACATGAGAACAAAATGTACTAGCAAGAGTCTTTGTCACTATCCTAAAATGTCTGTGAAGACATTGGTGTTTTTGCATCTTTGCCTTACACAGAAAGTGGACTTGTGGGGGTGTGCGGGTCAACCATTGTTTCGTGTGTTAAAGAGCGGACAACCCCTGTTGATAAATCAGCATGAGGCTTTCGGGGGAAGGGAGCACTTCTTGTGAATTTGGAGTCGGAAGACTACTGGCATCTGGCCAGCTATTGAAATCATGAAAATGTGGACTGTTTGAACTTTAGTGAAACTGAACAGAACGGTTTGTGACAGAAACAGTTTGTGAACTAAAGTGGCAAAGTTACATTTGGTTAATTAATAATTCACCATTTGCTTTCTCTCACTGAAGTAGCATATAAGAGTGGATGACCAATGCTTTAAGCAACAATTTGGAACAAAGGAGCATTATAAAGCATTGCTTGGTGCTTGAGCAAAAGAAATGTTTACTCAAGTGCAAAGAATTTAAATGCAGATTCTGCTCAGCTATCCAAGTAGGTCGAGAACATACTGAATAATCTGCACGCCTGCATGCCCTGGGGAAGAACATGTTGGCACCACCTTTTATAGCCAGAGGGTTGTAATCCTTAATGCTTTAAGTATGGAATTACTAATAACTGTGCTTTATTTCACATTTACAGCATTGTTACTTGCAAAAGCAGGTGTAAAGGTGTAAAGAGATATCATACTGTCATTGTTTCCTATCAATCTTTCCTTCTCTTTTCTGGTAATTTTACCTCTATCATCCCACTGCACTTAAAAAACACATTTTTGCACTGGAAAGGATCTTTAATCTGTCTTCTCTCTGCAAGAAACAAAGGCGGATGAAAGTGAGTCTGTGCTGCAGCAGCACAGTCAAAACTGTGTCACTGTGTCATACATAATGACGTGACCAATCAGGGAGCAGGTAAACATGAGTGGCTGAATCGGATGTAGCATCAGCCCAATCACACCAGAGCCCTCAGCCAGTCAGGATGCTTCTAGTCATGGCACAGCATCTGTCTGTGTGAAAATACCAAACGGTGTGTGAATGTGTGACTGTGCAGTGGATGTAAACATGCGGCAGCTTGTTATTCTCCACCCCTTGCAGACAGAGCTGATTTAGCATGTGTGTCCGAGAGTTAATGTGAGCACGTGTGATCATCTGTGTGAACGCATGTGAGAGTGAGTATTGTGTGCGTGCGTGGGAGGTTAAAGCTATTCCGAGAAATTTAGATTTATCTAATGATGAAATCACCCTGTCATAAACATGTCACTGTTGTTATCTTAAAAAACCCAAAACCCCTTCAGATATAATGAAACTCATCCTGTTGTCTCCTTTTCTCTTTAACAGGATCTAACAGGATTATACATGCTTCTTGCCAAGAAATGAGCCACAAGACAACGTTGTCCTCTACTGACATTTCCTCTCCTTCTCTTTCGTTTTTTTTGTGCAGTGTTTTGCACAAACCATCGAGCTACATTTCTTCTTCCTAAGCTGTTTTGCAAATTTCATCATTCTCTCATTCTTTCTAAGTCATTGCCTTAATGCAGAATTCCCTTCTTCTGTTGTGGTAAGAAGAGCTAGTACTGGTTTGAACTAGTATGATGTGTTACACAACGACACAGCCCAAGTGAGGACAATCATGTACATTCACTGACAACAAACTCATAACCTTTAGAAATGACGGATAAAATAGTGGATTTGCTGTTTTTATTGCACCTCAATGTGCTACTATATGTTAAATGTCAGTCACAAGTTTTTAATAATATGTAAAAATTGTAGTTGCCATGTATTTGCACTCCCTGATGCCACAGTGTGAGTGCATGCTAACTGACTGGCATCTTAAAGTTGTGTTTGGCCAGGGGGCTATTGTGCAGCTCCATTTATGAGACCCCATTTCATGTTTTTTTCCTCCTTACATAACATGGATGTTTTTTTTTTCTCCCGCTCCACACAAGAACCACCATGATCCAGCCTGTACATTCCGGTGGTTGTCATAGCAACAGGGCAGCATCCCTCTCCATCCTTTGTCCAGTGTCTCCCCCATCGTTTGAGCTTCCCAGGCAGAAGGTGGTTTGGATTCTGCATGCAAATTGAACCCCCTAATTGAGCCTCGAAGCGAGGAAGTGGAAGAGGTTTTAGTTGGGCGACTGAATCTCATCAAATGGCTTTCACACGTCGTAGCGAGGTGGTAAACTCCCCACAGAGATGGCATCACAAATTTCAAGTGTTAAGTAAGAGGAAGTAAACGCCCAGTGAAGAGCTGAAGTCGACAGATTCACACAGTTTTGTGTCAAATACATGCCTTTTGTTCTGATTATCCATGTGTTTAAAGGATAGAAGAGAGAGATAGAGATAGAAAAGAAATATTGGCACAGGTGGGATGAGTGGGTGGGTTGGGGAAAAGAACATGGTGTCCCGGTTTGCCTCTTGGAATGTAGGAAGTTTTGCTGGGAATAATGGACTGTAATGCAGTATGTGGGTCAGTTTAATTCCCCTATAATTGTGTGTGGCAGTCAGTGGCTGAGGTTTTGAGTTTAGGTTTGCGTCATTGTGGCAGAAATGAGTGCACCTGTGTGAGAGGGAATTAACTTTAACATTTCCCCCTCTATTTTCTAGCTGTTCTGCACAGCAGCTACAATATGAATGTAGACAGAAATAGAAATATATTTTGTGCTCGATTATCCTCTTTGCAGTTGTTAATTACTTTGGAATTATGTTTGTTCCAATTAAAGTATTAAAGCATTGTTGCTTCGTGACATATTTTAAGCTGTTTCTGATTTCAAACTTTGCACTCTATGACCCAAAAATATGACACGAACTCTCAGAAACCTGCAAAGGCATGCACAAAACAAGATTTCAGGGGCGGAGAGGTTTCAGACTTTGGGGGGAAAAAAACGACCAAAACAAAGTTAGAGAACATGTGTTGGCCTCAGGCCAAGCAACATCCTCTGAAACAGGACTGAACCTGCCCTCAGTTTTATGATTGGTCAACTTGTTCCTGGCAAAGCCAATCAGTGAGCTGACTAATGTGCTGTTGTGAGGGCAGACGGGATGTAGGGGAAAGGTCTTAGAGCAAACTTTGTTGTGGCCCTTCCCCCGAGTAGAGAGAGGACACCAGAAGTAAATGTTTATGTCCCGAGAAATGAAGATGTTGTGTACTTCTTGAGAAGTGTTGTTGAAATGTCTCCTTGTTCTGTCAATACCAAAGAATCCCGTCATTGTGTTTATACTGTATGTGTAAAGTTCTGACTCCCAACTTTTTACTAGAGAAAACTTTGACTTCAATACTGCTGACTCGGCAGGTATGTCCTTCACTTGTCACATACATATGCAGAAGTATTACGGAAGTCTTTATAGCTACATTTTGCCTATATTTGAATAATATAAATAAATTCAGCTGAAAGAGATTGGCCCTGCAGCTGTAAGTAAACTCTGACAGCATGTTTTTGTAGTTTGTTTTTGAGCAAATAACTACTTCTACTTCTCAGCCACAACAATCTGTGGTGCTGTGTAGTTGTTTATGACACAGCACTTCTGGGAATATTGGCCTCAGGCTGTAGCGGTGAAGGAGTCTAATAACTGTCTCGTGAGTGCATCAGTTTCCAGTTACTTCCCACAGGGTCCTAAAAAACACCAGCTAGAACAAAGCTGCCGTTGAGCTCCGGCCAAGATATCAGCCAGACTGAAACATCAGAACCTTTGGCAAAACAAAGCGCAGCCGGAGAGCCTTTACTAGAGTTACCTTTAGGTGCACTTCGTTTTACTTTTTCTGTGTACTGCTCATATTAAAATGCTGTATTGCCAGCTGTTTAAACTGTTTTTAAATGACTGGAGGCCAGTATCAACTGCTCCTGCAGCCAACTAGAAGATGTAGCTGTGGTGTTTTGAATGGTGGTGTTCACAAGATGACCTTAGCACCAGAGTTTTTAACGGGATGTCTACTCTATTATCATTGAAGTGTTGACTCTGGTGTGTTGAGTTTTAAGAATCATCTGTCTACACTGAGCTAAATCAATGACAGCTATTGCTTTCATTTTGCAGACAGAGAAGCAAAATGCAGTCCCATCCTATTACCTTCTTAAAGCAATAGTTTGACATTTTGAGAAATAAGCTTTTTTGGTTTCTTGCTGAGAGTTAGATCAGATCTATATCACTCATCTGTCTATTTAAAATAATAAGCCTACAGCTAGCCTCACGTTAAGACTACAGCTAGCCTGGCTCTATCCAAAAATTACAGTAACCAAAATTCATCTACCAATTTTCATGAGCTTTAGAGGCCTTTGGAAGGATCCACACTTGATGTTCCTGTGTTTCCACTCTTTCTGCTAAGGTAACTGCCTGCTGGTTGTACCATACAGACATGTGTATCAAGCTTCTCATCCAACTCTTGGCAAGACAGCAAAACTGCTTATTTCCAGAAATGTTGAACTATACCTTTAATTTTTTTTTTTTTTTTTTTTTTTTTTTTTTTTTTTTAAATTCATGAGTCATACAGCCATGTTGTGATAAAAATAAAAGTTTTAAATGTATCAATAAAAAACACCAGGTTCAGTAAACTTGATGTTTTACCAAATCAGGTGCATTACAATATCGCAGTTAACAAAAGGATAAAACTCCTTGAGGAAATCTACAAATGGCATTATGGACAGATCCACATTTGAACAACATACGTCTGGGTATAGACATCTACAAAGTGTACCATACAAGTTGACCCAGTGTGTCAAAATCTGACGACATCAAATGTTGCCATTTAAAAATAGACACTTCATAAAATCAAAGAATTAGTAACATCGATGACTGGATAGTTGAAAAGGCAGGTCAACATATATTAACAGTACATGAACTAGTCAGATTTATTAAGTTAGACATGCTGTCCAGCCTTAGCAGCTCTACTCTTCAGTGTCCATGTGCTTTAGTTCTTTTAGTTACAAACAAAAGGGAAAGATGACATGGGCTATAAAACAGTGTTACAAAAGCCAATCCCTTCAAAAGCAGAGGGGAAAGACATACCCTGCCATTACCAGCTCATAACTACCAAGGGTCTCATTACCTTGTCATGTTTTAAGTTGACCAGCCAACTTTAAGCCATTAAAATGGAGGTTAAAATCATCTCAGTGGGAGAGAAAATAAAAAAAATACAGTACTAGTTTAAAAGAAAAGATAAAGTCAGGATGGCAGTGGGAGTCAGTCCACGAGTTGTAGATTTAGTAATCCGCAGGTTCGTCTCCCTCCTCATTCAGCAAACAGGTGCGGATGAGGGCCTCGATAACAGCGTACGGGTCGCAGTTGGCTGAGGGGCGGCGGTCCTCGAAGTAGCCTTTCTTCTCCTGGCCTACATTACGAGGAATGCGGATGCTGGCGCCACGGTTAGCCACCCCTGCGGAGAATTCATCGATGTTTGAGGTTTCATGGTGGCCAGTGAGACGGCGGGCATTGTCGAGCCCCCCTTTGGGATCATAGGCACGAATGTGATAGCGGTGCCTCTTCCCAAGTTTCTCAATGGAATCCTCAATGGCTCTGAAAGCAGAAATCAAAAGATTCTCATTACAAACTTTAAAATTATTCATGCAACTCAACACATTAGCAAAGCTGTCAACTCAACCTCCCCCCTGAAAAAGCTTCTGACACTCACTTTAATCCACCATCTTCCCTCATCTCCTTTGTGCTGAAGTTTGTATGGCAGCCAGCACCGTTCCAGTTACCAGGGATTGGTTTGGGGTCAAATGAGGCAACAACACCAAAATCTTCACAGACACGGTGCAGGATGAAACGCGCCACCCAGAGATGATCACCCATATTGATCCCTTCACAAGGTCCAACCTGGAACTCCCACTGAACACACACACACACACACACACACACACACACACACGTTCATTATAAGCTGTTTCTTAAAATGACTATTGAAACCATAAAAACATGTACAACGCCCAGATGTTTCAGGCTTTGATTGTCAATACCTGAGCAGGCATCACTTCTGCGTTTGTGCCACAAATCTGGACTCCAGCATACAGACAAGCTCTGTAATGGGCCTCCACTATATCTCTGCCATAGGCTTTGTCAGCTCCCACACCACAGTAGTATGGGCCTGCAAATATGAAAATTGTTAACCACCCAGACACTGAGTCACGTTCCCATAAGAGGAACACTTTCATATGAAAACTTTGAATGACATGCTTACCTTGTGGTCCGGGGAAACCATTAGATGGCCAGCCAAATGGGTGTCCATCTGTGCCCAGAATAGTGTACTCCTGCTCCATGCCAAACCAAGGATGCTGCTCCTCCACCATGTCCATCACCTTCTTACATGTGAGTCGAAGGTTGGTTTCTGCAGAGAAAAACTTTCAGGTCAGAAGACTAAAACCAATGCAGTCATGTCCTGTTACCTGGGCCAGTTTTGCAAGTTACTGTTTAAAATAGCAGTGCAAACTGCAAAACGTGCATGCAAATGTAAATGAGTGCATTTGTGTCCGTTTATTTGAATGTGTGCACACCTGGTGACGAGTGTGTGCCACATTTCTACAATGAATGAAAAATGCCATCTTCAACATTTGAACAGTTTAAAAAATAAATAATAATACTCCCATCTTCCAGTTTCTAGAGCAAGACAAATTTCTACAGTCAAACAATTGGTGGTCTTTATTATTCTAATAAAGTAATGTCAGACCAACCTAACACTGTCAGACCAACCAGTTAATTGCTACATGTCAAACAGACCAACTACTACAGCTACAGTATTATACTACATTTTCCTCTCATTAGTTTATAGTTATTAGACAACTATTTGAAATCGTTACTATTTTGCTACTTTATTGCAGATAACTCCATTCATTATAAGATAATTTTATCTAAAAAAAAAAAAAAAAAAAGTAGCTTCTTCGTTACCTGCAGGTTTGCGGTTGTACTTCAGCACTTCACACAGGACCAGCTTGTTGGGATCTTTACGGAATGGATCACGGAACATGGCAGAAGGAATCAGATACATGTCGCTGTTTGAGCCCTCAGACTGGTAGGTACTGGAGCCATCGAAGTTCCACTCAGGGAGATCTACAGGAGGAGGAGGGAGGCAGATATATTATAATGCATTGAGGGCATCATCTTGATCAGTTCACATGTCTTGGGGAAGACTGAGGCTGCTTACCTTCGATGCTTTTAGGCTCAGAATCCAGTGTCCTGGTTTTGCATCGGAGTCCCTCTCCAGTTCCATCAATCCAAACGTACATGGCCTGGACTTTATCCCCCTGAGGGAGCTCCATGTACTGCTGCTTGACAGCTTTACTCAAGCTGGCGCTGGCCGACGTAGCCATCTTATTTCCTACTATAACACACCTGAGGATAAGAAGAGGAGGGGGGGGGGGGCAGGCGTGAGACCTCGGCGCGCTCTGGATCACATGTTGCGTAACCGGGTTTTGGGGGCGCAAAAAAAACAAACACACCACCATTGTGTCTTCTTCCAGAAAGAAGAAGGGGTGAAAAAAACAAAAAACAAAAACGCGTTGAGGATGTAAAAGGCGGCACATTTCTAGGTTTTTCTCACTCTCCACTCAAGAGAAAAGCCTCTTCCCACCTCCGATGCATGACTATTTTTGGCTGAATTTAACTAGACATGTCAGCTCATGGAAAACTACATTGCAAACCCCCACCCAACCCCCAATAAACACGCAATGTGAGAAACGTAACACAAAAAAAGCAACACACATCTCTGCTCTACCGTGTTGCCAGTACACTTGTTGTTGTAGTCATGGCTACAGCAAGAGTTAGGCAACATTACATCATGGGCTTCCTCATCCTAGGTCATCTCCCACCGTCCTACAATGAAATCCTTATCTAAACACAAGCACATATCTAAACACAATGTTTTAAAACACATTTGAAGACTAAATCACAGGCTAAAGCCGCTAAAGTAACAGAAATGCCGATGTCAAGTGAGAGTTCATTGTCTAAAGTGTGTAACAATAAAAAAAAAAAAAAAAAAAAAAAAAAACCTGGTACACGCTGAACTCCCGCCCCAACAAGACTGAGTGTAACAGGGAACAAGCAAGCAAGCAAGTAATTACCTGGAGAAGCGAGGAAATTGAAATAAAAACTAAAGGACTGACAGGTCCAGTGTCTTGTCGTGTGATGTCTCGCCAGTGCCTCTCTCATCCTCCGGTACCGACGCTCCGGATCCGGCTCCATTTATAAGAGCAGGAACTGGGACGTCACAACTTTGATTGGTCGGAGGGACGCGAGTGCGTTTACTCCACGCGGAGGGAAGGCACACGCAGCCCGCCCATTGGACAAGCTGCAAACGGAGCCGCAACGCCCTCTAGCAGGAGCTCAGCCGCGCGTCACAGTGCGTGACCCTGCACCGTGCGCGCGCGCGCGCGCGCCACCCTCACATGAAGACGTGATCTCAGGAATTAAAGTGTGAACCTGCCTCGGATGGAGGCCCAGCACTTTTGTGCAAACGTGTTTCCCCGTTGGAGGCGGACTCAACCGTGTGGAACAAAATGTACACCATCCTCCGCCTCGGCACAAAACCACCAGGTAGTTCCTAACCCACGACGGCACCGTGCGGCAGGAGTCAGTTACTGCAAGGCTGCACTGGTTTCAATGGCAGGGATTATGTAATCCTGCTGCGAGAAATCCTCCGGTGTTGGTTCAGTCTGGTTCTGCACCGGATTGCCACGTGAGAAAACTATGTGTGAAATGATCGTCGTTACAACAATCAATAACCAATCAATAACCCTGCAGACTGCTTTATTACAGCAGTTAATTTATTCTTCTTTCATCGTCTGAAATTGGGTTCATTTATTATTGATTGATTGATTGATAATTGAGGAATTTGTGCGCAAGTTGTAGATGTTTTATAATCACCACATTTTATTGGTCTTGAGATCCAGTGGTCCACACAGTGGCCTATTTAGACCCTTTACTTAAGTAAAAGTATAAATACCGCAGTGTAAATATACTCAATTACAAGTAAAAGATTTCCATTTAAGTCATATTCAACTAAAAGTACAGAAGCATTGTCTGCTAAATTTTAAATAATTCAAAGTTAAAGTACTTGTTATGCAAAAAAAAAAATAAATAAAAGACATTATTAATACCGATGCATCAATGTGTGAGCAGCATTTTCAAATTACAGTGTCTTGCTTTAACTACTTTATATACAGTTAGGTAGGTTGTCTGTGAAGATTCTCAGTCATCCTGGTCATGGTATCTCTAAGAGCTATACAAAGGCAACTGGACTAGCTCGTAGAGTTAGGTAAGTCCACTGCTTACCAATCTCGGGGTCAACAGATCCATAATAAGATGATAAATGACATAGGAACTAAGAAAAAACTAAATTCATCGACATAAATTTGGATTAATTTTTTGGACTTTTCTCTAATCTTTGCTTTTTTATTAAATATTGGAGAGTTTTACCTCTTTGGGTCCAAAACAGTCACTTAAATATAATATCTCTACTTATAATATCTCTGAAAATACTCAAGTAGAGTACAGATACATCAAAATACAGTCACTGATTAAATGTACTTTGTTACTTTCCACCACTATATGTCCATAGGCCTATGCTCTCCAATTCAGAGCAGCAACTAAAGGAAGGGTTTAGTCATAAACTTGTTAGCCAAACTGTATAAGAAAGACAAACAGTGGATTTAAGGTCTAGTTTTTAACTCTGCGTTTATAAATCTTATAAAACTTCTAACCTCGAGGGGGTCAGGAGCTGAGATGGTGGTTACAGCTGCTGCTACCTAGTACTCTGTTAGCAGCACTATCAGTAGCGTCGCTGCAACAACTCTTTTTGTCATGGATAGGTTTAGCTATTGCTTCATTTATATGGGATAATAAAACTAAATACCTTGTGGTTTTCCGCTTCCCTAGCTCTGGGACAGAGGGGTTGCCGCAGGTACAGAAAAGGTGCTTGTAGTTGTTCATTTTTATAACAGAACAGCTCCTATTTGCACCTTTTTTTTGTATAGTTCAATGATATCATCTGGTAAATAGACTGATACAAATGAAATCTAAAGCTCGAAGAGCCAGGCCCCATTAGATACCTTCTGGTCTCCTCAAGAGACCACCAGACTTTGTGGCATTAGGTTTGCTTTGAACTTTAAGGTAAGGGGCATGAATGAACAGGTCTGCTGTTGTGGTTAGTCTCGGCCGTCACAATACAAAGTGAACACTAGGAGCTGGTCTGAGGAGGACAACGCTGACAGTGGCCCCTTCAGAACATCTGATGAATTAAATGATGATAAGACATTTGATTCCAGCATGTCCATGAAAACACACTGCTGTCTAATAGTTGTTGCTCTCAAATAGCTGCTTCGAGAGCTGAGCAACCCTCCCACTTACTTTTATATCGAAAATTTTGCCCAGCATTGATGAAACAGTAAAAATCCCTTTATGCTTGCTTACAGTTGCTCATTTTTGTATCATTTTTGTCCATTATTCTCATGACAAACACTTTTCCCCAGGCTGGTCTGTTCATGCAGTGGGCTAAGGTCCTTATGAAGACTTTATGTGGGCCCAGGGGAAAAATACCGCTGCACCACCTGGACCTGTGGCAGCAGCTGGACACTCCTTTGAAGATGCCTCTAAAGACAGAGGATGTCCCCACCAAAGCCCCGCAGCAGGTTCTGCCACGAATGTCGCTGCAGTGTATCTCTGCATTTTCATTAGAGGCAGAAATGCACCACGTCCGCAAACATGCATGTCATCAGTTTGCAGCTCTCTAGCAATGTAATGCTCTGGATTCAAAGTGGCAAGCATGATGTGTGCCAAGTGAATTTAGTAACAAAACAGTATTGATATTATCAGTCTCTTCCGTTTAGGAATAAATGTTAAGATTTCTTGACTTTGCCATTCACTGTGAGGACATGTTTCACTATGTTCTTCAAACTTTTGTTCCTTGTTTGAACAGCTTCATGCTTCCTTTTATATTTTACTTAGATTAGAAAGACAAATGTTTTCTCACTGCAGCCGTGATCAATGAAAAAAATATGTCACATTTTAAATGATTGTCCTATGTGCTGTAACCCTCTGCTATGTTTTTGTGTTCAGTTTTGCGGTTCAGTGAGTGTACAGCACCACCTGATGGACTCAGCGCTCCAGAGCAGAGGATGAAGGCGAGGGGGCTCACTGAGGTTACACTAACTCCCAATCCTCTGAGAGAACTGGGTATTCTTCCCTCTGGAGAGGAATCAAATGATATGACAGGTGAGGTAACACAAAGACACTGTGACAGCGCTTTAGAGAACATCTGTGTACAGATACAAAGCAGAAAACTGCGTGTAAAACTCAACGTTAAAAGTTCCCACACAGTGTGGGACACTAAAGTTACAAGTAGAATTTTGACCATATTTCTACACTTGCACAAAGACAGTCTAATCATAGAGAAGAGTCCAATCAGAGGGCAGAGGGCTCTGTTATACATCTCCACCACAGATCCCCACCACAGATCCTGAAAGGTGTAGTAGCTTTCCAAGATAGACAATGGTGCAGGCAACAGTTTTGAAAAAAGAAGAGGAAGAAAACTCAGTACCGAGCGGGAGCTGGTGTAACTAACTGCCACTCCTGCAACGCCATCTTGAAATTTGTCGCTACTCAAACATTTTAACAAAGAAATGCAAGTTGTACTCAAACTCTACATTTAGCATTGCTAAAAACAAACAATTGTGGCAGTTTTATGTTAAGACAGCAAAACATTTTTGTGTTCAGCATAACTTATTTTTTGCAATATTGTGTTTTGTTGCTTTTAGAGAAATCCCACCAATAAGAATATTTTTCCGATATCAGTATCACCATATATAATTAATGAGCATGAAAGTTCATTCTTGATATCAGAAATAGTAGTTTAGCAAAATGATTTTGACTTAAAGGTTACTGGCTTTTTCTAGAGCTTTCAACAACACCATTGGGTTTGCTTAGTTGTCATGGAAATGACAAAAAACAACCTTGACAAAAGTCATAGATTAAAATCTCCCTACCATTTATAATCACCTGTTATCATGTTTCCAACATTAAATATATAGGCGAGGTGCAGCTGAAAGCTCCAGGAAAAGTTAGTAAGTTCACTGACACAAGGTTCATGTCAAAATCAAATTAATGTTTAAAGCAATAAGCATTACATTAGACAAGTCTTCCCTCACAAAAACTTATTAGATAACTCACTTCTTTATTTGTTTGCTTGAAGTCATTCATTTGAATTGTAAACACAATACGATCATGTAATCATGATCGTTATAGGTTTTAGCTGAGCTGTAATGCTGGAATATATTATTTGGATTAGTATGACCACACAGTTCCCATCATATGGTGAAACACATTCAGATAACAGTTGTGACTTTAGCTTCCCAGAGATACAGGTTGTGTATGCGATCAATAATGAAATCACAACCCATGTTTGAACCGTGATGAGTTTTTACAGCGTAATCATTGCCACATTTTCCTGAGGGCACCGTGTAAGCTGCGTCACCAGTCTCTTGTGAGGATCCTGGGAACAAGAACAGTAATAATTTTTTTTGGATTTTTTCCCAGCACTGTAATAAAACTATTAACAGGATTTGTGAAATCAGTGACTGCTTCTTGCGCCTAGATTAAACAGATGTTTCGAGAAGTTGTAAGACAATTTTGTATTTGAATTATGTGACTGGTTAGGTACAAAAATGATATCAGCAGGACAATTTATTGTGAATAACCAGGCTGTATATTTGTCCCATCTACTGTATATTCTGTCAGTGCAGTGAGCAGACTTGCTGACGCTGTGGGAATGTGTCAGTGCAAGTCTTATCAGTCACTTTGATATAGTGACACTCATTTCCTCATAGAACTGTGACTTGAAGTTTTCCTGCTTATATATTTTATGAGTTTGTCTTCATCTCATTTTATCATACTGATTATTTTCACACAGTTAAACATAGGAGTGAATCTATCAGAGGAGCTTTCTCTAAAGGCAAAGAGCACAGAGATCAATAACATACTTTCCAATTTCATCAACAGATGACTGACTTCCCCATTCACTTTCCTGTGTGTGTGTGTGTGTGTGTGTGTGTGTGTGTGTGTGTGTGTGTATGTATACACACATCAGGGCCAATACATAACATTTTAAATGTTATATTTCATCTCTCTTATTTATTTTCTCTATTAATTCTATCTTTATAACAATTTTCTTTTAATTCTTCTTTGTATTTGCTTCAGAAATGAAAAGGTTACCATAAAAATAGAATTATCTAATCAGATTTTTCTGATTGTCTTCACTCAACCCTCCTGGGGTTAAAACTCATCAGAACATTGTGGGGACAGCTCCTCCATTTGTAGGCAGCAAACTAAGGAAAATAAGGATACCCAAAGCCCCCCAGCTGTGACTTGAAAAATTGTTTTCATGTTGGAAGAAGTGAAGAAGAAATTGCCCGGGAGTCTGCAATGGACCGGGAATCTCATGGTTACTGTACTTTGAATAGTGGAGAATCTAGCTGAGCTAATGATTTGTTGCATGTCAATACTGATGAAAGTTTAAGCATTTATATATTTATGTGTGTTGCCACCTGCTTTGCACGAGCTTTAAACTTGTTGCCAGCAACCCGGGGGGTTTTAAGAGGGCCTAGCCTTCTCAGTTTTTTCCTCCCTCTATTTTAGCTTCATTTAGAAAAATAGCAAAAAACTATAAAATTATTGGCTGAGATGTGCATTCTCTGTGTGGATAGTGGAACATGACAGACAGGCTGAGGGAGAACAGCAGGGTTTCTTTCTATCCTATACAAATTGTCCTGTCTTAGTTAATTGCCTAATCTGTGATATTCTTCTCCCAGAGAGTGAATTGCAGTTAATTGTGTCTCAAAAATAGGGACAAAGTGTGTCCTGTATCAGTTCAATGCAAAACACGCCTTTTACTTTCCAATCACGGGATGATTCTGTAGTTTAGGAGACGGTTGGCAACCCTTGACACACATCTGTACACAGAGGCATGTTTACCGCCATGGACAAATGTGGAATAAACTTTAAGGAGGAAAATTCATGCAATATGATAGGAAGACAATAATTAATTTATATATACAATATTTACCAAAACTTTGGACACTGGATTATTTCTTTGATGTGATTAGAATATTTAAGTATTCAGAGTCTTTACTTAAGTGAAAGTACTAATGCCACACTATAAAAATGATCAATTACAAGTAAAATTCCTGCCTGTAGAGTTTTATTGTCAGTTGTATCAAGAGTATTAGTATCCATTGTACAGTATCCATATTATAATACTAGATTATTACCACTGATGAATTAGCATGTAAGCAGCAATTTTATTTTTTTATGGTGGGTAGTTCAATATACAACAATGTACCATTTTCTGCTCAGTGATCCTATGTTTTAACATTAAGTAACATAAAATGGAAGTACTGAAGTATAGTACAAATACCTCAAATTTGTGCATTACTACAGTACGTACTTTCCAATACTGACTAGTGTTTCAGCAATTGCAATTATTTTCAGCTGTGTCAATGAATGAACTGTGTGATATAATGAAATCAAAAATTGATGTGTTAAGGGAATTACCTATTTTACCAGCATTAATGTTGCATGTCATTCACTAATAGTAATAATTCCTTTCAGTAAACAGCTCTGATGCTGTATTGTTCTCTAATGTGAGGCTACTTTCTTTGAGTTCCCGCCTACTGTTGCTTACAGCTTCATCATTCTTTAAACCAGCTTAATGTTTGATCAAACATGCAAATGACAGTCAATATATAACATCAGGAGCGTAGAGTAGTGTGATCAAACAAAAATTTCCTCCTTGTGGAAAATTACTTGAAATTCCAGTAGAGGGCAGCAGCTACCAATACAGGCGTTCATGTGGCAGAACTGTGGTCCATGGTTTCTCTTTTGAAAGAACTGAAGTGGCATTTTAACCTTAACCTGTAGATTTTTCTATCGTGGACAACCCATGCATTCAACAGAGAGACCCCATACTAAACCACTGTTTACACTGTGATTCTATTAAATTAAAGGAAGTATTAACCATTTACTTTAATGAAAATTACTGCATGTCAAATATCACATTATGTAATGTGACTTGGTTGTTAAAATATAACTGGAGGCCTCCACGAAGACTGAACAGATATAAATATTATGTATATAAGGGATACAGGTTATTTGATACAAATTAAGGATGTTTATAACTATGTGAGTCCTCCACTGAAGACGTATTGTATGCTCAGCTCGTGTATGTGTGCATTTTCAGAAAGGGATTTTGAGTAAAGTGCACCACAAAACTTCCTCTCCAGACTTTTAAACTCACCTCGTGGTTTGCAGGTTTGTCACTCAGCATGGAGGTTGATGAATAACCCCCCACACATCTTACACCTTCACCCCATTCAACCTTTTAACAATTAGGCCCTTACCATTACGATCCCTTGGTCATCATATATCATCGTGTCCTCTACAAACCACAGGACAACACTCTACCTTAAAAATTAATAAGGCTGACAACATACTTGTCGCTATTTCAATGCCCAGCATGTCCTCTGTGACTCATCAGTTCAGCTGTAAATCAGGCCAGGAGGAGCCCCGAGGGACTGTGTTCCTCTAAAGCTCCTTCAAAACACTCTATATGGAGCATCAATATCCAAACACTTTGCAATAACACTTATTGGCACAGCAGCATGAAATACTATTGATTGTTCAAATGAAAATCAGCAGGAGCACTAGCTGCTGCTGAGACTGTTGCCTTTGCGTGATTTTTGTCTATGTTCTCTCAGTGGTATCAGCGAGGATGAAGGCAGAGCAGCGTGAGGCATCATGGGTTATATTTAATCCAGCCTTGCTCTTCCTTGGGATAATAACTTTTTTGCTCCATTCCAGGACTTGTCTGTCATCTTGACATGGCAATATCTCCCAACTCCACTGTTTCATAGTCAGTTTCATTTATTTCCAAATACCATTTCACACCCTGCTGGCTTTAACTAGGTATTATACAGCGTGTGGGGAGTGTGCTGCAGATTGAATCGTGACAGAGACAACAACGTTTCTGGTGAAAAATAAGTGAATATTGTAAGTGGCAGACTATATAAAATGATTTTTTGCTCCATTTTCTTGGCATGAATTTGTGTGTTTGTCATCCTGGTCTCTCAAATTCATGTGGGATGTCTACAGCTGATCAAATTTGGCTGACATTATTCGGTTTTTCAGTTTCAGAATTCAGTCTTGTATCCTAAACATAGAACAGTGAACACAGAGTTCATGCTCCTATGAACTACAATTTGAAATGGAAATTCCTTAATTATAATAGCTAATATTCTACATTTAATATTTTTTATTAGAGTTTTTAACTTGCCTCTACTCTCAACTTGTATATATTTACAGCCTCTTCATATCAGTTTCCTCATCAGTCTATTTCTGTTGCCCACTCCAATTTCAGTTTTGAGCATCTGCAGCATGAAGTAAAACAATATAATAACAAATTGTTCCCCAAATTCTTACAGAATCTTGATTATAAGTGATGTGACTGTTGTTTGACTGTAGCTATATAAGGTCTATATAAGGAAACCAGACACAAGGTAGCTGAAAATGTCTGGTGGTAAAGCATGGTACACCGGAGTAAGGATGTGTGATGTGTTTCAATTTTGATGGTGTACTGAGGCTGTTGTGAGCTCACCTCTTTACTTGGGATTGACACTGGGGGGTTCGGGAGGGCCAAGTCTCTTAAACTTGACAACAACAAAAAAAACAAATAATTTTTATTTTGTATTTTTATGTTTTAATATCCATAGTACCTGAAAAAGAAGAAAGTACCTTTTACAGTACACATTACATTATAGTAACAAAGCAGGACAGCAGTGTACTTCAGTTCAAATTATTTCATGATACTCATTTTCACTCTGTTACCTCTGTACTTTTGTGTTATGAATAAGTTAAAGCTGAAGTTAAAGGAATAGTTTGACATTTTAGTAACAACGCGTAATGACTTTCTTCCCAAGAGTTAGTATGAAGCTGAAGCAAGGAGCTTAGCATAAAGACTGAAAACAGTATATTATGTTATATCTTAGAAAAACTGAATTGCAAATGCCAAGTTGTGGTTTTGGCTGGGAGCAGTAACTCACAGGACTTTAACAAAAAAAAAAAAAAACTCTACCTGTTGTTTTTGGTCTTTATTATAAACTATGCTATGGTAACCAACTCCGTATTGACCCAAAAGTATTTCATCTAACTCTTGTCAAGAAAGTGAGAGAGTGTATTTTCTAAAATGTAGAATTATTCCCTTAACTGTCACTGTTTCTTTTCAACATAACACATGCCAGCCCTGTCTCTTAGAAATTATGGTTCTATGCAACTAAACTGCAATAGGAAATATGTTTTGCAGGGAATGTATTTGCTGGCTGGATCATGTTCAGAATCAATGTATTTTTTGCATGAATGCAGCTCTGCAATTATTAATGTCACCTGAATCGCCAGCAGGTGTTTCATGTGGATGGCGAACGTGCAAACTAGACTAACTAGACAAACTAGACAAACTAAACTAGACTTGGGTTTTCGTCCACTGTCCCATCTGTGGTTTAGACAACAGTAGCGCTTTGGATAAGTTTAAAGAAAGATTGTAGTCTTGGGTAACTTGGGTCACTTTTTCCATATTAAACTAAATCATGATTTTTTCCCTAACCTTAACTGTAAAGAGCCACTTGTTTATGTCACACAGATAAACTCAACCACGAGAAAACCAGGGTGAATT
Source organism: Trachinotus anak (assembly GCF_046630095.1). Taxonomy (NCBI): domain Eukaryota; kingdom Metazoa; phylum Chordata; class Actinopteri; order Carangiformes; family Carangidae; genus Trachinotus; species Trachinotus anak. The sequence continues at coordinate 14,213,339 of NW_027273863.1, forward strand.
CCTGTTTTTTTCACAAATGTTATTGCATAATTTACCTTCACTCTCTTTTACACAACAACGAAATGAAAAGACGGGAATGTTTTTGTCGTTTATTTATTCGTCTCCAGTAATTGCCCTGCTAACGCCCACAGGGGCCTCCATATGGACAGATTGCCCACGGGTGTGTGTGCTGTGATGCCAGTAGGTGGTCCTGCCCATGTCTAGGTGGGTGAGTGTGTGTAAGTCCCTGCTGCCACTGCCACTGACATATCAGAGCTGTTTATTAAGAGGATGACAACTCTATCAAGCCCCATAAGCGGGCCCTCGTGCACAGGAGTTCTTTTGTTACTTTCAGGGAGGGTGTCATCAATCTTGCTGCCATGCTACTCTCTTGAGCTGTTGATGGCAAACACGATTCCTCCCTTTCTGCCTGGCCTCTCCCGCCTCGCAGTCTGGAATCAGGCGTGGTGAGGGGGATCGGGGAGATAGGAGGACTTTCCCCGAGAGTGCCTTTTCTTGACAGGCGACAGAGCGGACTGTTTGGACACCAGGGGTGGATATATGGGACCATGTAATGAAAAGACGTTGACAGGACCTGCTCGCTCTGTAATGAAGGTCCTCTGGAGCTGTGAATGGATACACACATCTTTCACGCTTTTGTCTTCCAGCCTTTCCCACAGAATCTATCTCATCAATTTTAACCAAAAAAAGAAGGTGTAAGAGAAGCATCCCAGACATCACTCACAGTGTTAAACATTTACATGCAACGACGTGGTGTGAATTTTTAATGAAACAGCAACTAAGTTGATTTACACCCACGACTTGTAGCTAAATCCCTTCTGCATCAGCCCATGACGGTGCAGTTGAATGTTCAGCCTCTTCCCTCCCTCTGTCAGCGCAACTCAAGACTCAGTGCAGCTCACAGAGATGGACTATGATGTATGTACTCCACTTTAGCATTGGCTGAGGTCACAGACTCCATAAATGTCTTAGACAAGTCTGATATTTTAATCTCTTTTTAGTGAGGGGATGTTGGGCCTTTGCCCAATCAATACACAGGGCAGTAGCCTTGCCAAGATATCTCATGGTAGCTTTTCATTGTTCTATCTGGAAGCTGAAATGTCAACCAGAATAGCACCTCTCAAACTGAAGCTGAAATATGGCTGTCTGTAGTCAAAAACATCATTTTTTATGATCTAGAAGCCTCTGACAATAATGAACACAGAAATCAGCAGTCTGAAGAAGACTCTCGTCTGAGGAAGAGGGGGCAGACTGACACCTGAAATTTTCTTTTTCCAAACATTTTTTTTCTTTTTCTTTTTTTTTTTTTGCAAATCAAGTCCAATCTGTTTAACAGATTGGAAGCTTGGAGGTGGGTGGTGAGGGGAGGGCTTCACTGCCTTTGTAAGCACACACAGCCAAAAATATCAAGACACTCTCTCACATTAACATTGCTAATTTGTTTGCCAATGGTTTCCTAGGCGCTGAATAATTGGCTGTGAGATATTGTTTGTTCAGGTGTTCCGCATAATTGAATTCTGTATTGAAAATACCGCGGATGAATGTTGGAAGAATACTGAAAAGAATCATGTACTTTGTGATACATTTCTTTGAAATGGTGCGATTGGTGTAGATTAATTCTCATCCCAATGGTGTCTGGTGATGATTGCTGCATTAATTATCTGGCTAATGTATAAAGCACACACGTTTAGAATTTTAAAACAACTTAACTCGTGTTCACCCGTTTTCAATTAATGTCCTGTTGTTGCATCTCTTTTTGTGGACCCTTTTAGAGATGATATGGTTTCCTTTGCACATGATGACCTTTTGAAACTCACAGATTGATTTCATGCATCCATTATTCTGCCTAAACACTGCTTTTGTCAGCCCTCTTCTGTGAGCTGCGTGCTGATAAGCCCCTTAATGTGTGTTGCTGTGTAGCCAGGACCATATGCACATGTGGAAGTGATATAGCGTCCAGCTGGACACATGTGTTGACAGGGGCGGGTGATGTATTTGATCATAGTTAGTTGTGAGGAGGGTCTTGGTGTGGTTTGATTCAGCTGCCCGACGCTGACCTAATGCCTCGGCTCAATCAGTCACCTTGTCCTCCCCTTGACTCCTCACCCCATGATCCTTCACTCCCACTCCACGAGACCCAAGAAAAACAACCCAAGTGCTTAAGACCCTCCCTTCACTCAGACCCCTGTCTGTACAGAAATAAATTAGATATGAAATCAATGCTGGGTCCTTGCTAACACATTTCAACCACAGATTTCAAACCATGAGCCGCAGAATCATGTTTAAATGAAGCTATTAAAAGTGCAACAAAAACCATGGTGATTAAACAGTGTGGCACAGGGGAAAGTTGCAATTAGAAATAAAGTATTGACCATGTATTTAAACATTTTGTCTGCTTTAAAACTTTTAAGTTACCACCAAAAAAAACAACAAAACAACAACAACAAAAAAAATATGCTCCAGAGAGTGCTGCACAAAATCTGTTAGGCCTAAAGACTACAAGTTTAAACATGGAAAGAAAATCTGTGGGTGTGGAGTTAGAAAGAAGTGAGTCTGCCAGCCCACTCCTTGTCCCTGCTGCAAGCTAGCCAATTGAGATTACATTACCCAGCTACTAGTATAACACACCCGAATCTTTGACTGAACTGTTAGCAGTTGCATTGCATTTTGGGTAATGTAGGTGCAGATTTTGACAAGAAGGAAGATGGTACCTCTGGTTCTGCAGAATCAGTTTGATCCTTTTTTTCTTTTAAACTGTCCATTGAGAGTCTAGCAACATTATAGTACAATGCTACATCTTTATTTTTTTTTTTAAATCTCCAATATTAAAACTGAAAACACAGGATTTGAATCTGCAATCACTCTTAAACTGATTGACTGCTCTAAAAACAGGAAGTAATGTTAAATAATAACTTGCTCTAAGACTCTTTAATATTGTTTTAGATACAAGAATTAGACGCCCATGTCTCCTCAGAAAGGTTACCTATTTAATTTCCAAATATGTTTTGTCTGGTGCCTTCAGTGTTATTAGAGCTCGTGTTTCTGTTTAACACACCAACATTGTTTGTGTATGTGTGTGAGTGTGTGTATTTGACTCTCCGGTCTGATAATCAGTGACAGAGATGTTATAAGAGTGTGACAGAGTTTTATTTGCCATAACTGACATCTTCATCCTATCACTTTCCTTGTTTTTTTTTGTTTTGTTTTTTTTTGCAACTTACCAAGTGCTGGCATCTGTGGTGTTTCCAGGCGGATACACTGCAGTGGACTGGGAATTCAGAGGATTCAGACAAGGCCACAGCAGCTCAGGCAGGTGGAGAGATGGAAGAGCTGTGCACACAAGAAATACGGGAGGAGAGGAGAGGGGAAGAAAGAGGGAGGGAGAGGGGAGAAAACTGACTTGCTTCTCTGAGTCTTATACTTGAGGTGTTTAGCAGACATGCTGTCAGATTCAGAGGTCAGAGGGGATGATTGTATCGACAGGTTTTATTCGCCAGTCATAAGTGAAAAAGAGACGGAAAGCAGGCTTGAACAGTAAAAGCTTGTGATGCAGAAAAGTGCAATAAATCACCACATACAGTTCAGGCCGAATGAAAACTGAATCAACACAAGAATAGCTGTTGAATATGTGGCCAATTTTCATAATACCCTCAATACATTAAAGTATATTTGTACACTCAGCTAACATGCCATTTTAATTTGATTGGCATTTCTAGATTTACACTTACTACTTTACTGTAGCATGCCAGCTGGAGAATATAATAACTTAATGTACATGAATTCTGACACAGCAGACACCCAATGCACATAAGTAGCAAACATCTCAGCATCAAGCATGTTACACCATAATATGCTATCCAGCTGCAAAATGTTGTAACACTAAATAGACGAAGGCTTTAATTTATTTAGTTTACTTGGGTTTGTAAAAATAACAGACTTTGTATTTCACTGATTTGAATTTACAGCATTTACATAAACACCCACTAAAGGCACTGACAGAAACATGTGAACTCTTCTTTTTGTGCATGAAAGCTTTGACTTTTTCACTCGTCTCACTCTCTCCACTGCACTCATTTGTTGTCACAATTTATGTAGAAAATCAGCACCATAGTCCACGTCATGTACCAAACTGCTTTCGGGGTCATAACAAAGTCAGACCAGTTGGCAACATGAGACATCCATCATTAATAAACAAAAATGGCTCATGTTAACAGATTAATAGCACAATCTTAGCATGTGTGTTTTCATTGCTGTTCTATGAAAGCCATGTGTTTCCAGAGTGTCAGCTTTTCATGAAGAAGAAATGCAGCTTTGTTTTAAGCTTTTTGACAACAATGCATTTAGATAAGAGAAAGTCTAGTATCCTGAGGAGAAGGATATTTTTTTCAATCCAGAAAAGGAAAAGAATCAAAGCATGTATTCATTTACCACCTGTGCAAAACCTTGGTTTAGTGTGTAAACTTCCTGCCATGTAGTCCTTCATGAGAGCACAACCATCACGCTCTGAAAAAGTGACCAAATGCTTGTACATTTAAACTTTCCTCAACATACATGGATACATATGTAGTGTTGTGAAATAACTCCAAAATAGTTTGAATGAGTGGTCAGCTGGGTTACAGCAGGTCTGCTGCACACGTGGCAGGTTTTAATTCACTGCAGGAATGTTTATTAGCTAACAGAGGGCCACTGATTTGGAGCATATAGCAAGAGTAGAGTTACTTCAATAAAGACTGAAGCTTTTGGTTTTACTTTACTTGCTCCTGATGATGGTTTTAAAGTAAAACCTCATCAACTCCAAACTGCAAATTTGCCTGTTTCTTTTTTTTGGAGAAACTCTTATTAGGTAACAGCTCACATTACAACATTAAGATCCTGTACATGGCAGACTTGTTCCTAATGTTACTCTCTACATGTCACTGAATGGATGCTTTAAGTATACAGTGTTTGTGACACAACATAAAAAGGGTGTTGTGTTTCTCAGGGCAGTTTGCAGAGGCTTTTCAGTTGCCAGTGGCCCATGATGCCTGACCCCTCCCTTTCTTTGTCACCGCTGGCGCTGTACTCTGTTTTCTCCCATCTCCGTGGTAACCAGTGCTGCATGCTATTGTGTTGATGTTTGTCCACAGCTAAGGTGTCGCCTGTGTGTTTAATGGACCTCCCAGTCCGCTTCAGTGTCCGCTTCAGAGTCCCCCAGCAAAGCTGAACGGCTGGGCCCTGCCACTGTTTGTCCCAGGGTGTCAGTGAGCCGAGGCAGGGTGGGGATGAGATAGGGCTGATAATGGCTGCTTTGTTCCTTTGCTAGATGTGTTGAAGCTGTGCTCCTGTGGACCAGGAGACGCCTGGTCAAACAGAGACACACAAAGGCTCTGGAAACGGCTGGCCGTGGCCCATTCTCCACAGTCTGCCATGCTGCCAACATACACCACCTTCGGCAGCCTCGCTGAATTACTACCCTCACAACCTTTCACACATATAAAGGCACTCTTTCACTCAGCGGGAACACTGACATTTGTCTTTTGTTAGGTACAAAGGATTTTTTAATACTACGTTTTTTTTTTTTTTAGGTGATTACGCTGAGGTCATATACTCCATTAGAATCAGTATGGGGGTGCTCTTTTGAAGGGCATTCAATTCATTCACTTCTAAAAGCCACACAGACATTACTTGATTCAGCCAGGCTTAAGTCAAGACCGATTTCCTCTGTCTTTGTCGTGTAAAGACAGTGGCATAAACAGCGGTATACTTTGCTTTTAAGATATTATTATCATCTGATTGGATGACAAAGTAGGAGCAAAGCAGCCCAGATACCCTCATTAGTGTTAGAAATTGAGGAGAAATTACTCTCTGTTATTGCGCTTTTAACATTTGCAGAAAGGATACATGGCTGCACAGAGAATAGTCATACGTTGTATTTCTGGGGAGATAATGGTGACTTTAACAATCAATAACACTGAAAACCTTTGGAATGCCAAGAAATAATCTCGAGAGCTGATGCGCCACATATTCTCATCCACAGGCTGGTGTTTTAACCTCTTTAGCATAGCCCCTTGAGGAAATGGGGGATATGATTAGGAATTCGTTAGTGGGCTTCTATTTTTATGCTGATGACACACTTTCTTCTCCCGGGCTCTCAATGTTGCTGGCTCTTGACTTTCTCACTGTCTTTTCTAAACTAGATCAGCTGTTTACCACCATGTAGAAACGTGACATGAAGTTCACTGACTAAAGCAGCTGCAAGCAGAAAGGACCAATATCAGTCAGAGAGAAAACTCCCCTGTCATATGAAATCCAGTCACAGGCTTCTATAAATCCCTTCTTCTGCTGCCAAAAGGTGTGTGTGTGTGTGTGTGTGTGGTGAGTGTGTGTGTGTGGGTTTTTTTTTCATATTTCACCAGTTGGACCTAACTATTGACTGCAAGTTACAAAAAGGATGCACACAACCAATAAAGGGTGCCATACAATTTTGTTGAAATCCAGTGTTTTTGTTCATCCCATCATGTTTGGAGCAGATTACAGTGTGTCCACACATCCTTGCTCCCCAGGGTGCCTTCTCTGTGGTTCAGGTATTGTGACCAGGCAGGCGGGCTGGTGGCCCTGGGCCCTGGGCGCTTTGGAGAAGAGAGGACAGTGGCTGCATTTGTTTCCCATTGAAAAGGATTACAGGTCCTGACGGCCATGATTAATCACCCAGAGGCAGACATCTGAATACGGCCAGGGAAAGGTTCAACTTTTTAATTCATCCCACACACAATCTATTCAAACCAGCTGTTGGCGCTCCTTTCCCTCATCTCCCTGCTCTTTCTTCTCAGTGACCATTGCCTTCTACTGTCTTTCTCTCCCCATTTATGGCTCACATAATTATCTAGGGACGCACAGTTGTTGTAATTGTGGGGGTGCTTGGGCGCTGCTCAGTGCTCTATTTTTATTGGAGATGGGTTCCTTTCTTCTTTGCTGGAGAATAGTTAATTGACTTTGTTAATGCATTTGGGGATCAGTGATTTCTCAACAACAAATGACCTTTATGGAGCTCAGCGTCACATATTGTTTATTGTGTGTGTGTGTGTGTCCATGTGTGTGTGTGTGAGCAAGTGTGCAAGCCTGTGCGCGTTGCATCAGTGCATGCATGCATGCATGTGTGTGTTTGTTGATCTATTGTGACCTTTTCTCGTGTCAGGTGTGTTTGTGCAGAGACAGAGAAATATTTCCCTCAAAGCTTCTTTTTCCAAAACACTTCAAATTCATAAACACTTCTATGCCGCTGCTACGCTGACAGACAGCTGAATTCCTGTGTTTTGAATAAATTTCACATCTCACCATGTTCATATCCACTCATATGAGCAGGCCTTCTCATTAAGACTCAGCAGGTTATATGATGGTATTGCTGGAATCCCTGGAGCAAAATGAACAGGGACAGCTACACTGCTTAATGCAAGGTAGCCTAGCAACAGATAGTGGGATGGTGGTGGAAACATACCCTCATATTTATGTTTACATGAGAGAATGATTTGTCTGTCAGGCTGATGGATCCTAATGTTCTCCTCTCCCCGGGGCTTTTCTTGTGCCGCACGCAGGCCTGACACTTACCCTGAAGGACAGGCACCACCTTCCCCAACACGCATGAATACTTAATACTGTTAGACTGCATTTATGCAAAGAATGGAAATGGCACTAGACAAGGAGAAGGGGGGCTGAAATGCATCAAAAGCATGACACAGTATGCATCACAAAAAAGGGGGGCGGATAAGGAGGGGGGGCTAGAGAATAACGGCAGACATAAGGAAAGACAGAGTAGCACGTTGTTTCTATTTTGCACTTTATTCCCCATAATAGCATGCAAATAATCAGATTTTAGTTTAACAGAAAACCAGTAGTTTTTCCTGTGCATGGCGACTGTTGACAACTGTGACACTATAAACACAAGTCACTTCCAGTAAGTACAGTATATGAGCTATATGACTTGATAGAGTCTGTCTTTACTGTATGTCCAGCTCCTCCAGGGACAGACTACATCAACTCAATTAGCCTGGCACAGCCTGAGTATCAGCACCATAGATTAGATTTCACTCTGCCTTGTTTACCAGAGAGCGGCCCACAGAATAATATCTATACAATTTGTGCTTTCAGAAAAATGATGATGGTATCATAGTGGGGGAGCAGCAGATATAAGCTCCTCCTGTGTTGTGGTATAGGGTAAGTGGCTGGGAGAGATATAAAAAAAGCCTTTTGTTAGGAGATAGGCATATCCCTGTTCATCTGGGGAACTTGTTTCCATAGTTACATCAATGTTGTTGAAGTGAGAAGATCAGGTATTCCAGTGAGTGATCCTTAACATGAGCTTTGCTTCTCTCCTATTGATTTTCATCCCACGTTGAAAAAAAAAAAGAAAAAACAGCCGACTGCAAACTGTCTCCGAGATATTGAGGAAGTAATGAAAGGGCAAAATATGTCGGAAATGTGCTGGACAAGAAAAGAAAAGAAAATCCTCTCAAAAAGCACTGAGAGATTTTGAGATGTCATGTCCAGCTCCCCTGGGGGTGGGGGTGGGTGGAAGGGTGGGGTGTCCGGTAATGTTGTCAGAAACACAAGCCACAAAGTCTGATAGACTAAAAACGAATTGCTGTCTCTAACAGTCGATGATCACTGTGTTGTTAGCCACATGCTTATGTGTTCATATGAAATCTCCTCAACAGCGTGCTGCTTGCTGTAATGCTAATGGCTCTGAAAAGAGAGTTAATCACTGCTGCGCGGTTAGCCACATGCTTGCCTCTTGCAGCACGGTTGGTGTGTTCCAGGGGTTAGCAAAACACTGGCGTAACACATGATCGCTCTTTATGAGGCTGGGGCCTGCAAGAGAGAGAGGGGGCCCACAGACGATGCTAAAAAGACGGTAATGACAGCCATTCACTGCAATCCAATTATGCAAAAGGGAGTCTAAACAATTCCATCATCCCCTAAATTAGATTGTCCTAACGAGATAAAGGCACCAATTAATCCTGAATTAATTTCTACAGCTCATTTTCCCCAGAAAACACTCTAATATGCAAATGCCAATGAGAGGCAGAGAGGCATCCTTCTGCAGGGCTCTACACCACCTCTGCTTGTTGGCTTCTCTCTCGCAGTGAACTCATGAACTTGGACACATACTGTGAGGATAAAATGAGTGGATATGTATATATATATATATGTATATATATATATATATATATATATATATATATATATATATATATATATATATATAGTAATAAACACATGGTATAGCTCAGGTGTAGCACCGAAAAAAAATAGTTGAAGGTGAGTATAGGCAACCAGATTTAATGTTTAGAGTTTAATGACTGTTTATTGAATTGTTTTATTGACACGAGACAGTACAGTTCAAAAAACTCCTCACTGTGCTGCTACTAGTGTAATGGGGAAAATAGAAACCAAAACAAAATCAATACATATAAATTGGCTGCTAGATTTAGTAGATTGAATGTAAGGAGCTGAAAAGATTCAAATGTTTCTGGTCTGTCTGGATAATAGTGATTGTTTCTGTAGTTTTTGAAATGAAAATGTATGAATCTTTTGGTCATCTTTGATCTGCTTTAGTTCTTAGGCAGCAAACTCCAGATCCTCGCTGTCCTGTTAAAACTGTGTATCACCAGAATTTTGTTGCTTTGTCTTTTTTCTTTTTGGCCTTTTGTATTTATTTTTGTCATTTTTGCATGTCTTAGCTGTTTTGTGTCTCTTTGGGGCTGTTTACCATCTCTTTGTAATCATTTTGCGTCTCTTTGTAGTTGTTTTAAGTTTCTTTGAGGTCATTTTTTGTATCGTTGCAGTCATTGCATTGACTTTCCAAAAAGAAATAAGCAGTCTCTTCAAATAGAGGCTCTTGCCCAGGGTACCCCTTACCTCTTGGCCTCTAGTCAGTAGGCCCACTCAGCCCACTCAATTATCCATTCATAGTGGTGATACATTTTTCAGATAATTCTGCTTTTTAAATGGTTTGTTTGCCTTAAGAATCTGAATAATCCTCTAAACCTATAAAGGAGCAATTCATCTCTCAGTTTATCTTAAAAAAACTCCACATTTTGACATGTGTGGTTTTCATCAAACAGTGATGATTTGATCACTGTTAAAATGTATCTAGTTAATGGTAGACATCTGAACCACTGCAGAAGTCAAGTTAGCCAGAGACAGACTAGGGGTTGCACAGTAATATAAATATAGTGAATATCTGCTTGCTTTGAAAACAAAGCAATTAAAAATTTGGTTCATCATAATCATCATTATCATTTTCACACTCCTAATTGTCTCGCTGCCAGCTGTCTCGAGTTATAATTGAGTGATCTGACACATTTTCTCAATAGTGCCTGAGATGCAGCCTCCACCTCTGGAACAAAGAAGTGGCTGTTTAGTTTATGAATTTATGTAAAACTATGACTTTCATTGTTATTATTTATGATTCATGATGGAGTGAGTTTGTTTTTGAGCATAAATCTAAAGTCTTCTTCAAATCACAATGAATGAAAATTTAGAGATGCCTCTTTACACCATCATGGAGAATGTCTTTATGAACCTGCTTTGGGCCTTGAAGCGCAGTATTTTATGGATCAGCAGTGAGCTACTACCACCTGTGCACCCCCCCCAGTGATGACAGAAACAACCAGGCTGTCAGTTGCCAGGCAATATTCACAACCACTGGCCCACATCAGCTAATTACCAGCAGAAATCACATATTGACAGATGGGCCCATGCATATTGATCGGCCAGCACTGCCACGTTCTAAATCACCAAACGCTAATGAATCATTTCCCATTTGGGAGAGAGAAGGAAAAAAGCATTAGTCTTCAGCTTGACATCATACCTGTACTGCACACAGCACATGACGGGAGTATACACAAATCAAAGCAAACTCTCCCAAGACTTTAGCTGCTCGAATACACACCAGCAACCTTCCTGTCTCACTCTCTCCCTCTTTGTCTGTCTCCCTCGCCATCTTTCTCACCCCAGCCATCCTTCTCCCTGTGCTGTGTGGCAGTTATTTTTCATCGCGGCGAGCTGGCCGAGGCAGTAAATACCCTGCTCCTCAGACTGCGGACTCAGAGTGACCCCGCAACCTCCGTGTCTCTGATGCCTCTTCCAAGGTCTCTCATTCCAAGGCCCCTGTGATGCAGCGCTCTGGTTGCAGCGCAGACCCTGTAATTCACCAGCCTGCTAGATCGCCTGCCAGGAGCTATTGATTTTTGTTTCCCCAATCTCCAGGAGAGAGGGAAAGAAAAGATTAAAAACACTTTGTCAGTTTGGTAGGGAATAAGAATTCTGCGCAGGGGGATACCTAGGAGGGCACGGGGTCAGGGCTGAGGTACTGTACGTCTTTATGGCTTTAACTATTTCCACACCACGAACATCTCTGTCTGTGGCTCTCACCCTCTCTTTGTCTTTCTTTCTGTGCGGAGAAAATTCAAGAGTGGAAGGTGTTTGCAGGTGTTGTTACTCAGGGATGACCTCTCCTGTTCCCCTTAGTATACTTGGTATGTGGTATGACACATGAGTCAATAACTGTTTAAATTCACACCAAAAAAAAAAACAGATTAAAGGAAATCGAATAAAGTTTGCTGTGGTGTAGACTCACTGCAGATGAATACATAAATGAGTCATTCAATAGCATATTGTCACTCGTCCTTGCTGTAATGGCAGTTTGTGTTTTGTGTAGCTACATAGAGACACAATGATGGGTTTAGAATATGTAATTTTCTTGTTAGACTACTAAATAAAATTATTAAATTTAGATTGGAATATTTCCTATGAAGCCTAGAAAGTGACATGGAAGAAAATATTTTAGAATGGAGAAAAAAAAGGATCCACTGTTATTTATTCTTTTTTTCCCCCTCCCATTGTACATTTTTTCACATCCCTTTGTTTAAATCTCTGTTTATTCGCCCCATGATATTAGCTGTACCTTGCTGGCAAGCTTTCTGTGTGTGTTAACAGACTTTGTTGTTTTCCTTGTTTCTTCCTGTTTCTGATTTTTCACTCCTGTTGAAACACGCATGTACATGCACCTCCATCATTGCCTCCCATGGCACATGGCCCATTAGCATCCACACACGTCTTTCCATTGCATAATATGTAATTGTGCGTATAATTAAAGAGTGGTTATAATGGTTACTTTATTTTATTATGTCTTGTTGACTTTTTGAACAAATCATTAGCTAACATGACCTCATTCAGAGCGAGCTAACATTAGCATGTTTGATAACTGAACCATCTCCATGACAGTGTCACACGACTTGTCAAAGACTTTGCGATGTGAAATATTTGCAAAAAGCTACGAAGTGATATCAAATGTTTTTGTCAAATGGCTAGCATAACTTTCGGCTGGTATCTTAGCCAACAGGGCGTAACTCATTGTAGTATCATCACTAACCTTCTTGTATCGTGCTCTGTATGTTTTGAAATAAAAAGAAAAATTTAATACATTCACTTTGTTGTGCATATATATTTTTCAATAAACCTTTTTGACACCTTTGATGGCAACAGCAAGCTAATTACAATGTTTAGAATATTGGCCATACAATACAGTAACCTCCTCGACATATTCTGCTCCACCCTTGGATTAGCGTCACTCGTAACTCACTTAAGCCCTGCGTAAGTGTGGTTTTTGGATCATATGCATTTCCATGCGACCTGCAAGAAACATGGATTCTTACATCTGGCTGAGTGTTTTCTGAGATATCCTTAATCCGAAATAGGGGGAAAAAATCAGCGCTTCAGAAATCAGAAAACCAGCTAATATTAGAACGTGAATGCATCAGATTGCTGCTCTTACATGTAAATACACTGACTGTGTGTGAGTTGAGTTTTTAAACATTTTTGAATTTTGTTTCTTCTCACCAGATGAGCCAGATGATAAATTGAAAACCTTTGTATTCCAAGTTCCCCAGTTTCTTATTGTAGTCATTTGGGAAAACCTACACACACACACACACACAAACACACAGACGTGCTGCTTTGCACTCAAATACAGTCATGCTAATGTGATGCCAATGCATTACCCCATCAGACTGTGTTACGCATGGGCGGCTCTTATCATTCCACCCTAACTTTCAACTAAATGTGGAGAATGTTTTCTCCGTGACATTAGGGTTTGGTAATGGTGCCTCTCAGGGCCACTCTATTTTCTGAAATGAAATATTCATTCATTGGCGAGGACAGTCTTAGAGGAAGTCTGTCTGAAATGTGAATTCATGGTTCCAGCAGACATTTCTTCAATATTTGATGGGTCATCAGAGCTCTGTGTCTAATACTGTGCAGTTCCTCCAAATATTCATTCTTTCTCCGCTTTGATTCTCTATACACAGCTGGTTAGATCTGCTTAGACCAAACCAAATCAGGTTTAAAAAATATGCACAAAAACACCTTCTAAGATAATTCGGGTACACATCCTGGTGAAATTTTAAACATAAATCACCCTTTTCAGCTTTTCCTTTTGCTTTTGTGACAGTGTTCTTTTTTTCTTTCTCAACAGGTTAACATCTCTTAAGTCCAATTCATTGTGTGAAACCATCAGCCAGTGCACACGAAATCAGCTTGATTGCATGCCAACAAGAAGATAAAAGGCTCGGAGGTGGGTACAGTAATCCAAAGAGAGCGGGTGGTCTGCTTGAAGGCATATCGTTTTATTCTCTCATGCATATTCACTTCTAAGCCTCTGAGTATGCAGATTAGTCTTGTCTGAACAGTGGACTCTCCAATCACATCCTACTTTTGCTTTTTCTTTTTTCTTTCCTTCCAACTGCACCCTGCTGTGTGTGAGTGCGGGCGCAATGAATGTAATGTGCGTGTGTGTGTATGATTGTAAGTGTGTGTGTAGGGGGGATTTTTTGCTTGTTTGCAAGTTCGGGGGCAGGCAGGTTTGAGTGTGCATGCATGAATAAATGTTTGGGTGTGTGTGCGCGTATGTGTGTGTGTAGGTACGTGTGTAGGTATGTGTTTGCCAGACACATGGCTTTGTCTTGTCCTGGCACCAAGCTCAGCTCACCAGATGTTCTCCTTTTTTATCATCCTCCACTTGCACCGTGTTCTTTGAGGTTTAGGGAATCTGTGTCGCTCACATTCAACTTGCTCTGTTGTTTTGTACTGTGAAAACGACAAGCTCTTTTTTTCATTTTTACATAAAAAAAAATCAGTGAAATTAATGTTTCAGGTCTTCCAGGAACAGCAATTTGTTGCCTTTTTAGTTTTGAAAATTATTATATGGTAACAATTTGGGGTATTTTCTTCATTCATCCATTTATCATTATTGTGAGTACTGTCATTGTTGTGAGCTGGTAAAATGTATGTTTCATTGTTTAATTGGTTACCCTGGCTAAAAATACACTTCTTGGGGTAAAATAAACAAATAATATTTACACCACATAGAGAATAAATAATACGGGTACACAACTATGTAACAAAAACCAAGTGTATTACAGGCAAACTTAAAACAGAACATTGGGTAATATGTTTAATGTTCCAATGAAATACAGTTGAGAGCATTTTTATCTTCTGTAATGTTATGTGGAGATAGATGAAAGGAAAACATAACGAATGCAGATGCTTCCACACATGCTTGATGGCAGGAGCTTCAGTCACAAAGGCTCAACCATAGTATTTCAATAGGAACAATGATTAAAGTGACATCTGTATTTAGATCCATGGGAAAGATGTCAGTAAATAGGGTTGAAAATTGTGGTCGACAGTGCATGTTTGATGACCCTGATGCTGGAGTGTCGGTGAGATATGTAGAGAAAAACAGAGGAGCATCTCATCCTCAGGTGACTGCGAGTGTCAGTGCAGGACGTGATCAGACTGTGTCGTCAAGAACAGTCTGCCGAACGTTACATAGAGAGGGATATTATTAGGGCACTGGTCTCCAGAGATGTGGAAAAAAGTCATATAGTCAGAGGAGTCATCCTTCACCATATTCTCCACAAGTGGGCGAGTGCCTGTGTGGCGTATACCAAGAGAACGGTAGAGGCCTGAACGCTTGATCCCTACAGTGAGGGCACCCTGTGGCTCTGTTATGCTGTGGGGGGCATTTTGCCGGTCTCTTCCAGGATGATGATGTCCCCATTCATAGGGGTCAGTGAATGGTTTGAGTATCATCTGAACCCAGCTGATCACCTATGCGAGATTTTGGACTAACATATTAGACAGCGCTCTCCACCACCATTATCATGAGGGAACGTCTTTTGGAAGAGTGGTGTTCATCCCTCCACTAGAGTTCAGAGACTTGTAGAATCACTGCCAAGGCGTATTGAAGCTTTTTCACTTTAATTTGTCACCTGTCTATGTTATGTCTGTAATATGAGAGGGATTTAAATCTAATTTTGTTGGGACTGCTTAAAAGGGGGCATGGCTCTGGGAATACTTAGAAGGACAAACTGCGGGAGAGAGGAAAAGATGAATGAATTAGAGCTCATGTGATGATAGTAAAACTTTTTGACCTCTACTTCCTTATATCAAGAGAAAACTGAACAATTAACACAAGGTCAGACAATTAGAGCTTGGAAAATGTATACTTTATTTCACAGTGTCATCAGAGGGACTGCAATATATATATAAAATGACAGCGTGAAAACAGTGTGAAAGGTGTCACTCGTTCTGATGAACCTACAGAGTTATCACCTAAATCTGCAGTTTCCCTCGGTTTTACGGCGCTTTAAAGTGACTTTCAGCTCTTTGTTTAGCTGCCAGAACACAATTCACTCTCACTGCTCTCACAGTGAAAAAGCAACAAAAACTCACTGTACCCTCCTTCTCAGCACCAACCAACAGACAGACACAGTTAGAGACTAGCCAGTGAACATAGCAAGGAGTGTTTGGCAGCTAAACAGCCAGATGTTTCCTTCAGGAGTTGGTAGAGACCAAAAACTGAACTAAAAGAGATTGAGTATTGTATTTACATTTACATACATATAGACAAAGCCACATGAATCATACTGCTCATAACTGCTGGATGTGTAAATAAGCAACCGTTTAATAGGAAGTTCACCACATCAATTTAAATGGTAATAATATATCAGTGTTGTGTTTCTGTTGCCAAAAAAAAAAATTCACTGTAAAGCTAATCATCTCATAGTTCACTGATTGGGAATTGTGTTTTTACTTGACCCCATCTTGAGTGCTTGCTGCTAGTGAGATGAAAGGCGGTGATGACTCCAGGGAGCCACAGCTGGAAATACACAAGAAGTCCACTGGGATGAATTTATTAAGGAAGTAGGGACCCAGGGTAATATCCATTCAGGGGCTCCAGAATTCCTCTTGACATCCCTGCCCTTCTTCCACAAGAGGTCAGAGAGGAGGGTTTCTTCTCTAAGGGATGCAGCGTTTTGCTTGAGGACACTTCTGCAGAGCAGATGTGTGATGGGAGAGGAGGATTTGGCAATTAATTGTGTTTAATTGCATGTTTACACCCACCTGCTGTTCCAGGTGGACATTGGTGCTTCATTAGAAAGCTAGAATGAAAAGTCAGATTTGAAAACCACTGCAACACAATGCAGTCCTGCCCACATCGAATTAAATCAAGCTGTCACCTGGTCAGTGCCACCACCCACCAAAACACACACACTCCCATCAACAAACACAGAGAGCTGTCAAATAATGCACCACTTGTAATTATGGGAGGGGATGAAATTCAGATTTATTTATTCCAAAATGAAGCCTGCCCATCGACGGAGGGACAGCTCTCCTCCATCTGTCATCGTTGAAGCCACACGCGTCTGACACAGGGATTCATTCATCTTGTCGTCTTTGACAGTTGGATTTTCCCGGCGCACTCCCACCAGGAGTCGCACGGGATTTTTGGAGGCAGACTAAAAAAGAAAACACTCTGTGACAAGGAGTAGGCTCTTTATGAATGCAAATGAGTCTGGGAAAATTCACAGAGCAGCTAGCGGGCTCCGAGGCTCCAGCATCCGTCACATCTCCCCCTACCAGGCACAACCCACGCTTTGCCAAGAGGTCTAAGGGCTTACAGGGGCCCTACAGCAAGAACAGACACACTCATGGAAAAGGGCATGGAAATCCTGTGGCTGACACGCACTGCGAGTGCCACCAGTCACTATTATTTTCATGAAAATGATAAGCTTACTGTTTTTACATGCCGTCCACAGAATGGCTGCTGGGTTTTAGGTTTTATTATAAAACGTTCATCTCCCCATCCCTCTCTGTGTGGATATGTGTGTGTGAGGATGCGTCACTTGTATCACTTGACATTTGGCTCCACTTTTATCCTGTTCCAAGGATAGTAAGTTAAATGCTATGTGACAGGTCAACCCCTTCATATCAGTCATCCTTCACCCTGACCCAGCCTCAGCTGCACAAAGACCCATCCAGCTCCTCTACACTAAAAATGATCATTAGCTACAAGATACAGCAGAATCCTGCAGGGTTTAAGTCAGGGATCTGTTTACTCCAACTAACAAGGTAACGCTGCATAAAATCTCCATCCTGATCAGCCTATTCCTGAGTCCTGAAATCTTATTTTCTTAAACAAAGGCAGGGAAATAGGTGCAACATTAGTTCACCTGTGTTCAAGAAAAATAATCTTATGTAAACAAGATTTAAGTTTCAGAAAATATAAAGCAATGAGCTTCTGAAACAAGAGAAGCAGCACTGGGAACAAGTGGTTAAGTGTGAAAACTGTCATCATGTTCACTGCCAAGAGCAAATTAAAGGGGCACTACAGCAATTTTACTCATAAAGATCAATTTACTCATCACGAGGAGTACTACTTAGCCTGTGAAAACAGTTGTTTTCTGTGTCTCTGGAGGGAGCTTTCTAATCCTGTATTCACATTATTACAGAAAAAAACAGAAAAACAGAAAAACATCTTTTCTCCTCCACATTGTGCATGTGATGAGCTGTGATGGTCTTGTGTTGACGTCCGTGGTGCCATAGCCACGCGGACATACGCCAATAGTTCAAATTTGTTGAACTTTGACCTGAGCTGTGCTCAGCCAATTAATAAAGAGTGTTTTTTGAATGCAACTACACCATAACTATAACTATAACAAATTGACCAAAGTGAAAACATTTGCTGGCTGAAATATCAGATTCAGTCACAAGGTTTGTTCTAAAACGTTGTTTGAGTCTGTGTAATGATCTTCATGATGTTCATATTGTGGTGATCTAAGAAATGTTTATCCTGTTGTCAGTAGGTTTCTGAAAAAGTCATTTTACCTGCTAACCAGCTTGACACAAACTCTCCAATAAAAGTCAGAATATCTGCTGAGCTGATTTTGACAGTTCTTTTGAAAACACCTCTCTTGCAAGTCCCTCAACTTTATAGAAATGCAATAAACTGGAGCAGCCATTTAATGAGATGACTTCTATGTAATACCTCATTAATGATTGGGCTGCTTTGCAGGTTGTTTTTTTACCTCAGGTTTATTTCACATATCTCTTTTGCCTTCAGGCTAATCTGAAGTGCAAAGAAACTGAAACTTGTGGGCATTTAATTTAACAGGAGTTCAAAGGAGGATGGTCAACTGAGGCAGAGGGCTGCAAGGGCTTGGAAATGCTGACTTGGCTCCTGTCGCTTAATCTATTTGAGGCGTGATTAAAGTTTAATTCGTGCCCATCTCCTAATGCTAGCTGGTGTGTGTGTTCCTCAGCAGTGGGTTGGTGAGTAGTTTCGAGCTGAGCCCAGGTCTTTTCTCTCTGGCTGGGCCTCACTTTATTCATGCCTGAGGGACGCCAGGAGCTGCAAACAACTGAATTTTTCATCAAGGTTACTTCCTGGAGAGATGTGCCATGCAGCGGCTGCTCGCTCCCTCGGTGTGCTCCTAGCTCATACATAACTTACCCTGCTCTGACCTGATGCTCTCTCTGGGAGGACTTGTTTGACCCTGGTCCAGATAGGAGAACGCGTGCCGTGGAGTCAGCATGAGTTTGTTATTAAGCTTGAAATATTGAGTTGGGCATTACATGGTTTTGGTTACACCTTATTGTAAGTCCTCATTTATAAGTGATTTATTAACACTTAATAAATGATTTGTAATAATAATGTAAGTATAAGCAGCCAACGTTATTACAGTAACAACATTCGTAAAGTGTTTATTCGTGTATTTTTAATTAATAGTTGACTTAGTTTACAATTGCATTAAAATGTGTTTCAGTGTGTTATAAACTATTTTTCAAATGTTTATATACTGCTAATAAATAGTCTTTGTCTTTTTCCACAAATGCTATCCAAACACTTTGCATGAGACTTTACATTGCTTCAGTTTAGGTAATTTCTATGAAAGATAAAGACAAAACCTGCCATTTCCCAACCACAAGTGCATCATATACTTTGGTACATTCTGTCTTCTTCCATATTTATCAGAGCAGTCTCACTGGATAATGGTAAACACAACACAACTCAAAAAACTCAACTAGTTCACATTTCTGTTGGGAATACCGACATGTTTGGCATTAACATTTTAAGTCTCTGAAAAACAACTCTGCAACTTCTGGAGAAAAACATCTACTATTTATAAGAATATTTTTACATCAAAATTCATTTGCAATTATAATCAAATCCTACTTATTCTTTTTTTGTGGGATTATTAATGCTGCAACAACACATTTGGTTTGAATTGAGGGAAAACGCAATGTCAGATGATTTCCCCCCTTTCATTAAGGCTGCAAATGTTGTTTTTTTCTGAAATGAAAAAGAGTTTACATTCTCAAAACATCCAAGCAATGAGGTCATTTTTGTCTGTTGGCTTACAGTGGAACAAAAAAAACAAACAAACAAACAAACAATATCTTTAGATCATATTTCATAGTAATCAATGATTACCTTGATTTTCAAATCAGACTAAGAAGACTGAGGTGTAGGAGCTATAGATTGGGATTTGAGGAGCCAACCTCACACGAGACTATGGTTTTATATGTAATGTTTTGGAGACGAATGATTGGATAAAAAAATATGAAAAGCTTGATATTTGTCATGCCTGCTGATATCTGCCATGAAGCATGTTTACAACTGAACCACCACCTTCTCTGTTAGGTCTACAACACAGAGATAATCCTCCATTATTATGACCCTGTTAAACAGGGAATAAAATAAAGCAGGATGGCCGCTGGACTGCAGACTTTCATTTCAGGGCTGTGCTGTGCAGTCTTGCAGCTCCTGAGTGTCAGACATTATCACCGCCACTACCCTCAACCTCACCCTGCCCCTTGTGACAATTACTGCCCTACCTCCCTATTCAGCACGTAATGAGAAAACTGACTGATCGATTTCTGTCCGGCCAGTAAAAGAAGGGAAGGAAGCATTTGGATATAGTGCACACCAGACTCAGAGGCACAGAACTGCAGCATATCCATAATGTTATTTAGATTTTTTTTAAGTGTTAGTCCTAATGAGAGAGGATTTTGCGATTATAGCAATTAGAGCTGCGACTAAGAACTATTTTCATTATCGATTAATCTGCTGATTATTTTTTCAGTTAGTTAATTAATGATTTGGGCTATACAATGTCAGAAAATAATAAATGAAAATACATGTCACAATTTCTCAAAGCCCAAGTGACACACTCAGATTGCTTGTTCTGACTGACCAATAATCAGTCCCACAAAAAGAAAACCTGCAAACATTAAACATCTGAAGTGTCTTCAGATTTTCCCTCCTATAAAATTGACTAATGATAGACCATTAAAAAAGGATCAAAGCTAATGCAGCAGAACGTACCTTCTTTTTTTTATTCTTCTTTCTTGTCAATACTTTGTGCCTACATTACCCACAATGCAACTGTTATGCTAGCAGCAGCTAATGACGCCTTGACCTGTTGCTTCAAGCAGAGATGAGTAGTGGGCTACAGAGGTCTGGTAAACTCACTTCTTTCTAACTCCACACCCTCAGATTTTTGGCTGGACGGCAACGGTGAGGCCAGCCCGATCATCGCCAACACCCATGTGCGAGTGACTGACTGATAGCATTGACTGATCATAGTTCCACCATGGTTCAGCCGAATGCCATGTGACTGAGTTGGAGTTTGCCCATTGGGTGTTGCTCTTTCGAAATGAATTGGTGCATACAGTTTCTATGAGCCTGGAGTGTTGCCAACTTAGCACATTTGTTGCTAGATTTAGAAACTTCTTTATGAAATGAGCATTATGTGCTCAACCTAGTGTCTTACCGGACAAACCATGGCTACTTAGAAGAGAGTCACCAGTGAGTGGTGAAGAGACAGAGCAGCAGTTTCAGAGACAAATAAGAAAGGTATTTTCTTACGCTTCTAACTTGCTCCCTGAGTGATGATTTTACAAGTAAATATAGCTGAAATCACATCAAAGCCGTAGTCTTTAACTTATGTGAACGGTGATTTGGTCAGATGATGCTGTGGTTATAAAATCAGGATTTTAGTAGCAGAGCAGCAGCGTGGAAATGGCTGGAAGTTAACATGTTGTCTTAATGGGCCACATTTCAGTCACTATTTCATACTTGTTCCGTTGTCTGGCAACATAAACAGAAAAAACATCTGACAGCTGACGCTAGGCAGAATGCAAATAAGATGTAATGACATCAGTTGTTTACAGCAGTTCCTCAATGCTTTTTAACTATGTCCCTAATTTCACACATTGACCAAACGTGGCCCAGCCATGCTAAGACTTGTAGTCTTCAAACCTAACAATGCTGACTCAAGTGACATCACTTAAGGAATTTAGTCTGATTTCACACAGCTCCCCAAGACTTGTAAACAGACTCTGATGGTTCATTGGTGGACTTCCCCTTTAATCAATCAAGTAGTAATTATTGTAGCTCTATTATGAAATTACAAATACTGCATGTTTGATGCCAAGAGTGTCAGGGTGTTCGAATACAAGGCTGGTTTTCAATCAGTACATTTATGACAACTGTTGTGGGCCTGTGCTTCCCGCAAAGTGCTGCTTGTTCTAATAAATTCATCTTGATATATTTATTCCTTTGACTGATCACATGCATGTAAATATTCAGCAGGAAAATATATAGTCTGGGTGACAGAGTGTCTTTTCTAAGCGCCACCATGCTGTCCTGTAGGGTCAGAGCTCCACTGCCACTCACAATTATTTATTAGGCTACATATTCACTCTCTATCCATCACAGTATCGCCACCCGGCCCGGTCACATCTCTTTATGTTTATTACAGTGTCCCACCTTCCCGAGGAGGATGATTGACGTTTTCGGAGAGGACCGAGGTGGGACTTGCGCGCTCCTTCTTCTCCAATCGTGGCTCGGGGGGCGGAGGCTTTTCATCCATACTCTGATTATGAGTCAGTTACCAGACATAAGCGAAACAATAACAGTTGGTGGTTACTTTGTATCCAAAACCTTCACTGGCAAGTTGAGTCTTAAGCGCGTTTTGGCGCATCAAGCTGTCGACTACATCGGAGGTTTCATAACAGGAGCACAACGCGCTCCACTTTTAATCAGATTAGGAGCCTTTAATGTTCAATCCTGTTTTTTTCCTCCGTACAGTAGCGGTGCAGGAGTGGCCAAAGCCAAAAGCAGCGATTCAGATCAGATTTCACCTAAACCAGCTGGGAGAGAGACCGAGAGAGAGAAAGCAGAGAGAGGGTTTGTCAGTCTCCCTCCTCCCAAATCCAGAAAAGCTTACCAAGGAAAAAGGAGGAGTGTCGGGGCTGAGAGAGACGCAGAGGAATCCAGAGGAATTTCCGAGGATATTTTCTCTTCTTTTCCCCTCCTCCTCTTGATATTAAAATTTAAAAAAAAGTTGGAGGCGAGGGAGCAGGGACCGTGGTCAAGGATGGACGAGCAGCCTCGGTTGATGCACTCCCACGGGGTAGGCATGGCCGGACACCCCGGCCTGGCGCAGCATATGCAGGATGGCACGGCGGGGACGGACGGAGAGGGAAGAAAGCAGGACATCGGAGACATATTACAGCAAATCATGACCATCACAGACCAAAGCTTAGACGAAGCACAAGCCAGGTGAGGCTACGCAAAAAAAAACAAACAAAAAAAAAAAACAGTTGTATTATTAATCGAAGAGAGGAAATATTAAGCAGTGTTGTTGGGGATGGAGAGGGGACATAATAACATTGTGGTTTGTATCAAGACTGCCTCTAAATGAAAGCAATTACGCCCACTGAAGTGCCGTGACTGCGCGAAAGCGAAATAAAAAGCGTTAGAAACTTGTCACGATTCAGATCTGATTATTTGAAACAACTTTTGTGTTAATTTTTTAATCAAACCCATTAATTATGGCATGATTAATGGAGATTAAGAAGATCTGTGTAGACGTTTTTTTTTTTTTAAAAGAAAAAAAAAACTGTTGAGCAGTTGGCACCTCAGTCTCACT
Source organism: Trachinotus anak (assembly GCF_046630095.1). Classification (NCBI taxonomy): domain Eukaryota; kingdom Metazoa; phylum Chordata; class Actinopteri; order Carangiformes; family Carangidae; genus Trachinotus; species Trachinotus anak. The sequence continues at coordinate 14,236,660 of NW_027273863.1, forward strand.
GAGACTCTTCTACCTTCTTACAGAGGAGCTTACATTGTAATCCTGTTCTATAAGAACATGTTGCAGATCATATCCTGTAGTTTTAACCTACTGCACTATTAAAATATGATGCAAAGGATATTTGATACATGTGACAGTTTGTAGTGTAACTGGGTGGATTTTGTTGCATGTCATGTTGTAAGAAAAGTCTTGTTTTATCCAAAGGTTTGAAGTCTCACATTGTGTATGAAAGAGACAAAAATAATTAAAGTTAAAGACTGTGGATTAAGCCTCAACATTATGAGCAATTTTCTGTGCTTGGCTACTGAATGCTGTATATAATGGCCAGCTTCTGGCAGGAGAAACAGCAGGGAAATCTGGGAAAAACTGAATCTTTATTATGATATTTTGTGATTTCAGAATGCACCATTCTTTTAAGTAGCTTTGTCACTGTTGCCACTTGTTTGAATATTGATCTGGAAAGTGGTGTCCTGTCCTCTTTTCAGGAAACATGCACTGAATTGCCACAGAATGAAACCTGCTCTCTTCAATGTCTTGTGTGAAATAAAGGAGAAAACAGGTATGTTATGTTCAATAGTTTCTTTTGCTTGCACTTACTACTGATACTGATGATAGTTTTCAAAATCTGTCTTTGATTATTGATGGATTTTTAAGGAAAACCTGGATTTAATTGTACAAAGCCAAAACAGGTCATGGCCATCTAGACATTCCTCTCCTAAGCCACTGTAAAAAAAAAAAAAAAATTTGCTATGATTTACAACACGTTTTCCCTGACAAACGCCACACAGCATGCATGTGAACAGCTCTGGCCCCAGAAGAGGTGCTGTCATTGGACAGGAGTGTTTTCATGTTGGCATTTGGGCCTTTCTCCCCCCTCTCTGTCTGTTTTCCTTGGCTGAGTTCGATGGTGTTTGCTAAGTGAGCTGTTTTACATGCAGAGGCAGGTCAGAGGGATTTTCTGTTTATGTTTGCAACAAGGGTCAATGTCATGAAAAGGAATGTGTGAATTATTACTCGCTTAACAGCAGATTAAAAGAAGAGCAGCTCACATGAAGAAAGCCTGTGAATATTCTCTGTGGGATGTGGCAGAGGGCTGCCTTTCAAGGGAGGAAATAAAACAAAATATCCAATATAACCTTATCTGTGAACACAACTTTGAAGCAGGTGTTGAGATTATTGAGAGAGCCTTGTCACTGTGTCCCCTGGTGTTGTTGCATTGCAGTCATGTAGACAGTTGAAAATAAACACAGTTGCTTGCATGAAGGCAATACCATTTACCTTAATTTAACACAAACTGTTATTCACTGCCATTTCATACTTGTGAGTCAGAAATTGGCACTGGCAACCCCCCCTCAAAAAAAAAAAAAAAAAAAAAAAAAGGTAGCAGGAACAAGCAGACACTTTGGGATTTTCACCAGATTTATAAAGGTTAAAGAGTGCAGTCTGAGAGGAGGAAGCTATAGTAGGTTGGGGCCCTGTTTCTAAATTGCAAGGCTTGGAAAGTGAAAAGTGAGAGAGTAATGCCTGGCTCTTTGTAAACTGTCTGGCGTCTCCCTGGGTTCAACCAGAGTTCGTTTCCAAAAAGAAGAACAAAGTGACTTGGACCTTTTCCTGGCTTTTCCCCCTGCCTCTCCTCTCTTCCCACCGTTCTTGGCAACCGGGGTTTCACAGAGCTTCTGATCAGAGAGGCTCCCCTCAGCCTGCAAATTCTCTCCCCCTCTGTTTAAGACCAAGTTTGGAAATGAACATATTTCAACCTAGTTTATGTTTTCTCCTATTTCATGTATTGAATCAGTTATTTATACTTAAAGTGTAGCCGAAAAACACGCCCCAATCCACAAATCAGCAACAAATAAATAGCTGCATTGTTTTCATGAAGACAGAAGAACGTTTAAAAGTTAAGAATAACCCAAACAATTTGTGAGAGAGTCACGACTTAATGGCTGCCTCACTGTGTCCTCCCTGTCTATGTTTGAAGAGCTGAGCTGCGGTTCATCTTCGCCCATAGGAGGTTTGTGCAGACGAAACTGAAAATCCTTTCACTGCAGTGACAGAGAAAATGACTCAAACCTTCACCATGGCATTTACAGCCAAATGTGCTGAGTGCAGTGTATGCGAGCGGAGTACAGCCTGTAATTTGTCAGGTCTTTTTTATATTCTTTATAAAGAGTCAGCTTCTCCTTGCTTTTTTTTACATTGTTGCAGTCAGAGTGTCTTTGGGAAGAAGTGCAAGCAGGAGGAGATGAGTACAGCTGTTCAGATTTGAAGCAGCCCCTTCTCCTCGACCTTTTACTGAGGAGAGGAAACATTTCTTCTGATCATATATCATTTGTTGCATGTAGTTATTCACATGTGGGCTCTCCGTGGTATATCAGTGGTGTGTGAGTGTTGACAGCAGCAGTATGGACCATTGCAGCAATGAGGTGTCCATTGGCAAGCAGCTGACAAACAAGGCGGGAGTGCATGCCAACAGTGGATAGAGCAGAAGTTAACTGATGACCCCACCCCACCCCACTCCCTGTATATTTGTGCTGGGGTCGGGCCTGTGTCACGGTGGCAGAGTATTTAGCAAGCTTAAACAAGCTCAGGTTCGCGCGCCGGCTTATGGAAAACCAGAGGCTTGTGTTACCACTTACGGATCTTCCTTTTGGCCGCCAGTGTTGTATTTCACGAAAACGTTCGCCCTGTCTACCGGCCCCTCGTGACTTTTTTTTTTTTAAACTATCATCATTGTTTCTACAGTTCCTGAGAGCACTTAGAATTTGTTTTCCTGTGCTTGCTTCACATCCTGTGAAGAGAGTTGGACAGCGTCTTTGTTTGTGCGGAACCATTACGGTGAGGGAAGCTGGCACGTACAGGTTGACTAAGTAAGAGAAGCCAGACACCAAGTCAGTGTTTCTGGGTGTCAGATTTCAGGCCTACTCTCCTCTCTCTTCCTCTCCCTCTCTCTCTCTCTCTCTCTCTCTCTCTCTCTCTCGCTCTGTGCCTCTCTATCTGTGGGCCTGGGACTGTTTCGTCAGGCCACTCTGTGTCAACAGCCTCACATTACCCCCATGCAGACTCGGGTTAGATGGAGAGCTCCTGCATGACTAATGTGATCAGACGGATAATGCATTACACCGCTTGAACTTATCAAAGCTGGAGACTTGCTGAATCAGTCAGTCCCACTAACTGTGCTACCCCCCCTCCAAAGCCTGCACTGCTAATTAGACATGTACACATATTTTACATATTCACATGTGTGATCTGGTCACTTTGAAGGTTCCTGTCAGGACTCATGAATGAAATGACATTTATATTGACAACTGTCCTGAAAGTGCTACGTTGTTGGTAGAGCTACTTATTTTCATTATTGATTCGTCAACTGATTTATTTTTAGATGAAATGATTGATTTTATAGTCTAAGAAATTTTTAAAAAGTAAAAACAAATGCATATCACAATTATTTCAAACATCTTGTTTTGTCCGACTAACAGTCCGAAAACCCAAAGATAATTCAATTTACAATTATATAAAATAGAGAAAAGCAAGTAATCTTCATACTGAGAAGCTGTAGCCAGAGAAAGTTAAACATTTTTGTTAAAAAAATATCAATTACAATTACTGATGAATCAAGTCATCATTAGATCTAGTTGGTGTGCTTGAAGTAAATGTAAAGGTGTGCAATGATAAAGTGTCAAATTACTATTTATGTTATTTTCTGTACCATTAACATTAGACGTTGATGGAGGTACTAGATGAGCTCCCATGAAGCAGCGGATAGACTGGTCACTATGGCTCCCAGTGCTGCTGTTTTTCAGTATTTAATTGACATGGCTGTCCATGATGAGTTCAGGGGTTAGTGTTGCCTCTCTTTGTTACTCTCCTCTCATCTCCAGTGACAGATGGAGGCATTAGTCTCCAATGTGGCGCTGTCCTGAAACTAATGGCTATGTCCTTGGTTTCCCCGCACTAGCCGGGAGACTGTATATCTGTCCCCAGCTTGGAAGTGCCGAAGCAGCAGTTTATCCCCCCATGTTTTAGTTTCCACGGAAATAAGGCCGAACAGGACTCTGTCTGTTCCCTCATAAATAACTTCAAATAAATAACTTCAAAACGAGTGCGAAGTTTTTCCTGAGAAAATGTTGCCGGCCTTTGATTTGTGAGTTTATAGGAAACTCTTCCTCCACTTACCAGAAATGTTCATCTAAGTGAATAATAATAAACATGTAATATATTTTTATAAGTCGCCTGAGCGGAGATGTGCTGATTGTAAGTTTATCTCTGCTTTTAAAGTGAGTTATATCTTACATAAATAGACTGGGTTCCCTTTTTATCCACTGACATTTCCTCTATATTCATATTTATATTCACTGCACTATCAGCGCACTTCAGAAGCAACAGCAAGTATTTTTGCTGTTCCCTGTCCTCTGATATAAACTCACTTGCAATTAGGACAGCTAATATATTATGCAAATGTTGACTGGCTTAATTGAGACATGTTAATCATGTTTTAAGAGGCTAATTACAGCCCTGTATATCTGAGGTGGGAGTAGTAATTAGCCGTGATAACAGATCTGGCTGTAGAATGGTCATATTCTGTGTGTCGACGTATGGCGAGGAAGTGTGTGTGCGTGCGTGCGTGTGCTGGAGAGGCACAGACAGGTCGCTAGGTGTGTCTTGTGTTTGTTTTTGCTTGCTTTTTGGCAGTGAGAGCAGCTATTTTCTTGCCTTTAAAGTTTGCATTTCGCTTGGTGTTGACCTCTTAACGTGCATGCATGTAAGTGTGTGTCTGTTTGTTTCCTTTTTCAGACAACTACTTTTCCCTCCGCATGCATTTTTCACAAGCCACCTTCATGAAAACTGCAAGAAAGGCAGCGAATCAGAGATCTATCAGTTAACCTTTTCAAATGAAACATGAAGGCATTGCATTTCTATCTATAGTTTCTTTCCTGCACTTCTCAATTTAGTTATCTGATGCAGCAGCACTGGTCATTCTGCACACTGGGCTTTTATACAAGGCTGTGTTCTTAGTTTTCTGACAGAGATCATATTCAGATCCATTACGCTAAGAATGCCTTCCCACTTATCGAATATAAAATTGCTTTAGAGAGGAAATTTGCTCTATGGCAGAGTGGAGTTTCTTTTTTATCAGATGTTTGTCTCTGGAGCAGCTTTTACTGTCTACAAAACAGCTCTGGTGACATTATTGCAGTTGCAATTGCCTCAGCCATTGTTTCTCTTATTGGTGCTGTTTGGATTTGATTGGATTTTCCACAGTCTTATGGAATTGCTTCACGCAGCAGGACCGGTGGATGCGTATATCCTCATAATGTTGGAGTTGAAACACCTGCAGATCTTATTACTGATATGTTCATGGGGCTCCAACTGTGTACTCCAACTACCTCTGTATATTACTACAGTTTAGTTTATAATTTATCATAGGGTTATATCTGTTTGGTTACATACACACGTCACCTTTTTCCCCCTCTGTTTGACCAGAGAGACATATTCTTTCTCATATCAAAAATATAACTTGTACGCTCAGACTTTTGCGGGCACTTTGATGGAGGTGGTTACCCTGGCAGTTGATAACCTTTAATTTGAGGTGTGGGATCTCATTTCTCTGGCACCCTGCCACTACGATATAAGTGGCATGTTGGCAGTGTGCTGGGGTTGTACAAAGGAACCCCCCAGACTTCGATGAACAGTCAAACATAAAATGGCAAGCGCTCTTCCCTGGCTGACTTAGTAAAAATGACATAAATTAATACATGCTGCTTAAACAGGACCAAGATTAATGGTTGCCTTTCGCAGCGGCTTAGATCCACTGTCAGTTGCTGCTCGCTGCCCAGATGGAATCAACACCAATCAATGAGGCTGCCTGACTCTCCCTGGATATCTGCTTAGGATGTTGAGTGGAACACACACACACACACACGCACACGCACACACACACACACACACACACACACACACACACACACACACACATCTGAACTATATACTGTACATGCAGACACATTCAGGCACATAGCCATGCAAAAGAATAGATGAATTGCAGTCTTGTTGACGCAATATTTTTGCTCCTCTCTTCTCTCTTGCTCCTCTCTTCTTCTCAATATAAACTCAAAGGCATATCCTGTATTACTTCGCATACAGTGGGATGTTCAATCAGGTGCCACAAAGTCAGATGGGGAAGAGCAGTGAGGCTGATGGCTCAGTCGTGATTGGATGTTTCAATTACTGATAGTAATGCCATGGTGTAGTGAGTCATGCAGTGCAGATAGCACCATTTATTTTAATCAGGACAGGGGAGAGATGGGTGTGGATGTGTCTCCCTCGTTTCAGAGTAGTTTCACATTTAGATGCAGAGGAGTGTGTGCTCTCTCTCTCTCTCTCTCTCTCTCTCTCTCTCTCTCTTTTACTCTATCTCTTTTCTTTATTTCACGCACAAACACATGCACAGACACACGCCAACACACATACACACACACACACACGATCAGGTGGATTTAGAGTGGAGGAGAGGTTGCCGTGGGTAACGCATAGCGACAAGGTACTCTCTCGGTGAGCTATTCTAATTTATGTTAATAAACCTTGCCGTTGCCGTGAGAGACAAAGGGGCCACAGATGAGCCTTGGTAACCTCGGCACCTTCACTGGAAGGAAAAAGCGCAGACAAAGAACAATGCAGACACACACACTCAGAGAGAAAAAGAAGAGATATTGAACTGCAGAGAAAGACACAAATACTGTCGCGGAGAGCGATGATAAATTTAGCCACACAAAGAGTTGTTTTTGTGGCTGCAAAATCAAACAGCCTCATGCTGGCAATCTTCAGTGTGGTGCGTGGTGTCTACTATTTCTGTGCGTGTGACAGAGTGTGTGTTAGTGGGGCGGGAATAGGCAGGCAGGCAGTCTCTTGGGATTGTTGCTGCTAATTCTGTGGGACCTACAGAGACGTGGGGTGCTGTAGTTTTGGATCACTTCCCGGGGCAGATGTGACACCACAGGTAGCATTTAGCACAGTGGGGCGAGAGCATGAGTGTTAGCAGAGGTCAGCACTTGGCCTGGCCGCCTGGCACTGGAAAGACCATCTCAGAGAGGCAGATAAGGGCACTTAAAATCTGCTTCTGAAGCAGTGTCGGCTCTGTCAGGCAAAACGGTAGCCCTCAGCATGTACAGCATGAATCAAGGAAATATCCACAAGACAATATAATGTAGATCAGAACACTTTGATCTGTCCTGAGGTTTTATCTGCTCCATTAAAATTGTGCAAGAATTATAATTAACAAGTCAAAACTGCCGTTTGGGTAATTTCACTTGTTCCCAATGGAAATCAAATTGTTTAAAAAAAAAAAAACAAAAAAAAAACAAACAATGTAAATTTTCTCAACCACCAGCTTGTTAACTTAACTTGTTATAAGATGACTTGTTATTATGGAAAGTGCACTTTATATACACCCTATATTAAATGCCTAATATCTACACTATTGGATTTTCAGTGTGGAAAATAGCCAAACCTTGAAATGTAAACTCTCAATTCTGACGTCAAACAAGGTAAAATATGTAAACTATTCTATAGTAACAGCAACGAGGATTGATAATGCAGCGATGCCTCCTTGCTGGCTCCTTGTACTGTAGATGTCTGTATCCCAACCCAAAGAGTGAAAGCTGTGGGTTTCCTCTGTGCCGTCTGTCTGCCAGCTTGCCTTTGGCGGTGTTAGTTCTGGACAGTTAACTCCTACTGAAATTATGTTAATTGCTGTCATTTTCTTTTTTCTACTTGAGCATAATCAGCAAATTATATACTTCTGTTCATTTATTACCAAGCCACTTCTAACGGAGCTTTTACCCTTCAAAGACCAAAAGTTATAAGGTAGTTTGCTCTTATGATTTGTGTACACACAAGGGTTTGTTTGTGGTATCAGCAGTTTGTCATTCTTCTATCAGTACAGAGTCATAAAAAGTTTCTGAAGTGGTAGATACAGTTACAACAAAAATGTACTAAAAGCACTACAGTGTATTAATTCACTGATTATCCATTTCTAATATCTAACAATGGCAAAGGTTGAACACTATGATACTGACACCGTGTTGCTGTAGCCATGTAAAAATCCAACCTTTATGAGTTGTTATTGATACTGTGGGATATTGGTGGTATAATCTGCGCCACGGGACATCATAACCAGTAATTGGCAACATGCTGTAAGGTGGCTCTGTTATTGCTACAGAAGTGTTAGATATTACCACAATTAATACAGAATATGTAGTATATTGTTTATTATTGTCACTTTCATCTCTGATTTTTTTATGTAAAGCCCCTGTTGTTGATGGAAGCCTCCCATAAAGCCGTCACATACGGCTGAATGACACCTGTAAATGACCAAAAATCACCTGTGTATGCATGCAATCACAGTACACACACCTACTGCATTAACACAGGCATGCATTGCACTGTGTGGCCGTCTACACTCTGACATCTCTTGAAGTAAAAAAAAAAAACTGCTGCATTTTACTGTTTCACTGTAGGAAGACAAGTGTGTTAATTTAGACAAAGAAGAACCTGAGTTCTTATTTTACATTAAGCTGCTCCACGTGACCTGATAACAAGTAATTGGACAAATGTTACATGCTTTCAGACAAAAGGCACCTTCACCAGTGCAGGGTGTGTGTCAGTGCCATGTTCAAGTTCACTTTGAGCCTCGTTGTTAGAGGTGGGTTTTAGTGTTTCTTCATGCTTTCACCGGTCTTTCACAAGATTTGAATCGACGACCCTGTGACTCCACGCACACATCTCACGCCTCGAGGCGAGTGGCTCTTCTTCTTCTATTATATTTTATTTGGCTTGCTGGCACCACCTTGTAGCCTGTTTTATTGGACATGTCCTTCAGCATCGTGTTTAGCAGTCTCCTCCCCTAAACACATAAAATTCCTTTATGTTCCTATTACTTGAGTTTATGAAGAGCGTCTTCACACCCCTCCCTGCCAATAAGATCATATTGATAGATTGATATTGGGAGAGCTGTAGTGTGATAAAGGCGTGGGGGTTAAGAGCTTCTTGGATAGTTTAACCTTGATAAAACAGTTGTTTCAGTGAGGCTGATTTTGCCCCATCCGTCTTCATCTGTCAGGGCCCCGCTGAAGTATGCAAATGAAGGCAGTAGAGGGAAGCGCCGTGTGCGGTTAAATGGGGCGTTGCGAATGTGCGGTGTACCGCGCCGACGGGGTGATACTACTTACTGTCCAAATTTAGTGTGTCTCTTCTGAACCCCCCCACCCCCGCCACACACCCCCCCCTTTCCTTTTTGTCAGCATTTCAAGAATATATACAGCAGCCCTGAGAGGAACTGTGGCCTCTCGTAAAATGATTACAGCCGTGGCAGCAGCAAAGAGGTTTATGCTTGTATGTTTTATATTATTATAGATTTTAATGTTTTTGAGCTGGAATGCAGTGCCTGCAGACGAGTGTGTTATCCCTTTATTTGTGTCTTTGTATGCACCGTATCTGTATTTACATGTTGCAGTGGGTTTTATTGCATTCTCCAGCCATACATTTTAGAATATGGCTGTTTATTGCGCTAATTAGTAAGTCTGGAGGTGTAAGGGTAATAATCTTTATGATAATAACTGTTTATGCTTTAACACTGCTCTCCATTCACGGTTTACGTTGCTTGGGCAGCTTCATTTGCCTGATTAGTTTTGTACCTACTCAGCAGCATTAGGGATGTTTTATTTTGTGTGTGTGTGTGTGTGTTTGATTCTCTCATTTATCTCATGTGCCGGCATATTGATTGATTCCCCTGCTCACTCATTATTTTGTTCTGTTCTTCACAACTCATTTTCAGAGAGGGGGCCAGCACTGAGGCCAGAAACAGATACCATGTCTCCTCTCTGCTGTCTGACTAGCCACCACACACATAAAGCTGTCAATCAGGAGCTTTCCTGCCTGCCCTTTGTTATGGAACACCAGCTCTGTGGGTGGGTCCTCTGGGTGATAGATGGCTCGGAGAGCCTATCGGACTGCAAGAAGCATCCATCTCTGTCTGGAGCCTGTTAAACAAGCTTGGGAAAGCAGCCATGTAGTCCTAACCACCACTGGCCTCCACTAAAAAAACCCATTAACATTAATGAAGGATAGCTTTAAAAAGTTCTTCAGTAATAGGCTTGAATTGGATTTATGAGTCAGATAGTTTGCCAGAGAGTACGTCATGAAAAGTGTCACTGGTAGATAAATGGAAATGAGCATTTGAAAGGTCTCGGGACACTGTTTCAGCAAGGATTTCAGCTCAGCTTGGAAACATTTCTTTCTCTTACCCCTCAATCATTTTCCCTCCAGCTCTAAAATCAAGCAGCAGCTTCAGAATGGCTGTGAAGGAAAGCAAGGTGTTTGATGTTTTAAGTGACTGCAAAGATAAAGCTGCTCATCGTACATATGGTGCTGCTGCTTCTAGAGGAGAAAAAAAAAAGTTCCTAATACTTTTTTTTTTTTTTAAAGACTTTTCATCCAAGGTGGCACTGACCATTTCAATATCTTGCAACTACCACTTTACCTGTCTGCAAGGTCCCTATGGATGGCTGATGTGAAACTGCCATTAGCCAGCCAATTCCTCAACCACAGATTACTGTGCCACTACGTGGTAATCACAATGTTGAAAAAGGTCTGATTGCACTCCATCCAACCTACAAAGTGTGGCATAAATGGGTTTTTCGAAGGGTCTGTAGTTGGTTGTTGGTATGTCATCATAGTGCATTAAGACTGTCAAAGGCAAAATGGCAGTTTTTGAACCCTCTTTCGTTTTGTGTGAATGTTAAAAGGATGCAGAAATACACTAGGACCAAGACAGAAAACAAGGCCTCAGTGAGATTGTTTGGTCACAGCACCTCATTTTTTTTTATCTCACTAAAAGTATAGTTATTTTTAAATATTTCAAATTTCATGCATCTCGTCTCTGTCTTGGTTTCTCCCTCTCTCTTTCTTCTTCTCACCCCTTTCCTCCCGTCCCTCAGCTAGTCTGCTCTCTGCTAACCTCTGATGTCATTAGCGTTGGAGGGAGGTTGAGGGGAGAGAGGGGTTGCTATTCTTAATGAATTCCACTGTGTCTTTGCACTCCCCCACCTAGTTAACCCTACCCCCCTCCAATGCTCAAGGTGTCAAATTAGAGCAGCTGGAAAAGGGGAGAACAAGGAGATGGGCAAGGTACATCTCACCCCACCTCATTTCTTCACTCTCCTTCAAATCACCTAATACAACATGATATTCATGAATAGTATCCATGTAACATCTATGCAAAAATGGTTGGATGCACTTCACGTATTCACTTTAATGATTAAGGAGCAGGTACTGGAGTTAATAACATGTTACTCGTGCAGCGGTGTGCACTGAAAATACAGTTAAAGGAAGAATTCACCATCGGGTAACTCTGTTATATACAGCATCAACAGTCTGCAGTGGTTGAAGAGGTATCCAGATCCTTTACCTAAATAAAAATGATACCACAATGTAAAAAATACTGAATTACAAATAAAAATCTAGTACACAAATATTAACAGCAAAAAGCATTTTAAGAATCACAGGTAAATGTGATGCAACATGTCAGTGTTATGTCAGATTATATTACATTACTGGATTATGTTAATGTGTATGCGTCTTATTTTGTGTATTTTGTGTTGGTTGGTTCCTCTGCTGTAGTGGATCCCAAGCTTTTTGGCCTATAATCTTTATAATGAAGCATTGTGTATCCCAGTCATCCCTTTGCACATGTTGCATATTTCGGTGAGTTGTTTGCATTTTCAAGAGTTATTTCCATCTATAAACATCTCAAATGAGAAAAAAGCAAAAGAAAAAAATAAATATGTAACAGAAGAGGAAGTGTCTTTCTTCTACGTTTATCATCCCATGACTCCTCAGGGCTTTTCTGTGACCCACTGGAGAGGCACCAACCCTTAGGTTGGAAACCACTGATCCATACAACAGTACATTGTATTTTACTGTATATTCTAGTGATAGGCTTTCAAAATCTTAATCTGCATAGTAACAAATGCATATAGCTGTCAAATAATTGAAGTGGAGTAAAACCACTCTACCTCTGGAATTCAGTGCAGTAGAAATATTACATAATTGATTAGAATTGAAGTAAAACTGTGTAGCTCAGAAATACCCAAATAAATAATGCAAAAGATATAATTTTGTAATTTCTTGTCCAGTTGAAATTCCTTAAACCTTATTTACCCTCCGGTGGCCCAGCTATTTCTCACTCAAACATGCAGCCAAACAACAAACCACAGAAATTTATTATAAATTCCAGTGGAGGTCCCAAACTTTCCAGATACCAAATGTGTCAGGCTTAATTTTTGGGGGGATATGTATGAAATAAGGAAGCGGGGCAAAACTGTATTATTTCAATGTGATGGTGCGGTGCAGCCATAAAAAACACAAAGTCCTGGGTTTGAATATTTCATTCAATGTAAGCATCATATAGCTTCAATAAGGAGTTGGAACAAACAAATACAGAATATATGGATTACTGTCAGAGTGTGAAATAAGATGATAGTTTTTTAAATATTAAAGGTACTTAAGAGGAAATAAAAAGGGAAAACTGATGTTAAGGGTTTAACCTCAGCTTACCTCACTTAACTTTGTTTCACTTCGTGACTTCCTTCTGTCCACATGAGTCCTTTCAACAGACTCCAGAGAGCAGGGCATGAACTTGTTGCATTCCCTGCATGTATTCGGACTGAGCAATAGTGACAGTGACAGTGATAACACATCTGACTCCTCCGTAGCTCTGCAGGAAACACCTCCGTATGAGGTCACGTCTTCTACATTTTGGCCAGTGATCTTCGGGAATGAGAAAAACACAACACATGGCCAAACAGGTACAAAGATGCGAGCTGCATCGCTGGTAGCAGTTTTTAACGATGTTTAATGTTTCAGGGTGGATTTTTACTGTGAGTTTAGCAGAGTTGTTTTTGTCTACTTCACCCCGGCGTTAACGGTTGATAGTTCTGACTCAACAGAGAGCCGGCATCCCCCTGTGGCTGTGCTTACTCACTCCTGAGCCTAGCGTTTAGTTTTCCCTGGCAGACCCAGGCCACAGCTCATTAGAGTAAGAGAATGTGCCTGCCTTAATTAATGATATGTAAATATCCTTGAATTGGCCACATTTGCATATTAAGAGAGATTTGTGGAATCTGTGGAGTAATATATTTTAATTAGGGATTAATTAAAAATAATGGGAATTTCATTTTGCCTGGCAGGTTGTGTTTGTTGTGAAGCGTGCGTCGGGGCCCAATCTTTGAATGCTGAGGCAGCGACCAACATGTGAGGGAAGCTCTGCTCTTCCACCCGCTATCTGTGCTGCATACAAACATGTGCCCTCACACACACACACACACACACACACACACACACACTCTGGCATCACATTCCTTGAGATGCCAGAGCCTTCCCAGGGGGTCTCCACAAAGCAGTGTAGCTTTGAAAAGCGGGTGAGGAGGAGGGGGATCCAGCTTGAACACCCACAATATGTTTTTGGGGACGGTCCCAGTTTGGCTCAATTTCATCTCCTCTCATCTCTCGGTTTTTTTCCGTGTAGTTGGGGAATGGCTCTCAGACACGGAACACTAGTTATGTTGGCAATTATGTTAATAGAATGCCATTAGGCCATGATTGTGTATGAGCGAATGGGGAGAGAGGGCACGTTTTCAGAGACCCAAGTCAATGTCTGCTTTGATCCACTTCTAGGAGACTCTTTGCCAAAACATTTTCTAACATATTCTCCAGTTTTTTTCACCCCACAGATCTTCAGTACAGCAAACAGTTTGACCGTCATGTCAGGAGTTGTTTCATTTCAGGCTGTTTGTACTGGGTAATAATGTACTCTGTGTGTTTTTGCTCTGACAGCTGTGAAAATAAATCTGAATAGAGACAAAGAAGCCATCTGTCATCAGCATCACTAATAGCACTGATAGCACGGCCACTATCACGGCATCTCCTAGGTGGAAATCATCCCCATTACCAAGCATCAAGGCTGCTTCCTGCTTCCTGATGCTCCTCGCTGCAGCATCACACACAAACACGCTCTTCGCCGTTTCGCTCAATCTGCAAAAGACGATTGTCGATGCATTCGGTCATTTTTCGGTCATTTTCGTTGAGCAGAAGCATGCAGTAAATGTCTGTTTTTCTTCGGGCTGGGCTCATAGCAGAGAGCTCCTTTGGCATTTGTGATGTGTCGTCAGCGCGCTGATGTTATTGATCCAGGACCTTCCGAATTCATTAGGAGATCCAGCCCAACAGTGCCGCATCTTTATTTATGTTGCTGCCCCCTCCCTGGCCTGCCTCTCTCTCTCTCTGCCTCACTCCCTGTCTGCCTTCCTCTTTCATCCTCCATGCATTATTCTTTTATTATTCTTTTACAGCTGCCTTATCGCCCGCATTTTGGTGAGGATAAGACCTGTCATCTTTGGGTCTTGTCTGGGGAGATGATGGGAGACTTCAAGGGGGAGGAGGAGGTGGATGGGAAGGAGGGGAGGGGGGTGGGTGTAAAGAATGCCTGCTGTCCCCCCTTTTTTCCCCGTCTGAAATGGACCTCTCTCTCTTTTTTTTTCTCCCTCTACCTTGCTCTCTCTCACTCTCGCTCTCGCTGTCTCCCTTTGTAATGAGAATCTCTCTCTAATTGAGGGAGCCGCAGCGAGCTGGCCGAGGGCGGCAGGGTTAGATTGTGATACTGGCTACGTGACCGTTATGCTGATAGAGGTGGCAGATCAATAATTTAGGCCCTGACCTTAATGGTGGTGTTAAAACGCTCATTCCTCTGGAGTCTGGAGGCCTTAAAGGTGCAGAGTTGGATAAAGCCACGGAGCTGGCTGGATGTGGAGGTGGAGTGGGGGATGGTGGGAGAAGCAGATAAGAGAAGAGGTGGAGAAAGACACAGAGAGGGAGAGTGTATTTGCAGTCAGCCCCTCAGTCTGTGAAAGGAGGGATCATGAGTGATGTTTTTCCTGCTTCTACATTCAGACACTCACATTGTCACCAACATTCATCCTCTTAGTATCTATATGAATGCCATAAGCTTTTTTTCTTGCCTGTATTTGGTATCTGGTTGTAATCCGTTTTCATAAGAAATCCTCCACCCATTCTCACTGATGCACTGAATGCATCATCGGACACCAGAAGTGAACAAAGACTGCGGTAACGAGTGGGTTTAATCTGGTTCTGGGCTTGTCTTGTGCTCCTAGCTTAAGGCCATGCACATTGAAGATTCGGACAGCGATCGATTTGATTCTGAGGGACATTAACGTCACGGCCTCATGCGTCTCTCTGAATCTCTAAGACTGGACTCATTCCCTGCTGGCAGGATGCGACCATCTCAGCTCTCCCCTGCACCTCCCCACCCACCCAGTCACCCTTAGGGGATGATATATTAGATATAACCAATTCAATTTTATGCAGCCAGGACAGACGCCCTGGAGACATAAACACACACATTTTTAATACACTCTTCACCAGGAAGCCCAATGCGCCAGAGCCTGCGGCTGCCCTGGGTCTCCTCTCACACTCAATTATTAATGTAACGGCCGTATTGGCTTAATTAAATAATAAAGACAAGCTCACTGCAAAGGAATGGGCCAAGGACAAGTCAGGAGGAGGGAGGCTCCTTTAAATGTCTGATTTTGACATATATGAGGGAGCATGGCTGTAAATATGCAATATTGCAATAACATTTGATGACCAAAATGTCTGATCCATCATCAAATATACATTGATGGTTAATGCACTATGTATTTGTAGCGTGTTGTTTCACTATTTTTATACAATCTATTAAAAGAACAGCCATATTCCATTTAAATTGCCTCCTGACAGTGGTTAGTCTCATAATATTTTTTTCTGAAAGCCCTTTTCTTAAAAATAAATCATCTGAGGGAGCGGTGTAGACTTTTGGCTTCAAGTCTCGGATCTGCTCATAAATCAATTGTCTTGAGAGTTGGGTCAAACAGGGGCTTGTGATACCTCAACTACATAAAAAGACTGATTTCCTCAGATTATGGATTCTTGCCACCTCAAGGGCAAGCCAGAGGAAGCACTCTGTCTCCGATGTGATGAAATGTGGCGTTATCTTTTACTTTGTTTCATTAGATTCACTGGAGATTACACACTCTATCCTCATAGACTAGATTTTCCAGCTTTCTAAGATGAGAGATCTTCTGGCCTCGGGGCAAAAAAATATATTTCTGAGCTCCCATCCACAGCCCGTTTCTTGGGGTTCATGTCTGTTTTAACTTGCAATTAATTATTCAAATTCATTTTGAAATGCAGGGTTACATTTTGAGTGGCTTGTTCTAAGGCAAAAGCAGTTTTTTTCACTAATGGCAAGTAAGCTCCGCCATTAGATTGAAAAATAGGCCCATTGTGTGTGTTGACTTGGTGGCGTACTGCGATGAAGGATTGCGACAAACTGGAGTGTTTAAATCGGCGAATTGAAATTAATGCCCTCTCAAAGCCAGGCTTGCTGACGATACATTAAAGCTAATACTCCAGTGAGGTCGAGCAAATGTTTGTTTATATACATGAAATACACTGCGAGAGAATGAAATGATTGGATTTTGCCCAAGTAAACACTTATATTAAAGAGAGAGACAAAAGAAACAAATTGTAATGCAATGAGGTGTGGACGCTTTCTATGGTTATTGTTTCTTTGTTTTTGAGTAGACTAATCCTTCTTGACATGTTTCATTTATGCCTTTTTTTTTATTTTTTATTTGCTATTTTTCTTCAATTCAGCCCTTTTGGTTGTTTCACACCCCCTTTTGTTTTTGCCACACACTTAAAGTGTGTCCCTCTCTTTTCGTCTACTGACACATTGAGACACTTCCAAAGGTCATGCCTCAAGTCTGTCTTGTCACATCACTTATTCAGGCTGGTTTTATTTATTCATGCCACTTTTTGATTTTAATAATTTAATGCAGTGAAATGTTTCTTTCATACAGCTATAAAGTGCTCGCAAGGAGTGTTGACGTCTCTGAAAATATGGTTATATGGCTTCTTTATACGCTTCGGACAATCCTCCATGTAAAGTGTGAGCTGTTGCTGTCACTAGAAGCTGTAATGTGTATCGATTGAAATTATCCCTCACTTCCACTGCAGCCAGAGGACCTCTCAGATGCTGGCCAAAGAGGCAGAGTGTATAAGAGGCTCTTTTTGTACTTTTCTTTTTCCTTTAGAATTTACTGCCAGCGGCCTAGAGTGGTATTTATTTTCCTCAGACTCTCCTCTGCGATGCTGGAGTTGGCAGAGTGATTTTGTAGAATAGAAACATTATAGACTGTTAGTGTCAAAGTGTTAAATGTGATGTATAGAGCTGGGGGTTTCAGAGGGAGGAGGGTGGACGGGCTTGAGGAGGAGGCGGTAAGGAGGTGAGCACTGCCAGCCATGACTGGAGCAAGGTGCTCATGGGAGAGAGGGGCCATCCACCATGTGAGGGATGGCAGGGTAATGTGGCGGGAGGTAATGGCTTTTCTCAGTCCGCTGAAACAGAGGGGAGATCATTAGGGGCTGCCGTGCCGCACCGCGCCGTCCGTTTACCCCGACTCTGCCAGCGTCTCCTGTCAGAGCAGGGATGTGGAGACACTCATTGTGTTTGTCTGTCTGTTTTTCTGTGGCGCTGGCAGCATTGCTCCAAAGAGGCAAGAGTGTTTGATTATTATTTTGGGCCTTTCTTACTGGGATGGATAGACACTGACACTTTAGCTTACAGCTGCACTCTGATATTTCCTTAGCAAATGCTTCTCCAGCTGTGAAATCAAATCAAAGAGCTAGCCCAGACCTGATGACAAAAACAAAACTCCTTGACTTCTCCTTTGCTGTTACACAGTTGAGTACTACTTTTCCACAAGCAATTCAGTTATTGGGCACAAAAGTGTTGTCTCGTAAAAATTAAGGTTTAAAAACCCTTGAGATCTTAATGTGATTTAAAGTGACTACTACTTTGTTTCATCAAGGCGACGTTTGACTTTGATCAATTAAAAAGATCACAGTAGTTGTCATAAATTTAATGTGTTACAAGCTACAACACAATACACATCTTTATAGTTCACAACTCTTAATCAAAAGAGAAATTCACTTCAGACACAGAGTTTGAAAAACACATAGACAAAGAGGCCGTCAGATTTCAAAGTGATTGTCTATAGCAAAATAAAGATACCTCCTTTAATTTTCGTTGAGGCTATCATCATCTTTGGTCTGTGTTTACAAATCATTACAGTGGTTGACATTTATGTCTTTCTACAGTAGTTATGATGAGGCACATTATAAGTGCAAGCTTTTATCAAAAGCGAAATACACTTCAGATCTTATTTTGAAAAGCCAGTGTTTCAAGCTTCACACCACAGTATGGGTGAATATTTTAGACTCTATGTTTGTTTTCATATATGGAGCATGAATGTCTAAACCTTAATTGTGGGGAAAGACATTGATGGCATGCTTTTTGTGACCTGTGTTAGAAATAAAGGTGTGCTTTGTGCATCAGCGAGGAGTCCTCAAAACTGGTTAACAGCACTTTGAGCTGTCGGTCGATTTTTGCCCCGGTGAGCCTCCAGCCCGGCGTGACAGAGAAGATTGGACGTCATTAAGGTCTACACTCTTTCCGCTGTCTGGGGGTGTGTGAAATGGGCTCTGCTGCTGCCAAAAGCGTGGACTGTTACTGTGTATCTCCATCGTTCATGTGAAATCTCAAAGACGGATTTTGCAGCACATACGACCAGAGCTGCGTATTCATCTTTGCGGGGCCGTTTACCTGCTCTGTACGGGTTTTCCAGATGTTCTTTCTTTTTAGTTTTTACATGCCCTTCTGTTTTAGTTGAAGGTTGGTGTTGAAGTCTCATCTCTTGGAAGAAGATTCTCCTTGTGTCGCTGTCAAGACTCATTCACACCGTATGAAAAAAAGCTTCAGAGAAAAATGATCGCTCCTGTAAAATGGACCAATTACTCCCCATTGACAACCTTCAAAGCCCACTTTTATTGGCCGATTCAGCCAAATAAAATTTTATTGCACAAGCGCAAAGGGATGGCGTCATTTTTGCATAGCTTTTCCAAGCCCAGCGTTTATATGGTCCCCGTTATTACACCTCTGTGACATTTAAACTTTATTGAACAAGACTTTAAAATCTGTAGGCAGTATATAAAAGATCGAGGAATTTATTTCTTTCAGATGGCAGGAGAGTCCCCCAACAGTTGAGGCCTGACTGGAGCAGATTGACGTGTTTTGTTTGATTGAATAATTAGTCAATGAAAATATGTTTTAGAATAGATAATGTAAATATATTTGTTATATTGCAGATTGATTTCTTAAATCTAAAATAGGGCTAAAATTGGCTGTTATTTTCATTTTCTTTATTACCTGCATCAATGAAATGTCCAGTCCAGATGTGAAAAGTGCCCCTCACAATTTCTTTAAAAATAGCCATTAAATCTCACATACATACTGTCGGTGTGGTGGGTCTTACATAATAACCCAGGATTTAAATGTGGTCAATTTGTTTATTTTATTGATGATTCGGTTAATTGTTTATTTTACAAATTAGAAAAATGCCTAGCACGTGGTGACATCTTCACATTGCTTGATTTGTTTCGCTCCAAAACCCAAAATGTAAGGTTCCAGTGGTTAATGGCATTGTTGATTAATGCTGTTGGATATTTGATCATTTGGTCTATAAAATGTCAGACAATAGTGAGAAATGTTCATCACCGAAAATGTTCAAAACCTAAAGATCGTCAGTATTATTTCGTATAACAATATTCTAATTTCAGAATGAAAGAGTTTTTAAGCTGTTATTAAAAAAAGATGCTGCAGATTTTGTTCTTCTGTCAATCAACTAATTGATTGATTTAGCAGTTGTTTCTAGCTCCAATCGACAATATCTGAAATTTTAATGTGATACAAGGTCTCTGAGGTTTTTCGTTATTTGTCACTACACATGAACTTCCTTCTTAGAGAGTAAATGTATTCCCTAGACAGCCAGACAGAGAGAAACTAAAGCGGAAAAGGGAAAGGCATGGGGAGAAAGGTCCTGCCCCCCTCCTCTGTGTAATTAAAAGGGGGTGTCTGTCAGGGGCTGCTGCTGCTTTGTGTGGCCCCATATGTTTGGGCGCTGATACAGGGAGGATTATTCTGTTTGGAAGCCTGATAACAGCCTGTTTATAACCTTGGCACAGGCTGTAGCCTAATCTGGCAGCAGCACATCTCCCCACCCCTCCCAACCCCCCCAACCCCTTAAATTTTCACAGAAAAACCATATTGGCTATTTTTTTCTCCAACTGGGGGAAACAGTGATGACCCAGAAAGACTTAAGTGTTTCACCTATATCTCTCGTTTACGTGTATGTCTCTGCACAGCTTGAATATTGAAATGTTGATTTTTAACCTAAACTGTCAGATTCAAGATAGTGTGAAGGTTAACAGGTCTAAGCTTGTTTTACTATTTTGGCTGATCATCTATCGGCGCACACACTACAAGGAGCATAAATACCGCTTCCTCGACTGCATTTAGTGTTCGTTTCTCTTTTATTTTCTTAAGTTGAACAGAATCAGTTCTACACTTGTCCACCTTTTCTTTCCTTTTCTGGACATCCATGCTCTCTTTGTTGCAAACTCCATTTTCATTTTATAATCTGCAGGCTGATTAGTGCAGTCTTTTGTTCTCGGAGCATGTTGCCAGCCTTTCACACAACTGAGTGTGTCATGATTTTAATTCTGCTCCTGCAAACTGCATTGTGCTTTTCGAAAAAACAGCCTCAAATAGTCTCCGTTAAATGCCTAATTATGCCTTTCCCTTAATAATTGCTACATGATTGATTTTATGGAAGTAACTGAACACCAGTTGCCCAGTATGGAGGTCGCATTCTTAAGGAAATATGAAAAAATACTGCTGATATATGCTTGATCAATATGACCAGGTATTGCAGCCTTTTTCAATGAGAGATGACCCATGATGGAAAGTAACTAAGTGCCTTTACTTAAGTATTGTACAATCCTATGTACTCCTCTGTCACTTAAAACTCCATAACATTTCAGATAGAAATACTGTACCTTTTACTCCACTACATTTATTTAACAGCTGCAGATTTAAAATGCATAAGATATCATCAGTTTATAAAATATAGTACTATATAGTAAAATTATAAGTACTGTCATAGATTAAACTACCCAACATTATTAAGAGGCTCCATCTTGACCAGTGACAACATTAAAGTATGCTTTACATGGTAATGCATCAATAATAATGATGCAATAATATATTAATATTATAACACTGAGAGGGGCCTTTTGATATATTAAATAGCCTAAAATATTTCTGTAATTTTATTTTAGGTAAAATTTTTAATCCAGGACATCTGCTTGTAATGGAATATTTTACATTGTGGTGTTATAATCAGATAAGTGACCTGACAGCTTCTTCCATCACTGGGGGTGACTGTGTATAAATATGACCCAGACTGTATTTGATTTTTTTGGCTTTTAAATCAAAGGGGAGAAAAATACTGAAATTCAGTTCCTTGTCCACATCCCAAATCACATAATTCTTTGCAAGTCTTGCCCTAAATGTTCATGTTAATAAGAGGGTTCCAACCTTGCTGATGAGTTTCCAGCACACTGAATGAAAGTCACTCTCAGTAATGCACTGTTCTATAGCGAGGACCCTTAACCAGCACACTGCAGGGAGAGGGAGTGCTCGGAGTGGCAGGCAAAGAGAACTGTCAACCTGTCACATTTCTCCCTCCTCTTCCCCCTGATAAATTAAAGTTACACAGTGTGCGTGTTGTAGCAGCGGAAGGCTGTGCAGAAAGCCTGGCTCCTCAGGTCTCAGGAGATAGCTGGCAACTAGGTCAGACTGATAATGTAATCCGCTGACTGGATCCTCAGCCCACTACATCCAGAGAGAAAAGCATGACAGGAAAAAAAAGGGAAATAGGAACTTTTATGTGTTGTTGCACTTACTTAGCGTTACCTCGCTTGCTCTCGTTAATGAAATTTGGAAAGGAGCAATGTCCATGCACGTTGTGAGGAAATGCAACATATCCAGCTGGTGTATGTCTGTGTGTGTGTGTGTGTGTGTGTGTGTGTGTGTGTGTGTGTGTGTGTGTGACTGCACACGCGTGATAATTCAAAAAGTGTAATCCATGTCAATATACCTCACACTCCTCACACGGGAGTCTTATTTACACAGATTCCTTTTTATGCGTTATCTTTGCGCTGCACTGCACATCCACAACAAAATAGTATCATGCGAGTCCGCGGGGAGAGAGAGTGACAAGAATAAGTTCCTGCATCAGCAAGGTGCATTTTCATTCCTATGCACTATTCCAGAGAGGCTCTGTGGGCCCACTGTGACAACTCTGCCTCCCTGCAGGTGTGGAAATGAAACCGGGCCTATAAATAGCCCAGGCAGCTGGGAGTAGAGCACTGTAGAGGAGGGGGGGGGGGGGGATTAGAGGTCCAGCTGGGGATGCAGGTGTGTAGAGGCTGACCGACAGAATACCACTGCTGTCTCACCCGGGGGGGGGGGGGGGGGGGCTGGAAGGAGGAGAGGCTGTGGAGCTGCAGCTCCATCCAGTTCAAGCTGTAGAGAACAACGATATATTATTAAGTTAAATCCATATACTGTTGTTATGATCATACTGAAATACCTTGAAAAACTAAGAGAAGAAGTAAAATACTGATGTGTTTACATAGTCTAGTTTCTTTATTGTCACCTCAATGGGCTTAATGGGTAATTAGGGCTTTGTAATTACTGTTAGGTATCTGTAATTTAAGTTAGCAATTATGATTTATTTGTTTGTTTGTACCTTTTTTAAAAAACATTTTCGAAACAATGTATATAAAAAAAACTTCTCACATGACTGACTAATATATTTGAGTGTTGACTGTGTAATGTGCTTCCATGTGAGGCAATGAAAATTAAGAGTGAGGTGCAGGCAGCTCCAGTGGAAAGCACAAAAAGAAATAGTGTTACCTCGCTTACACATGCGTAAACAATACTTACATAAACAAAAGCACACACATATACATTCATACATGTATGGGTGTGCATGTAATTTTTTTTTTTATTTAGTAATTTTTATGTTAAGTTGTGACGTGAAGTTAGAGAAGGGACGAATCTGATCAGTGTTACAGAAAAAAAACAATCTGCCTGAACTTCTGAAGGTGAAATTTCTTTTGTTTTTGTATCAAAATCATTGTTTTTTGATATTTTAAGTTATTTGATATTTCAATTTTTAAAAGAGTTGATGATGATTCAAATAGAGATGTTCCATTTGATATGAGTTTGCCTTGGAGTTTGTACTATTATATAAAATTAGAAATTACACTTCATTTTTTTCACTTCAATTAAGAAAATGAATGTGAAGAAAATTAGATGCAATAAGTGTTTTAAAAATAAAATTATGTGGGACATCCGAGGACCTAATGATGAAAGTACATGTCCCATAATGTCCATGGTTTGACGGGGTGTTTGTCGTGTGTTATAACTCTCTCTTGTGTCCTTGTCTCTTCAGACTGTCAAATAAAGGATAAATGCCCAAAAATAATAAATAAGATGATACATAAAAAAATTGTGGCGTTTGATCAATTTTGACATATTGGTGCAGGTCATAGTTTTGTGTTTTGCTCTCGGCACCAGTTTGATGAACTGGTTGAAATGAGCTCAATGGGATCCTGATAAAAACGTTTGACGCTGTTTCCATGGTTACAGCTGTCTGACTGTTGGATGTTCGGCTGCAGACTGGGGCTCTCACTGTACCAGTCCTTCTCCCTCTTTTCAGTGTCTCAGTACCATCTGTGCAGGTTCAACCCCTGAAGGCAACATTTAGAGTTTCAGCTTGTGGAACAAATTCGGTGAAAATATTCAACGTTGTATTCAAATCAGTGTGCAGTGATATGGAAAATATGGGTTATTGTGACAACACCAACATTGGTCTAGATTAAAAAACATGCTGCACAGCTGCATTTCTCATGTACAGTATGTCATTAAAGACAACCAGAGTTTAGCGTGGTTGGAGTTTGGGCTGTTTCAGCAGTTTTGCTTGTTCTATTTTTGATAGTTCACACTTAAAGATTTGGTGTGATGGCTACATTTGTAGTGTGCAGTTGGCAGATGACAGCTCCCTTATTGGCCTCTCAGACTGACACAGTGACCCAGGTTAAACCCACACTGGTTTTCGATCTGAATGGGTCAGCATGTGCTTTTGGGAAGTAAAGTCAATAAAACTAGAGCTGCACACTCAAGTGTTTGTGAACAGTGAAGACAATGTAGCAGCAGCATGAAAAAACTGGGTCAACATGCATTTAGCCGACCCATGTCATACATGTGTCTCTCATTTGAAATGGATATTAGTGTTTCTGGCGTGTGCTGCTGATGCCACAGGGCTGTCTGCATTTTATATCGGTTTTGCTCTTTTACAGGGAGCAGTATTGTCTCTATTTTTTAAGATCAAACCTCAGCTTTTAGGGCAGAAAATGTTGCTTTCATTCCCAATGGATGACTTGATATGCTTTTCATGTAAATGACGTCTAGCACTTGCACGCTGGTGTTTGCATTAATGCATTAATGCCTCAGTGCTGTATGCTTTTTGTAGCTGGAGGAAAAATGACACATTCTCATCAAAAACACACTCCCCAGCTTACAGTCCCACTCCACACACACACACACACACACACACACACACACACACACACACACACACACACACACACACACACACACATTTCAGTGCTGATTGACAGCAGGAGCTCCCTCTGACCCAGTATTCTGCTACACTGGGACGATCCCACAGGCTTGTGATTAATGACTAGGCTTTATCCACTAGTGGTGTGGTAGGCCTGCCAGCCAGGCCACTTAGACTGCCTGGACCACTACCTCTGCTGTAAACACACACACTCTCTCTCTGCCTCTGTGTTTCTCTAGCTCGCTCTCTCTCTGCCTACAGGCATTACGTTGTCATATTCATCGTTACAGCTCTAAACCTTTGTCCCGAGTTGACCCCCTCCAACACACCCACGCACCAACACATACATGCATTCTTACAGCATCACCATGAAGTTTTGTTTTTTTTTTTTAATTTGCTCTTGCCTTTAATGAATAAGATGCTGCAGCTTCTCATATTAAACAGTCAAATATTATTTGCATCATTTCTGCATTAAGACTGTTCTGGTAGTGTCGGGTGGAGTATCATGCATAATGCAAGCTTCGTTTGTCTTTTAAGTGCCCTGTTTTGTTTATGCAAACATTTTTTTTTTTAATCTAAAACAAACATTCACTTCTCTGGTACTTCAAGCAGGTTACAAGTAGATGTTAAAAAAGATGTTAGACAAAGAAATATCTGTATGAAATGGAGCTGCTCTCTGAAATGGACAGTGATCCCTCACAGTGTTTTTCTCTCCTGACAGCTAGGGGCAGACTAAGCATCACTACTCTTTTGAACAACAGGCCTGGCAAAACAGTAAACCTCACAGGGATTTCCGTGGTTGTGACAGCGTCCAAACAAAAGTGCACACGCAGCAAAACAAAGCTGGTTTGACTTATTCTGCCTTGATGGGAAGCTCCCTGATGAATGCAGGGAGAGACCATATTTCCTGCTGGAGCAAATCTCTCAAGTGTTACAATATTAATGGCACCTGGAAGCCTATCAAACATTCGGATGGCATCGGTTCATCTTCCAGATTCTACACTGCAACTTTCCACAGAAGTTAGAGGCTTTTTTGACTTGTTTTTGATTACCGAAGCATGACTAATGAATCACTTAATAAAGATTATGTGCGGAGTTAGTTAATTAATTGTTTACGTTAAGATGCTAAACATTTGTCGGTTTTAGCTTCTTAAATGTGACGATTTGTTGCTTTTCTACTTTGTATCATCATAAACTGAATAGCTTTGGCTTTTGGATTGTTGGTTTGAAAAATCATGCAATTTGCAGACATGCGTTGTGGTGGCCTTTTGTTTTTTTCTATTTTCTGACATTCAGCAGGAAGCTAGAGCTGAAATTTTTAGTCAATTAATCTTTCAGTTGATAGAATGAAAATGAATCATCAATTTGGTAATTGTTCAAGAAAAAAGTGTCCAATATTTGCTGCTTCCAGTTTCTCATATGTGATATCATATATGATAGTAAACTAAATACAATACATACAGTACATACAAGACTTTGGGCTCTGGAAGATTATAATGAGCATTTTGAGATTTTATAGACAAAACAATTGATCGAGTGTGAGAATAATCTGTAGCTTGATCAATAATAGAAATATCTGAGAGTTGCAGTGCTGAATTAATCAATAATCAAAGTAGTCAATTGCCTGCTTATATCCCTGTGATGTCATCCTCAAGTGTTCTGATAGTTTTAGCTTGGCCGTGGTTTGTCACGGGACAACACAAGCCTCCTCTGTAGTCTTGTGGAAGTGTGATCTGAAGTTGTGGTGAGATACAAGGCTTCTGTTGTACAACAACTGAGACATGAGAGAAGATTAAAAGGCTGGCTGAGTTATTCTTCCAAAAAAAAAGGTGGGTAAAGCAATACAGTACAAGAATAGCACAGCTCAACCAAAAAACAAACACCTGAACAGTTGAGAAGAACACAAGATCAGCATTTGTCACAGTGGACATAACCTGTCAATTCATATTGTTCACCTGGATCCTCATATGTAGGATATTTACTTTCTGACACAACACTTCCTTAACCTGAGATGCACGGATGCTTCGTGTACGTAGATGCTCAGTTTGCATTGTGTCTAAATATAGAAAAGACAATAGGATCATGTCTATTTACAGAAGAGGGACTGGCATATGGCTAACATTATTATCATGCCATTCAAAGTGACCACTTGTGCTTTATGGAGAGGAGCATTGTCATCATGGAAGATATTGGTCCCAGTGGGGATGACATGCATCATGGGATAATCTAAGTAACCACTCAAAATCTTTTTTTTTAATGGTAGAGGATAGTATAGACTGAACTATGTGAGTCTGAATGCAGTGCAGGATAATAATAAGGTACCTGCAGCATCTGTGTGTGTTTCTGTTCTCTGTATTTTACCCTCTGAAGAGTGTGTGTAGTTTTGTTCTTCCAGGGAGGCAAACTGCAAGCCAGCTTTTCTTTCTAGCGACGTTGTGTAAAACGCATGTTCACATGTTGTCAAGTGAAGCCGAGCACAGCGAAGCAGAACCACAAGCACTATTGTCTATGAGTAGCCATATGGTGGGTGTCCTTGCATGGTAGCTTAAGGGACCCTTTCTCCCTGAGATGAAACAATTTTGCTCAGAAATGAACCTCCTCTCTCAGGCTTCTGTGTTCATCAGACCCTGCCCCATCACCCACCTCTGAGATCACACAGCTCCCAGCAGACCGCCTGGAGCAGGGATGACAACCTGGACATCCCAGGTAGACCTAAACAAGTGTGGCCATGTGGTCTCTGCGTCCCCCCCCCCCTTGTCAAAAAACCCACCCCTACTTCCAGTCTATCCCTGCTCCGTGCCTCCAGATGTGGCTTAATTTACTGCGACTCTGCTAATTGCTGTAATTAAGGATTAATTACTGTTAATTACCTTCGCATAAACTCATCACCAGTCAAAGAGCGGAGCCTTATGAAATGTGCCATGCACAGGAATACACACCACGGGGACTTGAGGAGGATTGTGTTAACAGACCTCTTGTTTCATGTCTTGTCCTGGTGCGTAGGGAGGGCTTGTAGGGTAACAGTTAGGGCAGGATGCTCACTGTCACGGACCATCTCCTCCTGACTCCGAAGGCTTCACACGTCACCTCCTCAACAACTGTTGCCCGGGACAGCATCACTACGCTCGCTGTCATTTGATTATTCGAGGCTGGCATTTATTTGTGGAAGAATAGATGACAAATCTGATACACTAAGGGAGTCTTGGTAAAATGATCTGCAATAATATGTGACATTTTGTGAGCTTTTTATGGCAAATGACTAAATACTTCTACTACTAACCTCCCAAGCTTTGAATTGGACATTGAATGTTCAGATTCTCTTCTTGTTTTAGTTATTCTTTCATCGAATATTTCCTAAATCAAGAACAATAATCAATCAATTATCTAAATAACTTTAGATAAAGATTCCTGTGTGAGGAGTGTGAGGTATATTGACATGGATTGCACTTCTTGAATAATCAGACACACACACACACACACACTGGATTTGTTTAGACTGTTTAGACTTTTTTTGGCCACTACTGTTTGTGAAATTATTTGGCCACTTGCACAAAAATAAACTAAGCTCTAAGTTATGCTCAAAAAGAACCAGTTCATCGGACGTATTGTCCCATAGAAACAAATCTGTTTTAAGACTGATTGCAGCATGAAATGGGTGTGAAGGTCTGCTGAAGTTACAGAAGTTGTTGGACGCTGCCCTTCTTATTCTGACATTGAAAAGATGTAGAGTTTCTAAAACTCTCCAATGTTCTGTTGAGGACTACTTGCTGCTTAAGATCCCGACAATGTAACTGCAACGATCCAGATTCAAATCCTCAGGACCTTCCTATCGCCCGTCCACTGTCAACTGCCCACACTTTATCTAAAAGTTTGTGTGATCAGTCATTTGTTTACTTTGTGTTTTCCCAAGCATGGTCCTCTCTCCATAAAGCTGTCTTTGTCTCTCTGTTAGCAGGCCGACTGTACGGCTCGCTGCTCCACAAGCTCGTGACTTCTCCTCAGCTATTCAGCCAACGTGGTTTCCGATGCAGCCTGGAGCTGCTAGAACTGCATGGGCTGAGCATGAGTTTGATTCAATCAAGAAGATATATATTTTAAGACACCTTAAGCAAGACTGACAGCCAGGGGGCTAATGTATTGTCTATTTTGAATAATGAATTATTTTAATGAAGGTTTTTAAATGGGAATGCTCAGCATTGGTGGCAGGGCGGTGCTCTGAATGGTCTTTTCCTCTGGCGCTGGCTGCCTCATTATCAGGCCAGCCCCTCAGGCCTCAAACTGGCCTGCTTAAGCCTCAGATGATGACGATAATTACCGTTATTAGGAGTAGCTGCAGGGGGAACTTGTTCTGAAAAACACCAAGCTGAGTTCTTGCCTCACTTGCCGCCGCCGCCGCCACCACTGCCGCATGAGAAACTACCGATCGCCAGTGGAGAAAGCCAGAGAGAGAGAGAGAGACAGAGGGAGAGGAGGAAAGAAAAAAAAAAAAAAGGAGGGGACGAGGGGAGCGGCCACCAAATCCGCCTAATGTGACGCCTGTCAGCTCGTCTCCCACCAGCTGTCACCTTCCAAATGCACTGGGGTTCATTTTTTTAATTGACACCTCGCTTTCCTATTCCATTTCTATTTTTCGCCTTTCATTCTTCCTCCATCACTCTCTTCCCTCCTTGCCTGTACCATCCACATCTCCTCGTCTCTGTCTGTCCCTCCAGTATTTCTTTGGTGTTTTTCCTTGTCCTTGGTTTCCCCCATCCCCCCACCCAGTGTCAGATACAACACTCCGGCTCTGCCCCCTTTCTGCACATGATACTCGAGATAGCTGATAAAACATAAAGCTGTTTTAGAGGTACTTTATGACTATGCCCTTGTGTACTGAGGCTGTACAGCTTCCCATTATCTGGTGATGGAGAGAACATTTTGGGCCCGAGAAAGTTTCCCATGAGTTCATAGATAGACCACAAATTTACCTCTCAGCTCATACTACAGAACATTTTAAGACAATTTAAACTACACAACGTTGAGAATATAATAATAATTTTCATGGCATAGATTTCATAGTGAGCTATGATTAGCAATTTCATAATTATTGTGTTTCCTTATTAAAGTCCAGATTTAATTCAGTAGAAATGACCAGGTATACGGTAAATTGGATATAATGCAACATAATAGTCATTTAGCGTTCTCAGTAATGATGATAGCGTTGTTTAGCACTGTCGTTTACCCCTACTGTGTGGGTCAGCATGAAATATGGCACAGGGCTGCATTATGATGATTGCTTCTTTGGTAGGGCTGAGTTTTGAACTCACTACATTTTTTTTTGGTATCAACCAAAAGATGTCCATAACACTGAGTATTGAAAACATACAAAGCTGAGATGGGAAGATTTAATCTCCTCTTTAGAGTTGAAATGACTAGTTAATTGTAATTCTCAAAGCAAAAATACCAAACATGACCTAGTTCCAACTTCCCAATTCACTGCTTTTCACTGTCTGTAAATTGATTATCTTCAGGTTTGACGCTGGTCTTTGCAAAAGAAAATAGTAATAATGATCATTTGTAGACATCAGTTTGTGCTTTGGGCTAAGTGTGATGGACATTTCCACCATTTTCTTTCTTATTTTATAGACTAAACAACTGACTCAGTAATGAAATGATCATAAGATGAACAGACAGTTTCTGGTTTACATCTGGTACTGGAAAAGAGTTGTGTATCATCTTTTAATTTTGATGGACTTGTATTGAAGCTCACACTGGTCTCCTCCTCAGTGTGTGTTTACATATTCAAAGTAAGACATTTGTAAATCCCAGTTTTAGCCATTTTTAGACTTTCTTTTATTCAGATAAAGTTCTTGTGTGACTGCTTGTGTGTGGACAACATTTTAAGGGTAAACCCGACCAACTTAATATTTGAATATAATTCAGTATGTGTTTACAGGTGTTGGGGAGTAGTTATGCATATGTGAAGAAAGTTGTATAAAGCCTTTTGTGTCTCCAGAGACACAAAGAGAGAAAAAAAAAAATCTGGAGGTGTGGAGTATGAAAGATGAAAATATACCAGACCTCTGTAGCCCAGTCCTCATCTCTGCTGCTATGTCAGCTGGTACTAGCATAAAAACCTGAATCTGACTGAACTGTCAGTGTCCGAGTTGTGTTGTTGGTAATGTTGCTCTTTTAACAGTTTCTCATTATCTGGTGATTGAGAGAATAATTTAGGCCTCCTCGAGTTCATGGATAGACCACAAATTTAGCTTTCAGCTCTGGTTAAGTACAAATACAATAAAGACCATTTAAAAAAATAACACAATATTTCGATGATAGCAATTATTTTCAGAGCATAGACTTGTAGTGAGCTACATTTAGAAATTTCATAATGATTGTTCATTCTCCATTGAAGCCCTGATTCAATTCAGTAGAAATGAGCACATATACAGTAAACTGGATATAATGCAACACAATATTCATTTAGTGTTCTTGGTAATGATGATAGCGTTGCTTAGTACTGTAGTTTACCCCTACTGTGTGGGTCAGTGTGAAGTATGGAACAGCGCTGCGTCTTATGAAGACTGCTTTATTGGGCTTGTATCAAATGCAGATGAGAGCTGGATGCTGAACTCCTTGAAGGAGCGGGGAGGGGAGGATTTGTATTAGTGATACTTGTCATGTCTGCTGTAAATCACGCTGCTTTTTTCAGGTTCCTGGTTGTTGTTGTTTTGTCTCAGAATGCTGTGTGGCAGGGATGAATGGTGGTGATGTTACATTATCATGTGGCTGTCGCTTTCACTCCTGCTGACTGGTCTGTGACAGGCCCACACACACACATAGATGTATACACACATCCATGGTTGTGTCAGGAGCAGGCCTGATTTATTAACTGCTGAAACCCTAGATGACGTATGCCCACACAATCAATAGAGAGCACAGCCACTGCCAGGCCCTCTCTGGGGTCATGTGATGTGGACAAGAGCAAGGCAAGAAAGGACACACACGTGCACGCACACACAAACACATATATATAAGCCACAGTGCTGTAGAGTGTATTGCATTACTGTATTGATGGGAAATGGATCCAGTCCAGCATTGGCTGCTAGCTGCCAGTCAGAGGCAAGGAGGGTAAACTTTCATCATGGCTGTCAGGGACATCACTGCTGCCTTGTTTGACCGTAAATCTTCCTAATTGTGACAGAATACTTCAACATCATTAATTAAACATGTTTTCATTTAAAAGCACTCGCAGGGCGCCAGGCTTGGTGCTCAGGGTAGTATGCCAATGTGCATAGCTGTGTATTTCTCCTGTGTGTGTGTGTGTGCCTATATGAGTGCTTACATTCGTGCACAAAGTGCATGTTTGTGCCGTGTGTTTGTTTGTGTGTGTGTGCGTGTTTGTGTGTGTGTGTGTGTGTGTGTGTGCGCGCGCACCTTGATTCTCCCTGTATGAGTGGGTGGCTTAATCGTCGTGTTTATTTACACTGCAGTTGTCTGCAAACAGCAGGCAGTGTGGCGATGGGCATGAGCCAGCTCTTAAGGAAGTAAAACAGCAGAAATTAATTTTGTCAATAACCAAAACAAAGGCTTATTCTTGGAATCCCATTTATTATTCAGGAAACGGCTCAAGAATCGTTTATGAAACGTATTCATTTTGTATGCCTTGCCTTTTTTGGTTTAGTGCCCCACATCTCAGGGAAGGAATTATACAAGAGTGTGCACAAAGGGAAGGAAAGAAGAAGAGAGGAGGGAGGGAGGGAGGGAGGAAGCGACAGAGAGGGGAATTGTGTCCTCTCATTGTTCAATTAAGTCTGTCGGTAATGATCAAGATGAGATGATGGCCATCTTCCTTTTATAGATACTAATCTGTGACTGTCCATGGAATAAGAGAATTGCTGAGCAGTATGGACTCCATGCCTTTGTTGCAATAATAGGCTAGAAAGTGTATGTAAGAGGTTTTTGGTGTTATTGTACAAGTATTGGGAGCATGTGATGTATTGTAATAGAGGGCACTTCACTCTGTCAGGTGATTATGTTAATGTATGGACCATGGTTGCAGAGTTCACAACGACTGGCATTGAGGTCTAATCAATTTCATTGCTATTACTGAACAGAAATAAATAAAGCTGATGGCTGTGGTTAGGGTAATTATGCCACAGCACAGTGAATTTGTTTGATTTTCCTTATTAATTGTATTTATTTAATCCATTTCATGCTTTTAGTTGTGCACTCGGGGACTTGGAGGGAATGAATAAATCACTCTTAGGCTCATTAGATTCCCCCTCTGGTTGGGATGTGGCACTATTTTGTCAGAATCAAATTGGTGAGTGTTATAATTTCCCGCTGGTGTGATTCACATGACAAATATCCACATATTCATCTACCTGCACATGTGCACATGCGCCCACACACACACGCACACACATACACACATATGCATTTGCTCCCTATCTGAACTCCTGACCTTTTCCAGCCGTCTGATAGCCATTGACATTTGCCTCTTGAGCTGAGCTTGCTCACGTGTTGGAGCTGATGGGAATGGATGATGTTATTGCAGGAGGAGAAAAAGAGAGGAAAGGAAAAGGGGTGGGGTGGAGGGCGGCGGGGCGGTTGGGGTTGAAAAGAGGAGGACTAGGGTAGACAAGCTCCCCACGCTGCCCCGGGAATCCATCTGGACCCCCTGCTCACCAGAAAGGTCACAGGGCGACTCAGCCTTACATCCTCATTACAAAAGAGCCGTCGCCGTGACCGGAGACTGTGGGGCTGCAATATGGCTTCACTGCTCTGTCACACAACCTGTCATTTACCCTCACTGTCTACAGTCATCATGGAAGAGACACACACAGTATGCAGTATTAGATCGTCCTCCCGAAACATTTTGATAGACGCGTAGATTAAAACGTGTATGAAAAATGTGGTGGCAGTGTGAGCTTTGTCTTTGTCCTTGAAGACAGTGGATGGAATGGAGGGCTGCACCTGGTCGGCTGTTTTCAGCACCTCTGAGAAAAGCAGGACGCTCTGCTGCTTTACCGAGGGAGCCTTCTGGTGGCAGAAAGAGGCAGGGCAGTACAGCTGATCCTGAATAAAAAACATCTGTATGTTTTATAAAATTGCATTATTTAAAGTGTCAGCAGTGTATAGTTTTAGTTATAGTTGAGCCTATGTGGCATGTTTCTCAAAATATCTTTGTGTGTGAATGTGTGCGCGAATGAACCTGGTTTTGTGTGTACTCTGTTTGTGCAAGGCCATCTCAGCAGGCCTGTCTGTGTTGTGTTTACACTTCACTCTTTACACCATGGGAGCTGATCGCCTGTAGGTGTGTGAAGATCCCCAAACAAGTGTGCAAACACACCTTAGTATCAGTTGGAAAAACATCCTTAGTCCTGTTAAATTTAAGATTACGACAGTGTGAATGCTGCCCTGGGACTCCAGGTGTGGTAGCAGAATGCTGATTCAGATGTTATTTATAAGATATGTGGAGAAACAATCCAAACCCATCCTGCAGATCCAGTTTGATGCTGAGATGAGAAAAAATATCAATGCTCAGTTGAGTGTTCAAATCCTAATCCTAATAAATACAAATCCAATGGTAGTGAATTCTGAGCCTTTTAAGTGTTTCTATTCTTTTCTATTTTTATATAAGTAGTCATCATACTTCCAGTTTGTGACTCTTCATGGTAGCGGGACTATTTGATTTAGCTCAGATTCTGTCATTTCCATAACTCATTCATTTGAGACAACATATCTTTGCATTAATATACTGTGTCACACTTTGTGCCATTAGTTTGGTTTGCTTTGGAGACAACATCTGACAAGATAATAAAGCCATCAGCCAGAAACTAAACATAGTCAGAGCATAAGGAGAGCAATGAAAGATGAACTGTGGTGGAAGGCTGTGTTAATTTTTTTCACATGAAATGATAGTCAAAATCGATGAAATGATAGTTTTATGGTGCTCCATAGCTGCCAGCCTCTGTGAGGCTGCAGGTTTTTATGGCGCAGACTTGAACTATTAAAACGACGGCCATATTTCAGGCTGGAGCGGAAAGAAATAGTTAAGGCTCTCTTTCAGTCATTGTTAAATTCCTCTGCCTTGTTACTCAGTCACTTAGCTCACCTTAAAAGTGAATCATTAAGAACACAAATTGGACTGTTCAGTGCCATTATATTGATGTCATCTCCTCCTGTCCTCCACAGTGCTCAGTATCCGCGGCGCCCAGGAGGAGGAACCCCCAGATCCCCAGCTGATGCGACTGGACAACATGCTGCTGGCGGAGGGCGTGGCTGGGCCAGAAAAAGGTGGTGGGTCAGCAGCTGCGGCAGCTGCAGCAGCAGCCACTGGTGGTGTCGGTGCCGACAACTCAGCAGAACACTCCGACTATCGGGCCAAGCTGTCTCAGATCCGACAAATTTACCACACAGAGCTGGAGAAGTATGAACAGGTGGGACGAGGAATATTGTTTTAGTAACATTGGCTCTGCACCACTTTTTTTCATGGCTATAGTATATCATAGCTCATTATTTAGCTCAGTTCCTACTCCTGTAATAGATATTTATTTTGTCATTTCATTTGAAATATATTTTATCAGTGAATGCCAAAATGCATTGGTAAAATTAGGGCCTGCTGTATATTTTGGCTGGCAAGGTGATAAAACAACCAGGGGGCATATTTATCACTTGAAAAACATCCCTACTGAAAAAGGTTCCCACTATTGGAAGCGTCTGCACTGTTATTGTATCCATAAGCAAAATAGAGACTGGATCAAATTCTTGAGTATTTTATGTTCCCTTAACAATCCACACTCAGGGGAACCCTCTATAGTACTTCACCTCAGCATGTTGACTCCCCCTTTTACCTCATTACAGAACTTTAGGGCATTTTTATAAGAAAGATACAGAAGAGAAATGACAGGAAATGATGGTAGAGAAAGACGAGCAAAGACATGTAATAAAAGTCTCAGGCTAGATGTGAACCGGGGACGTCGCAGTTCAGGCCACCAAGCCCCAGCAATGGTCTATTTATTTTCTATTTCACAACAGAAAGTTCATATCAGTGTTCTCTCTGCTCCACAGCCTCCCACTAATGGAGTCTGGTCAGGTGCCAAATCTAGCCAATTGTGTAACTTGTTTACTTATTGAAGTGGTCAAAGCATTTGAAACATTGATAATTATGACTGATGGTGAATATGGGTAGAGGCAAACGTTTCATGAACAAATGTATGACTTATATTACACTGTAGATTACACTTCCAGCAGCAGTGTTCAATAGCTGACCTCAACCTCTGACCTCTCCTGACAAAAGATGACTTTTTTTTTTCATTTAGATACCAAAAAGAAAAAGTAAAAATACTGTAAAAAAATAATGAAGCTTTGAGACTTAGCTTGTGTCCTTTCTTTATGAACATGTTTTCCTTCTACGGTGGAAAAAAAAGAGCTGAGTTGAATTTAAGACTCTAAATTAGTCAGTACTTCCCTACACTGCTGAATGTGAGAGCGAAAATTGTATTGTACACCATAACCACCTGGCGTCGTGTCCAGGACTTTTTTTCTGTTCCTTTGGCCAATTCATGCTGGGATAAGCTCCATTTGTGAGGTAACCTTAAATAGCAACAAGCTGGTAAAAAGGATGAATGAGATATTTTTTAACTAAGTGTAATGCTCTTGAAATCAGCTCTCGCAGGCCAACTCATGACAAGCCAAGCTTTCAGAGATGTTACCTTCAGCAGGCAAGCAGCCATTATATCAGTCACACACCAGCTCTTATCCAAAGACTGTAACTTCTTGTCATTTCCTTGGAAGTCAAAACGTTCTGGGTTTGTCATCTTCTCCGAGGAAGGCTAGTCATCACTAACTGTCACAGTCAATATACACCTGAGCATTTTGGGTCACCACGCTACGTACACCTCGCGCGCATATGAGTGAGTAGTGTCTGGCATGTGTGTGCAAGCAGAACGGCTGCTCGGTGCATCACTTTGACTGACGTAACCCTGGTGTTGACAAGCAACAGACACCTTGACTCTGAATGCAGTCATATCCAGTGACTGATTCAGACAGAGAGAGAACGAGGTAGACTGAAAGATGGAGTGAAAAGAGAGGGAGACAGTTTAAACCTCTTGAACGTGAACGGGGCTGAAAGCCTGCTGTCATTTTAAATTTCTCTTCACTTGTCACATTTTCTCTTCCATTGAAGAGAAGTCTTTTTAATATTCACAGCGCTGTGAGTCTCGCTGCCTCCACTGTACGACTATATTTGTTTGGCGTGAAACATCGCGCTGCGTCTGCTGCTTTAATTTAGACTGTTCTTATTACCTCTAACACTGCTGCTGTTACACTGTCAGCGCTGCTTCTACAAGGCCGAGGCCTACCAGCGAAGGTGCAGCCTCTCCAGAATCCAATTTCATCCTTTTGTTCTGTCTGAAGCTGTCGAGCCTCTGTGATAGTTATTCTTTTTATGAATCCTGTCTGTCTGTGCGTCCAGGCGTGCAATGAGTTCACCACCCATGTGATGAACCTGCTGAGGGAGCAGTCTCGAACACGACCCATCTCGCCCAAAGAGATCGAGCGCATGGTCGGCATCATCCACCGCAAGTTCAGCTCCATCCAGATGCAGCTGAAACAGAGCACCTGCGAGGCCGTCATGATCTTGCGCTCACGCTTTCTCGATGCCAGGTGTGTGTGTGTGTGTGTGTCTGTGTGACTGTGTGCGACAAAACCAATCCCTGTGTTTTAATGCATTTTCCTTTAAAGTGTTCTCTAGTTTCAATAAAAGTTTTTCCTTATTTTCATTTTCATCGTCATCGGTCAGACAGATCCAATTGTGTCTTTACTTTTCAAGTAGATTTTCTTTCTTTGTGTAGTTTTTGTTCTTATTTCATTTTACCAGCTTTTAAGCACTGTTCGGTCAAACTAAGCCATCTTGGTTGGATGAAGGTGAATGAAGAGAGGAGTTTATAACATTTATTTGTGTACTGAGTGTATTTTATTCATGTCTGTTCTGTCCTTTCCCCCGCTGCTTTCTGTTCAGACGAAAGAGGAGGAACTTCAACAAACAGGCGACAGAGATCCTGAACGAGTACTTTTACTCCCACCTCAGTAACCCCTATCCCAGCGAGGAGGCCAAAGAAGAACTGGCCAAGAAATGCGGCATCACAGTGTCACAGGTAACTAGAATAAACAAAGGTCAAAAGTAATAAAAAAAATTAAAAAAAATTCATTTGGAGTTGGTATCAGGTGGGTTTTACAAGTATGGCCATCTTAACACTATAGTGGGTTGTAGTGAGGTTTAGCAATAACAGTGCTGTGCTTGTGGCTAATATCTGAACAGCGTACCCTACAGCAGATTGTGAATCATTTGATGCCAAGTATTAATAACAATGAACAAGTTAGTAGTATGCTAACTTAATTAGAGCTCTTATAATCACTTGATGCCAAACCTTGTTATATGCTCTATGTGTATTTTTATAATCTATAATATTCTATATTATACTATATTATTAGAATATTCTATTTATATATCTATTAATAATTTTTCAAATTATTATGGATGCTTATTTTTTTTAAGTTTGATTATGGGTGGTTCAGTCCTAGCAGCCACTCACATAAAGTCTTAACCATATGTGTGTGATAATTGTCATCCTGACAGAGATCAATGTAAGAGGTTATCTGTATAAGATTCAATAATCAGCATATTAAAGTGATCTCCATTGTATTTTTGTGCTTCAACAACAGGAGTATTATACAAAAAGTAAAATAAGAGATTTTTAAAGAGCACACAATAAAAACTAATAATAATTAGCCATGTGCAGAAGGTGTATATGCAGACTGCAATGATTCAGAGTTTGCTAGGCACATACTGTATCTGTGTGGAAGTACAAATGTGTCATAGCAGTCACAAAAGCTGGTGCTAAAAGGTGGTGCGCTAACTGGTGTGCTAATTGAATCACAATCTATGTATAGGCTGGGTGTTGATATTTAACACTCCACAAAAGGTGTCATCAAAATGTATTCCTGTAGTATGTCTTTTGTTGGCTTCCTTGCATAGATATCAGCTTTAATTAATTATAATTCAGCCGCTGAATCTTGTCGCTGATTGTCTCGTCAGGTATCAAACTGGTTCGGGAACAAGAGAATCCGATACAAGAAAAATATCGGCAAGTTTCAAGAAGAGGCCAACATGTATGCAGCAAGGACTGCGGTCAATGCAACCAGCGTGTCTGCCCATGGCAGTCAGGCAAACTCCCCATCAACTCCCAATTCAGCAGGTGAGCTTCAAACCCTGGTTAAAAAACATTCAGGTGCATCATCAGAAGCTCTGTGGATCAGTTAATTTTTTTTTCTTTGATGCCAGAAGACGTAGAAGCACAACAAAGAGATGCTCTCATACCTGAGCCACGGCTCAAGAATTCAGTCTCTGGTGCTGTTTCAATTAGACTAACAGAAGGCCCCTCCTCTCCTTAACTAACCCAGTTATATGGTATGGCTTTCTTGCTTTTTCTTCTTCCATTTTTTCTCTTTCTTCTCTGCCTTCGCTGTCTCTCTCACTCATTTTCTTTCTCTCTCTCTCTCTTTCCCTTTCTCCCTCTCTCTGTTATTGACCTCTTGGTCTTGTGGACGTTAATTTTTCCTGCCTCTTGTCCGGTTGACCTCGTGCATGCCATTAAGCTGCTCAGAGGGCAAGCGGAGTCTTTTGTCATATAGAGACTTCGCAACTGTATTGGATTAGGACCGGGTGTTGAAATCAAGTTACGCGATGGTCTCTTTACATCTGGGGAGCTGGGGTCCATTAAAGGACGAAGACAATTCTTTGGGTCTTCCTGCAGATCAATTATTACTTCCTTAATGAAACACTAGCAGCACGGACATTTAACAACAATATAATCCATAAACCCTCTTTTAAATGGACTTAAACAGTTTTGTGATGATTTTCTGCCTTATGGTTCTTGTTGGTTGATTTTTCCTTTTAAATTATGGTTCATTAATGTTGAAATGTGCACCTACAGCATCTGTAGCATGCAGGTTTGTAGGAAAAAGCCTTTTTCATGTTGCCTGCCACCCTCCTAAACTAACCCACTTAATGCACTTTTGCTAATGCATGATCATTTTAACTCCTTTTCTGTCCCTGTCTTCTTCCCTGTTACTTTCCCCTCTCTCTCCCTCTTCTCTTTGTCTATTCTCTTGCTCTCTTTCTTCTTCTCTGCCTCTGTGTATTCTCAGGTTCTGCTGGCTCTTTTAACATATCAAACTCCGGAGACTTGTTCATGAGTGTGCAGTCCCTCAATGGGGACTCGTACCAAGGGGGGCAGGTTGGGGCCAACATACAATCCCAGGTAGGCGCCTCTCTAAGTTTAGTGTCTGACATGACTTCAAAACCACACAAACTCTTGAGCTCACTTATGCTTTTGTTCAACCACTGACCAGTCTGTGGGTGAGGATGCACACAATAACTTGCCCTACACTGTGAAACAGAGGTTATACTTAGCCTGAAGCTTTACATTAATGTAGAAGCCATTGTCAACCCACAGTTGAGTAGACGACTGCAGACAGTTTTGGAAACGGTGCAACACTCATCAGCACTCCTGACAAGAGTTCACATAGCCACTGGTGCACTATAGCTCCGTGACCTTGCCCCAGTGGACAGTGATGACCAACGCAGTATTTCTGAGTGTTATAAGTCTCGCCATAGATTAAGGAATCACCACCCGCAGTTATATTTTCATTTAGTTTTAGTGCTTTCGGCATCATTTCTTTGTCCTTCCATCCCCGCTTTTCTATTCACATCAGCTCCCCAAATGCTTTAGGTTGTTCATGAATATGCAAATCAGACGACCATTATAGGAGGTAAAGAGGTCTTCAGGGTTGGCCTTAAATTATTGAAACTCATGTTCCTTTAAAAGGGTTATTTTTCTGATCATGTCAGAATGGCCTCACTCCCAGGGGTGTACAATTAAAAGAAGGCAAAAAAGAAAAGGGAAAGTGCAACTTTGACTAAACTGGCCTCTTGAGTAGAGTAGTCTGATTTGTCGTGTAATCGATATGGCAGGCTTGTTTTCATGCATCACCTGGCTTGGCTGCTCTGCATAAGCTACAAAGCAGTTTCCAGTGAATCTATGAAGACCATGTGAATAGCTGTATTACAATAATAACCTTTATAACCAAATAATGTAAGATGTGACCTCAGTTACAACCATGTCAGGTAAACATGTGTCAAATTGTGTAACGTCTCATCAGAGTGTTTGCTCCAGTGTCATCTTGTAAGTAGTGTGCAGCTACATTTAGGACAATGAGCTGCAAAGTGTTGTGTTTAATGTCTGATTTTGATGTATTATTTCACTACAACTAGTAATGCATTCATAATTAGTTCTTGTCCTTTTTCTTTTATTTTTGTCCTTTTGCAATGTCTGTTATCAAGCTTGTAGTAGCAGCCAAATCACTCTGATTCGCTGTTTGTAACCTTTTCTTGTTTATGGTACCCTTTTACTATCAGACTGACCTTTCCTTTGTGCATGGCTGTCTTTGTTATCCAGAGCTTTTGTCTGACCAGGCCTTTTGTCTGTGTGTCCCCGCTGTTCCAGGTGGATACCCTTCGCCATGTTATCAGCCAGACCGGAGGATACAGTGACAGCCTCGCAGCCAGCCAGATGTACAGTCCACAGGGCATCAACGTAAGACCTGTAAACAATCTCCTTCTGTCCTCCTCAATGTTTTCTTTGCTGTCTTACCTTGCAACGATTCCCCAGTTGCAGGACGTGTATAATATTGTGTCATTCTGTATGCACGCTGGGATGCCACTTAGCAGAGTTTGCCAGGCTTGGGCTGTTGTCCAGCCAGTTGCCCCCCTGCTCCAGTCGTGCCCTAGGTGGCAGGCAATGAGGCAGCTACCAGGCTGAGTAGCTGGACACGCTCCTAGTGTGTCGGAGGATATTAACGTTAGCGAGGCACCTGCAGTCGACAGGAACAAGGACACAGGTGTCATCCTCCCTCCCAACGCTGCTCTCACACTGGCACCATAGGACAAGTCATACTTCTCATCCCCTCCAAGACTGGCTTCACGGAAAAAAGTTCCCAGTTGCTAATTCTTAAAATAACTCTAGCTAGCTAGCTTGTCAAAGGCTGGGACACTTTTCTAGGTCTCCTTGCTAGGGCTGGGCTGGGCAGGGTGGGACAGGCAACACTGGAGGCAGTGTGTTAGCATGTAGATCCATAGCGACAGGCTGGGCAGGGCTGAACAGAATCAATACGACAGTCACAGGGACAGAAAGAGCGGGGCTTTGGGCTAACAGTCCAAGCACATTGGTCAGATCATTCATCCACAGGAACAGCGACACTGACAGCCAAGCCTGCAACACCCCTTGTGCTAAAATAAGAATGGATGCATCAAGTCAGTTGCAACATGCAACAGGCTCAACTTGAAATAGGTGTTCAATACACTGTGCTGGTGTGTTAGACTGTGGGACTAAATAAAGTAGGCAAAATATTTTTATGAAATGTGCAAAAACCAAGACTACGTTCCAAACTAAGCGTTAGTAGGGATTTGGGCTTGGCATTAAATCAAATGTATTGAATTACCAACATTATGAATCAGTTGCAAATCTCCAGCAACAGGTTGCCTCTCATTTTATAAGCTTTACATTGGGGTCACAGAACTAAGCATCCAATTTTCCAAAAAATAAAAAAAAACATTTGAGCTTTAAATAAATAAATAAAGATTTAAAAAAAATAAAAAATTTAAGTAATTTTGGTCATTTAACAGACCGTTTTGTTGCTCTGAAAGAATCATCAGGATTAGAGATTCTTACAACCATCTAGATGCACGATTTACCCATTAACAAAAAATAATCCATAATATCATTTATGTTGATATATAAACATATATATACATGTTCACAGTGCTTTTTATTGTATTTTTACATTTTAATGTAATGTAATGTACATGTTATGTTAATGTTCATGTAATCTTTCATGTCAAATAATCCCAATTGTATACTGAGCACTAATATTAACTAATATTTTGGTCATGTTAAAACAAAGGGCATAGTGTAATATCCAGCTTCTTCAATTAAGAATACAGCAGCATCTTGAGAACCAGGCAAAAAAAAAAATTATTTTCCCACAAAGAGAATATTTTTTATATGGTAAGAAGAGTCTTTGAGGACTCGAATGTAATCGTTATAAATGAGAGAACAGTAAAGATGAGGCTAATGAATTTCCTACTAATCCATTTTTACTATTAATCTATAATTTGTCAGTAACAAATTGTCTGAATTTCTATAATTAAACTAAAAATAGCTACAACAACCAGTGGTATATGACCAGAAGGCTAAATCAAGTCTGGGTTTCTGAGCGGTTTCACTGTTAAACTGAAAAGAGAAATAAGCCACTGTGAAAAATTAAAATATCAAGCAGTGATGTATTAAAGAAAATACTTTACACTTGTCGCTGTACTACAAAATGTAAAAGTTTATTGGGAAATAGATTTTAGGCCACGTCATGCAGTAGGAATATTTAACCCTTCATGATTCAATTTCAATGTAAACAATGATAATAACACACTTCAAACAAAAATTTCAAGGAGCCCAGATGATATTTTTTTCTTTCTAAGATCTACTGACTGAACTCTCGTGGTTCACCTCTCCTTCTTTATCACTGAACAGCAATTACACCCCCCAAATTGCTGGTGGGTGTTGTCTCTCTCAGAGGCTGGAAATGTTTGAATAAGAATAAGATGACAGACAGTCTTTACACGAAATAACAGGGTTTGGAAATAAGAGGCTGCCAAAGCACATTCCCAGCTCTCACTAATAGCGTGGAAATTGCAATTAATGGCCTTAATGGTCTTTAGTCAACCTTTTATCATGATTTGAGAAGCCTTCCATTTTAAAGAGCTATTTTTTATTGTGATAATTTATTCTTTTATCAACCATCTCTGGGGTATATTCTGAGATATATGAAAGGTCTGCGTTTTCTGTGTGTCATCTCTTCTGTTTATCTCACATTATGTCAGCCGTTGCCGTTTGGAGGGAGAAGTGAAGGAAGTGGCACAAGAATATTTTTTAATGAACAGTCTCATGAAAAAAGAGTGTTTTGTCAGTTTTTAGTGTTGACTGTTAAAGAAGCTGTTGGACATCACTGCTGTTGGAGTAGAAGCCTGGTAGCTTTCATATTTGCATTTACGTGGTCTCATTTTACTTTAAGGGACTAAATAAATATACTGAGTGTGACCCCAATCTGAATTTTAAGCAATTTTTCTACAGTCGGAATATTTAAAAAAAAAAAACATACATGCTGCATCACATGACCACAGTGATATATCTGCTCTAGGTAATTTTAAAGGAATAGTGTGACATTTTGAGAAATAATTCACTTATTCACTTTCTTGAGAGTTAAAGAGAGAAGATAAATACCACTATGTCCATGACATATAAAGCAAGAGCCAGGAGACACTTAGCTTGGCTCAGTCCACAGGTTAAAAAAATATGCTTACCAAACACCTAAAGATCACTAATATTTTGTTTGTTCTGTTCACACAAAAGAGTCTTGTCATCAATATCAGGTTTATCAAACAAATGAGATATGACATGCTAAATAAGATTTCTTTAAATTTTGGGCAGAGCTTTCCCACATTTCTTTCAGTCTCTATGCTAAGCTCAACTCCTGGCTCCAGCCTCATATTTAGTGTGCAGACATTAGAGTGGTATCAAACCTCTCAACTATCCCAAGAATTTTCCCAAAAGGTTGAGCTGTTCCTTCAATTAATGGTGATATTCTATAAAAAATAACTCAGTATTGTCCTGACACCACAGGACACTGATGTTTATAGCAATGTAATTTAAAAATGAGTAAATAGTGTATTTGTTGGTGACTATTTTCA
Organism: Trachinotus anak; assembly: GCF_046630095.1. Classification (NCBI taxonomy): domain Eukaryota; kingdom Metazoa; phylum Chordata; class Actinopteri; order Carangiformes; family Carangidae; genus Trachinotus; species Trachinotus anak. Next base: position 14,281,210 of record NW_027273863.1, read on the forward strand.
GTCATGGATTGATATGCATTTGGTGCTCTTGTGAGGATTTACAGCAGTGACAGTGTATGAGGGATTGATTCAGATAAACTACAGTGCTCATGTTTACCGTAATGTAGGAATTGTACGGTTCATGAATGTGTTTTTTAAGTTTTTGGGGCAACAGTGGAATGTGGCACAGAGGAATAAGATATACTGGGCTTTGGTTGCACAGGCAACTCTGTCATTGTTGGATTTCCATGTGATTTGTATGAAACAGTATTAATAATTTATCATTAAAGAGACTTCTATGTGCACTCTCTATACATACATACACTGTTAGCAGTAGCATCAGGCTAATCATTTCCTGTCTTACCTCCACAGACAAACGGTGGCTGGCAAGATGCTCCGACTCCTTCGTCAGTGACATCGCCCACAGAAGGACCCGGAAGCGTTCATTCGGATACTTCCAACTGAATATATCCATCTCTACACCTCATCCACACACACACACACACACACACATACACACAAAAAAACATGGACTGACCTTGCTATTCACAGTATTAAATAAAGGAATTCACTGTCTCGAAGTTTGGAGAGTTACTGTGAAATCCTAACTAAAGAAAATAAATAATATTTCCTCTGCTTATAACGTTGGACATTTGGGATACAAACAAAGAGTTTCACAATAAAAATCTAAACAAAACCGCGAACAATGGCAACATTTGTACAGATTTCACATTATATTCAGAGGGCTGGGGTTACTTATTCACTCGTAATGTTTTCACTCATGATGAAATGATATGATAAAGTAATGAAAATCAAATCATTGGTTTTAACTGAAAATACTTCATTCTACCTCTCAGCCACTAAAAAAAAGTAGAAAAAATGTCAGCGACCATTATTTGTTTTGTAAAAATGAAACTTTTGTCTTTGCAAACAAGAGGCACATCTTCTTACTTACATTTTGTTGTCTCTCACCTATTCTATGGTACGCCATTTAGACTTAAATATTGCTCAGTTGTTTACAATGTGTGCTTGATAAAGGTATGTTCATCTTCCCCTCTGTCTCTGACAAATCAAAACAGAGTTCTGTCAGGAGATTTTACCTCTAAGGTAACCCTGTGAAGTATGTTATCTGTAAAACAATAAATAAATACTTGTCATCAAATCGGACAAGCTTGACATCATTCATTAAGACGGAGGATATATCAACTTTAAACCTATTATTTTACACCATGTTGGTTTTGGTTCTGCAGCATATTGGTAGAGTGACTGTCACCGAACTGCAATGAGAAAAACAGGAATTTTGTCTTTTTCTGTTTTTAATTTACTTGAATCCTTCCTTAATCCATTGTTTTCCACCATTACCACTGCAGATGAAACGTTTTTGACAATGCCAAAATGCTGATGTAACCAAAACAAGTCTTTCAAGAAAAGTGTGTCAACATGAAGCCAGTTTTAAGATATTATTTCATCACATATGTGCAACATTGTTTCTTTTCCCATTCATTTAAATCACCATCCTTTGTCATTTAGCTCTGGTGCTACATTCAAGTGAATGATACTGTCTCACTGAAAGAAATATGAGAAGAAATATCACTTTCTACACAAAAGAAAGTTTGTCAAGGACATCTGTAACTAAGTTTGTTTTTCAGTACATGAACCACAATCCACTTAAACAGGGAAGTCATTATGTTAATAGAGTTTTACGTGCTTACACAGTGGATCCTGTAGCATGGAGCCACTGATCATCGCCATGAAAGAAGCATCTGGATGCACCTGAACTGCTGCTCAGCTGAGGACACTTGTAAATGTAAAGATAATGTTACGTTCCACATTTTGTTGAATCGTGTCCTCTTCTGGGCATTAATTTACTTATAAATCAATATGTTATTCTGCTGGTACTGCTTTAGTTACCCTAGACTTGACACCAAAACAAATGTAGACATTTGAATTCAAGCTTGTCTCAGTACTATCAGACTGATTTTTTTTCAGTATCAAACATTTATGAAGATTGTAAATGTTAACCATTAAGCACTAAAAAAGGGACAAGTCATTATGTCGAATAATGTGTTTTCTGAGCAGTCTAACCTTGTTTATAGACACTTTTTATGTTGTGTGGCCTATTTGTTTTTTGTATTTTGTTGTTTTTTTTTTTTTTGTTTTTTTTATTGTTATGCTTAATGTAGGCTATTACTTTATGCTTTCCTACTCTCGTGAATTAGCTCATGAACTTTCAACATGTGTTTGTGTGCACCATTGTGCTTGACTTGCTTTGTTGGAAAGGGTTTTCAACACATTAAAAATGATATGTCATACAGAGAGACCATACATCAGCAGAGTTTTTTTTTACTGTGGACTTTACAAGAGAGCAAAGACTCACCATCACACGAACACATCAATGGCACGACGGTAACCATCACTGTAGTGATAGCTGAAAGTCAATCAAGGTCAGTGACTGCCGGCAGACATCGCCCCCTTTTACGGCTGTGCGTGTTTCTCACTTCCATTATGGCTCCTGTCCAGCATACTAGTGTAGCCTACATGCACTGAGACAAACACGTAAAGACACATCCATGCACATTTTGTTAAAATCAGGCTTAGGTTACATTGAAAAGACTTTGTCTTTTGCAACATCTCCAACACCCAAAGAAAGAAAAAAGAAAGTGAGTCACTTAAACAGTGTTAGTCCATTTTTTTTTGTGTGTGTTGACTGTTAAAGTAGCAAACAGACATCACTGTTTTTGATTTTTGTTTTCTCTTTGATAGGGAGGATTGCCAACTTTCCCAATTGCATTAAAGATTTTGGACTTCATGGGGTCTTTTTTTATTTTTAGTTTAACTAACAATTAAATCTACTCAAAACCACCTCCATCTGAAACTGAGGTGTTTTTTTACATTCTGAATATTGCTATAAAACATTACATTCAGCAGCACATGGCCATAGTGACATATTCCCCCACTTAATAATTTTATGCAATTTTTTTTTATGTATTAACGCTGGTGATTATTATTATATAAATATCATTGTCAACAAATCCCACAAAAAGACCCAAACAAAAATTGCGTTCGTCTGTCTCTCAACACTTCCAGACTCTGTTTATAGCATTCAGACCCAACCCTATTCATTCCTCTTTTTTTTTTGCTCTAACAAGCTTAAATAGTTCATTTGGTGCTCTTGTGAGTATTTCTTGCAGCCGGATGGTGTATGTGGGATTGATTCAAAATAAGCTACAGTGCCATTATTCTTGGTAATGAGGGAACATGTTGCCCAGTGTGACTGTGGGTCATTGATGTGTTTTTAACAGTTTTTGGTCAACATTGGAGGTCTATGGCACAGAGGAATAATTGTGCATACACAAAAGGAAAAAAGAAAGAAAATGTATTTAGGTCTTTTTACACTTTGGTTTAGCTGGGGTTTTTTTTTCAAATATCAAAATCTGATAGAAAAGAAGAAGAATGGTCTGTCCTTGTGAGATCCTCTGCTCAAATACTGCAAACGACACCCCTGACGTTATCTGGCTGGACAGTTACATGTCTGACAGAATTACTTTCACAGCAAGTGAATATTCATAATTGGACAAACAACAGGGGCGAGGGTATAAGGGAGCAGTTGGCGGTAAAGTCTGCGGACGGTCACAGGCCTTGACTGTTGAGCGAGTGTGAAATGCCAAAGCCAGACTGCTCCCCTGCACCCTGAGGGCAGCGAAGGAGCCTGCCTGCTCTCACCAACAGAGAGGGCATCAAAAACAATCTGACAAGACTTCATCTAAAAACATCGTCTGGCTTGTGCAGCATTTCTCAGTGATCATCGCAGCATCAAGCCTGCTGCGTTATCATGCAAAACAAAAACATCTTTTGAAATAAGTTGTACAGAGAATGATAACTGCTTTCAAAAAAAAAAAAAAAAAAATCATGCAGTGTGGTTACAACACCTCCTCACTCCTCTGAGGTGATGGCACTGTGCAGGCTGATTGAAATCTAATGTTGCTGTTGACATCTGCCTCCCCAGCTGTCATTGTACCACTGTTTATAATTACAGCTGCCGTGGAGGAACACGGGTGGGTGGCCCAGACACCTTGCCCCCCCTTCTCAACAGAGCCCAGCAGACTGCTCTAATGTGCAGTGACACAACAGCCCAGACCCTGCTGCTGCTGCTGCTGCTGCTGCTGCTGCTGCTGCCGGACTAACTGACCACACGAGTCCCTGGGTGGTTCATCCAGAATTCACTCATTCACACACTGTCACACAGATACAGATTATGTTGTGCATGTGAGACCGGGTGTGGCATCTAGGTCTCTTAAATTACAGGCCTGTTGCTCTTGTTTTGGAGGACAAGATGCAACAATGTTTGAAGATGGTCACATGGGTCTGTAAGTCAGAAATATGGAAATATGGAAACATTGCACGAAAGTAGGACGAAAATGATTTGATCAGAACAAAAGCAGTGTACAGAAAGGCCAAGAGGTGTCTGTCTCTCTCCACAAGATGGCGACGTTAAGACGTTTGTGAAAAACCTTGTGACAAAGTTGGTATTTAAATTAAAGTGGGAAGTGTAAGTTCATGTGTGTGTGTGTGTGTGTGTGTGTGAGAGAGAGAGAGAGTTCATGGTGCAGATAAGTCTCATTCTGACACTATGAGATGGTCCCTGTCCTTCACTGAACGTGTCCTCACGTTAAAGTCTGAGGACACAGTTTTGAGGTACTTATGGACATCTTTACGTCTCTTATACTACATTTCAGAGGGAAATGGTGCTTTTTATTCTGCTTCACGTTTTGACTGTGAGTAGCAGGTGTATATTAAGATTTTGCAAATGAAACATGTTAGCTTATAAAAAAGACTTATTATGGATTTAGCAACTCACCCCCCCCCCCCCCCCCCTTTGTCCCCAGTGCCCCCTGAGCGACCATTAAAGTGAGGGCCGCCTTCTCAGCAGCAGCAGCCCTGTGCAAACTGACATGTTGTGTTGTGTTGTGTTGTGTTGTGTTGTGTTGTGTTGTGTTGTGTTGTGTTGTGTTGTAGCGCCCCTGGCGGCACACAAGGAGGGGTTCAAACAGTTTGGTGGTAACAGGGGACATTCCTCCACCACGATGCTCCTCCTCCCTCCTCACGGTGCCCGGTCCTCCTGAAAGCTTGCTGCACCACTTTTCCTGAGCCAGGAGTCCCCCCCCCCCCTCCCCTCTTTTTTGTGTGTGTGTGTGTGTCGGCGGTGAACAACATGGCAGACGATGCCGTCCAATCCGTGGGAAGAAGCGGCGGGATTGTGGTAATTCAATCAAAAGTCAAGTGCACAAGGGAAAAGTTTACTCGTTCGCGGGTGCATGTAGGCTCAGGCGTTGCGCAATCGGACAACATTGCGCACCTCAAAGAAGGATTTACTACAGAGTCACATGGGTCTCTCAGGCCGATCCGGTGCAGCCGGGAAGCTCGCAATTTAGAAATAAACTCATGTCTGGTGTTTGTCGCTGCAAGGTAATGTTTGCGTTTATCTTTTCTTCCTCAGATTAACGATGACTGGCCAGGCTACAGTTTAGACCTCTTCAGCTACCCAGCTCACTACTCCGGAGATTTAGACTGTGTCATCATTCCGCATGGCGTGATAATGGACAGGTACAGCACAAAACTAACCAAGAACAATCCCAAAGTCCTGCTGTTTAACAAATACTGTTGTAAGAACTGTTCGTGGCTTTTAGCGGAAGATTAAGGGGTTTTGGTATATCCTCTAAAAGATGATTATTGTAAAGCTGAAACAGACCCACAAAATAAACAACACCTCACAAACGGACCATGTAATAACATTATGAGAGTGCTGTGTCACACAGTCCCCAATATCTAATGTAATTTGTAGAAATTTGAATGGGAATCTGAATCAGTCATGGTCTCCATCTCATAGACAAAGTGGCATTCAATCAAGTGCTACATAGGGCTTGGTGAGAAAAGAGAAATCAATATGAAGATATCAATACTGTGACCTATAATGGACATGTTTGCCTGATCACATATGATCAAATCAAAGTCTAAAGCAATGAACTGTGAAAAAAATGAATTGTAAAACAAAAACAACTCATTTCTTATTTAGAAATGCTCAGGTCTTATTTTCATTATTAACTGATTGATTATTGTTAATTATTTTCTTGATTGATCGATTTGTTGTTTTGACTATGGAATGTCAGAAAATAGGGAAAATACCATTTATTAATTGCCAGTTTGCCACATTCCAACGTGACATCCTCAAATGTCTGTTTGTCTGACAAAACAAGCCTAAAATCTTATCATACAAGAAAAAAGTAGCTGATGATTCAATTTTCTGTTGAACAACTAATTGTTACTGATCTACTCAGAATGATTCATTAGCTCTAAGAAAAATGTTCAAAAATGCTCTGTCTTGCATTGATTTTTAAAAAATGCTTTAATTTCCTAAAACCTATGACCCAACCTTCCACCAAACTTCATTGAAATTTGTTGTATATTTTGTTGATATGTTTTTCACATATCATGCTATCTTATAAGCAGATAAGCAGGAGTGCAAACATGGGAGACGTAACCGTCACTTATTTTTCTGCACAGACAGACCACAGATTTTCTTTAGTGTTAAAGAGGAAATTCACTTTTTTTTTTTAACGTTGTTTGCAGGACAGAGCGCCTTGCGCGAAACATCATGGATGACTTGGGGGACCATGACATCGTGGTGCTTTGCGTGCTTAAAGGAGGATACCAGTTCTGTGCCGACCTGGTGGACAGGATCAAGGCTCTTAGCCGCAATTCCAATCGCACAATCCCTATGAGGGTCCACTTCATCCGTCTCAAGAGCTACCTGGTGAGCCTCTGCCCACTGCTATAGCCAAAGCACTCAGACGCCGACTGCTCGACTTAGGTGGCGTGTGTGAAAATGGAGAGGCACCCTTCATGCTAAAGATCATGAAGAGTCCCATGACTTAGTCAGAGGATGTGTGTGCTATATTTTACACAACATTATGACAGTGGTATCTTTGTGTAACTTTGCCTTGAACGTGCTGTTTTCATGTGGCCACCACAGCCACGGCAGAGAAGAAAAACAGAGCCACGGACTTTAAAATGAGTACTCCGATGACAGCATGTGTACACTTTGACCTGAGAGTCATAATTTGGTTCATAGAGATGATACCAGAAATATTAGGGAAAAGCAAAATAATGTAGTTTCATCAAATCATGTGCTTTACCTTTCTAACTGACATGGTATTAAAGTAGGAGACACTTCCTTTAGATTGGGAATCGGTCTACATGTTTCCGTATTTGGTATTCTTCACTGGTATTATTGCAACTTTGTCTAACACATCAAAACATTAAGGAAAAAAATCCACGTTTCTCTTGGCTCGTTATTTTCCCAGAATGACCAGTCGACAGAGGATCTTCACATACTTGGAGCAGAGGATTTGTCTTTTTTAGCTGGAAAGGTAATAATTTTTCCAATCTGCATCATATGAAACAGCTTTTTTAATAAGAGAATAAGAACTGCATCTTAGTCCAATGAAACATCATCATGAGCTCCATTACTATAAAACTAACACACACAAATAGCAGAGAGAAGGTGGGCACTGAGAGATGGCAGCCTCAAGAGGGCAGCCTTGCCTGTAGTCTGCTGTCTCCCTCTCCATCCTGAGGAAATGGCTCAGTGCTTCCGTGAAGGAGATCAAAGATGGCAGTTTCTGACAAACGCAGCAGTGATCAGATACCAAACCTTGTAACAGAATTGTTTTAAGGCATCTTCCACTTTATCTCAGCGGAGGCAAAATGTAAAATCTGCGTAAATGGGCGGATATGCCAAGTTGCTATCAGAGTAGATCGGGAGGATGACAGTGGTCTAGTTGTCCCAGGCTCACTGTCCATCTGCTTGTCCTGTTATCATGTAATCAAAATCAGTACCTCGCTGAACTGAAAGGTGTGTCAGTGTTTATGTGAATGTGCTGGCTGTTCCCCATCTGTGATAGTGTGTAGTATTTACTAAAAGAGTCTCAGCGAGACAGTGTAGACCAGTGATGCTCGGGGGTCAAGAGATAAAATGAAGGTGTTGGAAATAACAACAACAAAATTCTCTTACACAGTGATCTTTTTTTCAGGCCTTTTTCTCAAAAACTTGCTTTTGCTGTATTTTACCTCTTTAGGCCACTAAGAACAACTCAAAAGAAGAAAAGAAAATCACTCTCTGACTAAATGTATCACAACTCATAGACATGTAAATTGTGACAAGGAGGAGAAAGCAGACTTAGATTCATATTTAGGGATCACAAAAACAAAAACCCCAAAACAAACATGAAGTGCAAAATTGAAGTGCAACATCTGCAGAGCACAAGACCCCAAACACTAGGGCTGCAGTAAGGATCATTTTCATAATTGATTAATCTGCCATTATTTTATCGAATAATAAATTGTTCTATGAAATAAATAAGATAATATACTTATATGCAGGGACATGAAATGTAAAAAATGCCCATCGCAACATCCTGTAGATCCAAGCTGACCTCTTGAAATTGCTAGTTTTGTTTGACAAACAGTTCAATACCCAAAAACCCTCACGACAGAGGAAGGCGGCAAATGCTTTGACACACTGCACCCAGAGAAAGTTTGGCCTTCTGGCTTGGAAAAAAAAAAAAGACTTAAATAATTAATCAAGTGTCAGACTAGTTAATGAGTTAGTTTTTTATTAGCACATATACAACAGCAGCCTGTACAACAGAATTCAAAACAACAGCAGTCTCCCGAATCAATCGATTGTTTTCGTTCTCATGAGCACAACTGTCACCTTGTGAGAGTGTGCAAATCTGTAGCTTGTTTACCGAGTGTGCACATTTTTCTCTCCACACATCTGTGCATCATCTGCATGTGTTTGTGCGTGCACAGGGATGAATTACTCGACCACTACTACAGAAATCATAAGTCAGTGAGTGTATTTGTAGGTAATATAAATCAGCTGATCTGAACAATGAACTCACAATGAAACACTCACCCACCCGCACACACACACACACACACACACACACACACACACACACACACACACACACACACACCCACCCACCCTGTAGCCAGGCGTGGCATGCCTGAAACATGAAAAGGATATGAGGTAGTAAGCTTGAGTCATTGCCGGCTGCTTTGCTCCCAGTATTTAAAGTGTGCTTGTGAAATCCCTGAGCTCCCTGTGATGTACAACTAAATTTAGTCGCCTGTTTAGAGCTGAATGCTGCGATGCTTTGCTGGAACAAGTAAACTAATTATGTGACAAAGAGTATATAACATAGTTCATGTTACACCTTCGCCTCCCTACAGTGTGGTGAACAGACAGTAGCTTCCTCTTTCTTGGACTTTAATTTATAGCTTACTCTTTTTTTATATTTCTCCAGGGTCTCCTGCACCCTGAATAAATGTGTAAGAATAATGAGGCCTAAACAAAGCATGACTACATGCTCGGCTGAATCCTTTGTTTGAGAAGTAGAGTAAAGTTCATACAGTTACATGGCAGTTAAAGTTTTTATTTATTTATTTATTTTTTATCTTGACCTATCTAAACCTAAGTGAAGCACAGATTGTGACTCCTCGTATAAATAGTGCCCAGTTGTCTCCAGTTGATTAGACAAACATTTGCAGAATTTCAGGTATTTCAGTGTGACATTCAACGCAGAACTGAAGGAACACAGATTTCCAGTCTGGATGAGGCTGACATTTTTCTGTTGTGTTCATTTCCTTGTGTAATCACCGATATCATAAAATGTAATAAAAGTCTCACTGATAGGGCTCTTGCTTTAATAAATGCAGCTGGGTATGGCCTCGGTTGATAGCCCGTGTTTCAACACTCCTCCCTTTACATATCTCCAAAGTAAGATGCTCATAGATGTTCATTTGTTTTTTATTGACTTCTCTGTTGCTGCACAACACAAAGCTTGCAGGACATGTATTTATTTTTACTTCAGATGTATAATTTGTTGCTGTTTAGATAATAAACTATGTACTTTTTTACATTTGCACATTATGGTGAAATGTGTGTGTTGCTGAAAACTACGGAAGACATTGTAGCTTTGTTATCTGTTTCTAACCAAGAATAATGATTTTCTTCTCCCCCTCTTCCCTCCCCAACATTACTCTCATAAGAACGTACTGGTTGTGGAGGTGAGTCAAACATGTTTTTGCTTCTCTATGTTTCCTCTTCACCAAATGGGCCTATTATATTTCTTGCCATGGTTGCCTATCCAGGTCAGAGGGAGCTGTTTAAAGTTTTTCATTTTTCTTCTTGAGTTCAACATGAGGAAACTTAATTGGCTGACCTATATTTGGGAAATAAGAGAACTGTTTTTTTCCAATATGATCACAAACTTTAGTCATGTAGAGGGAATAGGTTCACTGGGGAAAAAATGACATTTACAGGAAAGGAAATTGGTCATTCAGTAACAATAACTTACCGTATGTAGATGTCGCATGATTTAACATTTTGAAACTGCAGTCATTAGTCAGTGCTCAAACATCTGTGATGTGTCCTTGTTGACTATGGCTACTATTGCAATAAGTATTGCAATAAGGAATGTTGTATTTTCAAGTGACTATTGTCACAAGGGCTGGATGGTAGCTTTTATATTAACAATTACTACGTATAATGTGACAGCAATTGCTCATAGTGATGAACCCACAGGTCATTTTCACTCGACACTGCTATGGAACTTTTTAGCATCTTTCAGCTCATTGTTTTGGTTTCACAGGACTGTTTTGGTTCACTCTCACAGCGTCATTCTTGGTAGCAGGAGGCCGCTGATTTTAGCTAAAAAAAAACTCTGATACACTCTCTGCTACCTGCCCAGCACCAAACAGCAATGAGTAGCTGGTCAGAGCAGCCACGGAGATGAAGATATTTCCCTCAAGAACCTAAAGCAGAACTAAAAGAGAGCGAATATCAAACTCCAGTTCATCAGGTGACAGAGACATGGCTCCGAAATAATACAAAATCAGCTTTTTTGCTTTCGATGGAGGTATTAATGTATCTTAATTTGAATGAGCAACAACTACACATTAAAATTGGGGTTTTCTTAAAACCTTTTTTCCTTAAAAAAGAGAGCAACACTATTTCAGTGGGACATAGGGTAGAGCACAGGCTTACTAACTGGTTTCCAAAATGGTGACCATATATAGGACAGGTTTGTCAAACACAGGTAATCTGAAACAGCGGTGAAAATCTAACCTACCAAAATAAAACCTATTTTTATGCTGTTCATATCCGTTCAGTAAATGTTGAGTGTAAGAGTGTAAGGACAATCCACTCTATATGGAGGGCATGTTGATATATTTCTGTGGTTTCAGTCCACCACTATGTTTCCCTATTCCCGATACAAGATGGCGTTTTGGGTAAAACTCGACATGTTGGTTTTAAATTCCCTTTTTCTGTATTTTTTGGAGAATGCTCAGATAATTACGTAATGTGAGTGCAGTGTGACCAACTTCTTCCTTTTCACTTTTCACTTCTCCAGTGTGAGAATATGTTTTTTTTGTTTTCTTTGTCTCAATTTCCGCATTGGCATTCTCCTGCTTTCTCAGTCCAGTTTTTCTGTCTTTCCTTTACAGGCCATTGTAGGCACCGGAAAGACAATGAAAACTCTCCTGAAGCATGTTGAAGCCTTCAGGCCCAAAATGATTAAAGTAGCAGGGTAAGTTATGGCTGTAAAGACATCAGAACAAAAACCAGCCCAGTTGTACTGCTTTGTGAATCACTCAATATCCACCTCCAGTCTAGACAGAGAAAGAGAGACAAAGAGAGAATAAGCGAGGCAGGTTTGATGTGCAATTGTTTTAAAATGAATACTGCCCCTTGACATAACACAACAGGTAGGAATGGATATCACATAATAATGTCTGCCTGTGTTTTCCCCCAGATTGCTTGTGAAGAGAGTGCCACACAACTCAGCGTGTCTTCCTGACTGTATGTACTTGACCAGCCCTTTTATGTGTTTATGAGTCAGTGGTTCGTTCACATTTAAAACAATTGTTGCAGCTTGTTAGTCAGTGAGTCAGTGGGCTGTGGAAAATGCTTGCAAGTAATGGTGCTCTTTGTCTTTAATTTCAGATGTTGGCTTCGAGATACCCAATCGTTTTGTGGTTGGATATGCCTTAGACTACAATGAGTATTTTAGAGACCTGAATGTAAGTCGGTGCCTTTTTGATTTTAGACAACAGTGACTCACATTGAGCGTCTTGAGTGTTTTGCAATGAAGGTTGTAGAATTCGCTCTTATCCTCCATTTTGATTGTTGATTTTTTCCCTCAATTTTTAGCATATCTGTGTGATCAGCGAAAGTGGGAAGATGAAATACAAGATTTAAAGAGAGGACCGCAAAAGAGGTGACTGTCACACAGATGTCATCTCACAGCAAGGCCCAAGCATCCTCCTCGAGATGCCACATACTTACAACTGCTATCAGTGAAATTTGATCTCAAACGTCCCCATTTTGTCATAAGATTCCTCCTCTGAAACGTTTATCAGTTTTAGACAATGACAATAGCTGATTTTAGCAAAGTAAGTACATGTTTTACCGTGTTTTAAAGCTGCAACCTCATTTTTAGGTTTACAACACTGATTCACATGTTTAATATGGTGCTAGTACTGTATGCCTTAGTGTGCTTGTTTCCAACACAAATGCCATCACAGTCTGACTTCTTTTTGTATGCAATGTAAAGGGCTCGATAATCATGGCCTGTATGAATGTGATTTTTTTAGGTCAGTGTGTGACGAGTTAACGCTGGAAACTCAGTGTCACCTTTTTTTTTTTTTTTGTTGTCCTTTATTAGAAAGTTGGTGATATAACATTTTGTTTTCTCCACATTTCTTTTTGACCCTTCATTAGGTAGGTCTCCTGCTGTCACTTTTAATGCTCAGGGGCAAACAAAGTAGATCTCTAAACACTCTGCATTAACTACCTCTGATTTTCTAGTATTTGAGGTGTAGAAAGGTGCTCTGGGTAATTTCAATGTTTAATTTAAATAGTAGCAATAAAGTATCTCTTAACACTGCTATGTGTTCTAATACAAATGCACTGCATTCATTGCATTATTGTCACATTCACTATTAATTCACAATATGCATTTTTGCTTTTTTATAAAATTTGTTTAAAGTGGTTTCTTTGTGGAGTTCACAAGATTAAAAAAAAACCTTGTGTACATCATGTTTTTCTCAGGCCTACGATACACAAAGGAGGCCTCTGAGTCATTGAAACATGTTGAATAGAGTGTTTAAATCATTTCTTTTTATGTAAAGCATGTTTAATGGTATTACCGGGTATTACGCTGCTGGTATTTTGCACTGGTGATCCTGTTGTTACAGAGAACTGGCTCGTTCATAGACTCCTCAATTGTCCCTCAAAAACTCTTTTCTTAACTGGTTTGTGATTGTTTCTATCTTATTTGAAGACCAAAGCCACATCCTGAAACATCAGGTTACCATTGTGAGTTTAAAAAAACTTGGTTATGTGCAAATGAACTAGTAAAAGGAACAAAAGAGTTTGTTGTGTGGAGCTGCTGTGCTCTTTGTACACACCCGACATATGATTCTGAGTCTTTATGTAGGGCAAAACCGTTTTTCTCTTGGCTCCGAAGTCTGCCGGGGATCACAGTGACTTGACTCTCTGACCTTTTAAAGGAACTTAGCTCCAAGAATAATGTGTTGATGGAGTACTCCAAAGGGATTACATTATTACCATTTTACTTAATACTTTCTAACAGAGGTATTCAGATGTTTCACTTAGGTAAAGCAATACAACACTATAAAATTACTATATAACTTGTAAAAATCCTGCCTTTAAAATCTTATTTAATAAAAGTACACAAGTAACTTTAAATATAAAAAATAACAGGTAAGAAGAAAATTTGCTCCTGAAAATTCTATATTATTATATATTATTGGATTGTTATTACTGTAACAGTATAAGTACTGTTTTACTCTTGTAGCTCATTAGGTAGGGTTAATTTCCACTACTTTTAATAGTATTAAGTAGCTTAATTTATCATATTTTATGAGATGATCGTGGGGTTGTTTTGCAAAATCTGAACCTGCAAAGAAAATAACTACAGCCGTAAAGTTGGAACAAATGGAAGCATTCAAGTAAAGTACAAGTATCTCAGAATTGTACAAAGAGGTACAGTGGTTAAATGTAGGCAACTTTGTTTGTTTTTCCAGGCTTATATCCACAGTAGAGCCACTGAAAGTAGAACTTGCAGGACAGGACAGCTTTGTGAAAGTCCCCTCCCTAAACTGACCTCTGCAACAAAAGCTGCCAATCTTAAGAACAGGTGGCCCCTTATGTTGGAGAGGAATAAAGGGGACATTTGTCAAGGCCCTGAGAATCTGGGCACTTCTCCTTGGAGTTTACTGCTCCAATCTGTTTTAAGACCGTGTGTGTTGTACAGGTGTATCAGCGTTGAGTGGGCAATTTGAATGATCTGCTCTGATGAGTTTATAATGGCAGCACGATGAGAGCAAAGACTATATGCCGTGTGGTATGTGTGAACTCGCATTCCTCATCCACCGCCATCCACACGCCAGCCCTGCTCGACCTCACATTGAACCAGGACATGTGACCCCAGTTCAGCATTGCTGTGCATGCGAAACGAAAGCGGACGGGGTTGTGAAAACGCAGAACTGAAAATCCCATCTAGTGCGAGTAATTTACTTCCCCTTTGTCCTCCTGAGAGTGACCCCCGTGTCTCTCTAAGACGGGACGTTAAAAAATGCCACCTTTTACCAGAGCAGCGGCCGCTTCTTGTAAACTGGCGGCTGATTGGTCCCGTCAAATACAACGCCGCTTCTGATTGGCTCGGAGTGTCCTGTTGCCCGAAGGTGGACTCCCAGAGAGTCGGGAACGCTGGAAGCGAAAAAAAATTCCAGCTACCAAACTGCACCATGCGCCAACGAGTAATCACCGGGAAGCAGTTTGTACTCAAAATATATTAAATTATGACAACGCCTGACTACCTTGGAGCTCCCACGCTATGTTTTTACTTTTTCTACTCGCTTTTAAGGACAACCGTCGCCGCCGTTGCCCGCCTGTGCTGACGCTTTTCAACTACACAGGTAACTTTGTTTAAACTCCAGCCGTTAGCATGGATGCTAGCCACGGCGCTAGCAGCCTGTTGCCGCAGTTGGTTTGGTTGTTGATTTTGCCTATTGTACATGCTTCACGGGCGGCGTACAGAAGGTTAATAACGTGGAAAATGGCTACAGCGTCTCACATCGCCCTTTCGACTTTTTTGTGCTGATGTTTCATTAAAATAACAAAGAAAAAGCTACTTAATTTGTTCGCTGGAGAACAACAGCTCGACACGCTCTGTTCTTGCCTCAGTTGACCATCGAGGTCTAAAAGAGGAATTTAGATTCACCCTCACAAACGCACAAACTCTGTGGCTTCATCATTGAAATACAAACAATATAGTGAACTTAAGCGACTTGAACTGTGTAACCCCGCTTCTAAAGGTTTGTTACAACAGGATTTCAAATGTGAATGACGTTTATTTTGCCCTGCCTCCCGTCTGTGGTCCACTTGTTGCTGGTCATTCATTATGCAGTGTTGACTATGCACGTTGTTGTTTCTAGCTGATGACAACAAGCCCAAATTGTTGTTGCATGAATAATGCGGCGATGATGTCGTGCGTCATATCACTGTCGTCTGCATGTGCTAAAAACGCACTCAGTTTTATGCACAATTTGCTTGGATTACTTTTGCAACAGTTAGCAACTTTGTTAAGCGACCTGTGCTCACATTTGGTCAAATTGTGCTATATGTTTTATGTATTGTTGTTATTATTATACCAAGTCAGCTTGTTTCCCAGTATCTGAGTGTAAAACTCTGTAAAGACAAGGCACAAGAACACCAGGTATAAAATAGCATTAGGACCTGTTGCATAATGTTGATTGTCCAAAATTAAGCACAGATGGTCAACTATTATGTGCCTTAAACAACTGCGGTATTGAGTCATGTTGTTTGGCAGACCTTTGAACAGTGTGAGATTCTATATCTGAGGAGTTAATTCACAAATGTGCCTGTTATTAAACGAAACAAAATGCTGTAATAACATCTCTCCCCCATCTCTCCTACAGATGGACTAAAAAATCAAGCAAGGATGGAGGTGTAAATTGGACAGAGTGGAACATCATATATTTTCTTGCATCCTGCTGGAGCTGCGTTTTCGATGTGGGCGTTTACGGATAACAGGATTTTAAGTGAAGTTGAATGATGGCATCACGTTGGGTTAATTCTTGTGAAGATGATGATAGACAACAAGCAAGATCTTCTTTCTGTGAGGTAAAGACAACCACATCAAACCTCAGACTTTGAAATTTTTAAAATGCTGATCATGAAAGTGGTTTTGGGGGCAACTGACTCTCTGGTTTCAGTGTCCCCCCCATGCTTTCAATCTGGTGCAGAGGGGGAGTAATGTGCTTGACACTTTGGCCCAGCTGTTTGTGCTTGTAACAGCTCTTGTTGGGTTTGTTTTGGTTGTTTTGTCCTTTATCTCACTAGTGCTTCATTCTTTTGGTTGTTTTGATAATTACCACCATCAGATTTATGTCACAAGGTTGTCTGAGTGCTTCATTATTTTTTTCTTGTAAGAGCTAGGGTTGATCATAGTAGATGAAGAGACAACACAGCATTTAATTAGATTTGAAATTTTAATCAAATTCATCACTGGTGGAAATGGGAGGAGACAATGGCATTGAAGTAGTTTATTCAAGCCCAGTCTCTTAGATTTTTAAGCTGTATAATACCAGACAGGACACCATCTGCTCTTCTGAAAGCTTGGCGCCTGAATGAAGACCTTCATAGTAAATGAAGGAGCACCCTCGTACTCTTTGAAATGGAAGGACACCTATTTATAGAATCTGTAGTTTTCTTTCATTTCCTCCACTGCCTTTAATCTAATATTCATTCCTCACTTAAACCTCCCTGCTTCTATGTGAATAGTCTGTAAAGAGGGCTCTAAAGCTTCTTATTTTGTCACCTCTAACAGGCTAGATGTACTGAATTAGATTTTTTGATCATTAGACAAAGCACATGAGAGTAGGACCTTCAGTAATCAACAAGATATTAAAGCAGTTAGCCAATAACAGGCATAGAGTACACGGTTTGTTATGAATTTATTTGGTGTCATATGCCAAATATCATATCCCTAAAAGAAATTTATTAGGGGAGGTCCAAAAGAGTGTAAAACAAAAAAACATTGTTGGAAAACAGGAAAAAAAACAAGCACAATGATATTTAAAGATATACCAGTTAACTTTATGCAAACACACACTAAAAAACACTAAAGCACACACAGCTTGTGCTTGATCCTTGTCTTTTTCACTGTCATAGCTAAAAAAAACAAACTGAGATAATGTGCTTACCTCTGTCTTTTTGACCATCTGGATAGACCATCTTAACTTCTGCACACTTCTAAAAGAGTTGAATGAATGAATCTAAAAGCACATAATTCTGATACAGAAAATCACTACAGACAATATATATAGGTGTCTGTATTTATTGTGAGAGATGTTAAATGACTTAAATTTTTATCATCTAACACAAAATAGAATTGTTGCAAAAGTGTTAGTAATGGGTGAGGGAAAGCCTCTGCAAAAGTCAGTCAGTGGAAATCCTTCTTTTAGCAGTCCCTCTAATAAGCCTACCACACAAACCAATTCATGTGCTAATTTTGAGCCGGAAACCCCCTGGAGTCTCTGGTCCTGGAATTTTCTGGAAATGATGACACCATGGATTTAATGACTGAAGAATTTGAAAGTGAATGTTTTAAAACCACTTTCTAAATGTGTAATTTGCACAAAGGCAACTTGTGATGGTCTCTGTTGACAGAGATGGGTGAAAGGATGTAGATGATAAATGGGTGTGTGCCTTTTGTTTTTATTCAGAGAAAGTATGGCCCTGTTGCTGCTGTAATCAAGCAGTAGTGATTATAAAAAAGAGGATGGATTACTGTCCCAGGCGGGCAAAGTAAAGGACATTTAGACACCCCCAGCAATTAACTGCGAAAACAAATGAAACAGAGATCTTACAATAATCACAACTTAATTGTGCCATATCACAGAACATAATTTCAGTGTTCAGTGTCCAATCTAAAGTTTTAGATCGGTCTGCTGTGTCTGTGGTAAGATTTTCTATATTAGCCTCGGGTATTTATTGTATCAAACTATATCATATGATTAATCTGAAACTCCTGTGTGATGAGTAGACTTGTAGCTTTTTCATGATTCCTAATAACTGCATATCTGCTGTTTATGCTCCAGTAGAACAACAGAAATAGGAATGGGGAGAAATGTATTATTGATGCTGAAGCATGATCCATATTTAGCACTGTAGGGGGCTATTGACAAACAGACCCCCCTGGTCCCACAGTCTTCATTAAAGCTCAGTGTTTATCTCATTTAGGCTGGCTGCCTTTTACAGAACCATGCACAGGCATCATATGGCTAACTGATGGCAATCGGAAGAGAAAATTGGCCTTAAATTGGATAGAAGAAGTCTGTTACTTCCTGTTGCCTTATGGTTGTGTCTGCAGTGTCTCAGGGGAAAACATGAGAGATGGGTTATGTGATTCAGTTTTTCCTGATTTCTGTACTCAGTGTAAAGATCCATGTCATCTCAGGCGGAGAGCCTGTGACATTTTGTATTTCTTGTTTAAATAGCTCACTTATTAGGTTGAACACTCAATCACTCAACATTAATGACACTGAGTGAGATATTTTAGTGACCTGACAGCTGTTTTCTTTTGTCAGAACAACTGCAAACTTAATCTGCTTCTTACAAGTGAATGACAGGTTAGAGATATGTGGTATAGACAAAAACAACAGCCCAAATGATTTTAGTCATAAATCTTTGAGTATTATCATTTCAAACGAGCAAAACATCTTAACAATCTATTGACACAAAAGTTTATGTTCAACATACAGCTTTCGTAAAGCTTTGTGAGAGAAATAACTTGACAACTGTATTTTTGAAACCAGTCTCCTCAGGAAGCTTAAGGCATTAGTTATTTCATCCTGCAGAGCAGAGTGGGATGTATAAATTCTGCATTTGGACTTTTGCAAGGGTGATACACAGCCTAGATTAATTCAGTGTTACTTTATCCAATACATGCCATATGGCATCCATATGTTTTATGCGTGAGCTTCTGGTTTGTCTTTCCTGGTTTCTCTCGAAAGTGTAAATGTTTTTTTTTTTGTGTATGTGTACTCGCATACAATAATGGAATATAAAATTAATATTGGATATTTTTGCTGATATGAATAAGCACAATCTTACTTTCCATATTTGTCCATGACATTTTGGATGGGGAGTTTTGAGGCACCTTTTTGTCCAGTACAACATCACCACAATGTACCGCCTCAAAAATGCCTGTAGAGTTGAGTCAGTGTATATAATATCATAGTGACACGTTACTAGCTTCACAAAGGTAATATTTCAGGGAGAATGTATTTGATTGCACCACATAGGCCTGTACCAACATTTACGAAGCACGATTTATGAATGTAAATATCCGTTTTAGTAAAAAATGTGTTGCTCAGCCCCACAAGTGTCAAAATACATGTCACACTCTCCTGTGTTACAGAACTACTAACCATGTTTATCAGTCATGTTTTTGCTTTTTTAAACAGTGATGTTAGAAATGTTGTACTAGAAAAATTACCAATAGTTAAGAGACATCCAGTATGAACAGTACCCCACAGCACTATGCCAAGGGCCCCTTGTATGTTACAGCTAGAATTGTGTCATGCACAAAACACACCATGTGTCTACATAGGCTGAGTAATGATACTCCTAAACTTGTCCTGCACTACAAGACTGAAACGCCCTGGGCTCACCAGTGGCCCTTTGTATCATTATCTTAGGCTTTTCACAGTTAAGTGCTTGGTTTGGATGGGATGTGGTGTAGAATTTAGCAGCCCACAGAGAACGAGGTTTCTTCGCATTTTAAGCCTGTGTACTTGTCTGATGTTTTTAGAGCTGATGTCATGTGGTCCTTGTAATGTGTCATTTAGTGATGTCAGCAGAGGTTTTTAAACATACAGGCCATGCAGTGTGGTTTCATAATATTTGTTAAAAATGAGCAAGGTGGAAATTCCAGTTTCTTTTTCAGTGTTTTGCTAGCCTGCAGATACCAGCTTTTGTGGTGTGTAAACAGCTGTGCATGTACAGTGCTTCCCCTAAAGGTTCTGATGTTAGTGGGTGGTATTGGCTGGCCTGCCCTCTAATCTCTGTGGCAGTGGAACCACTCATGTAGTCTCACTTTACAACATCTCTGAAAATGACCACATGCACACCGACACAAACTGTACCATTTGTTAAGCAAGGAAAAAAATGTCTGAAAATGGTTATTTCAGTGGAGAATTTCAATCTAAAAGGACGAGAATTGGTCTGGCTTGGTCACATATCTGTGCTGTAAAACACATATAAGACAATGTCTTACAAATTTCTCCACAGAGCTCCATGGCTGGCATGTCTTGGCTGTTGTATGATGGCTATGCATATAGAGCAGCAGAAACTGATTCATGAATCGGGGATGAATTGAAAGGAAAAGGCTTAACAAAGTTCAGGAAATGACCTAAACAAACAGTGTATCAGTCTCTTGGGGAACTACTCAAAATAAATTACAGCACCCTTGTTCATCATTATGAAGGAACGTTTCAGCCATTACAGTGTGGCTTATAGATGTTTTCAACAACAATAGAGGTCCATAACACAGAGAAATAAGCTAAATCAGGCTCTCTTTATGCAGGCAGTACTTGTTGGAAGGATCAGTTTATTTTTGGTTTGGGTGTTGATATGGGGTTTGTTGACAACAACCAGACTGACTTTGAACTCGAGGTTAAAATCAGTGTTCCTTCTCTGAGACACCGGCATAGTCCCTGCTCAAATCCAAGAGTAATCCAGTAGAGGAACAAATGCCTGCTGAAAACCCTCTCCCAGCTGCCTCACCCAGTACAAATATCAGTTTGGCATTCTAGTGATTCATAAATAGGTGACAGTCATTCATTTGTGGGCGGGAGAGGATCGGCATGATGTGGGTGTTCTTGTCATGTGGCTTTCTCTTTAGCCTCCTTTCATGAAAAGTAATCTCATAATTTTCTCCTTTTATGCTGATTCTCTTTTGGCCTCTTGTAATGGTTATTTGAAAGCATTATTAATCTGGTCTATCGGGTTTACACCCAAGTCTTGCTTTGATCTCTGTTCTTAGTAATTGATATTAATAATCGTTTGAAATTTTTCGTTAAAGGAGCTGTTTATAAGTTTTGCTAACGCTACAGTGGCACAATTAGCATTAACAGTTGTTTACTTACCAGTCTTGCCGAGAGCTTCAGCCATCGTGTTCGGAATACAAGAGGTTATAATACACCCTCTGAGTAGTGCGACGTCTTCAGGGCTTTACAGTGATTCACTACTGGAAAGATGAGACGGTCTGGCTAGCTGCTTAGCATTCTGACTTCAGTAGAAGAACGTAAGCAATAGAAGTAGATGCAAAACAAGAGTTGACATGGGCATTGCTTTGCACCGCCGGAGACAGTTGTTGGCGAGTAAAGGGATGAAGTTTGATGCTGAACTTGCAACATTTCTTCTATACTATATATAATAATAATAATAATGATAATAATAATGATAATAATAATGATAATAATAGTAATAATAAAAAACTGCTGTTAATGCTAATGTTTGCCATGTTGCAATAGCAAAACTTACGCATAGCTCCTTTAAATAAGAGAAAAGCGAAACCTTGGGGGAAAATGTGGGTCTGGAATTTATTGACTTGGAATGTCACAGCAGAATTAACTATGCAAGTGGCAATGATAACACTGCTTGGCATGTGTCTGTCAGGAGGCCCACACCCCCTTCTGTCGTCTACATCTAAAGATCAGAGGCTTGGGAATTGCCCTGTCTACTGGCTGCTAAATCAGATCCAGTATACTGGGTTTGGCTTGCTCTGGAGACATGAGGGGAGCAATGCAGGCATTTCAAACATTCAGTTGATCTATTGTCACCACCACATGCGCTTCTCTGGGTATGGATTTGCAGGTTTTCTGGTTGTGTGAAGGCACCCAAGGCTCATACAGACACAAACTTCAACATGAAAGCGCAGGTATCAGAGAACAGCCAAAGCTTGGTTATACACAGTAAAACCTGTTTTGCTAGTTTCATCAAAATACATGCGTATCAGCTGCACCTGCAGCTGTGTTTCCCAGCCAGCCGAAGTAGTGCTGTGAGTCCTTACTGTCTATGGTAAGTTCATGTAAACTCCTTTTGTGTTTTCATCAGCTCAGGCTGCCACTTAAAATATGCTTTGATTCAAGTGGTTTATGTTATTGTCTCTTTCAGTAATATAAGTTTGAAAAGCAAAAAAGGCTTGGTTGCTAATAAGCAGCAAAACATTCTGCAAAGAGCACAGTGAAACATGCTTTAACTTGGTGCACACCTCCAGGCACACAATATATTTCCAATGAGCCTTTGAGAACGAGGCTGTATGTTCATACTGTGAAAAACTCTAACCAACTGAATGGGATGGTGGTTGTTTTTAAGTTGGTGTGAACAAATTGCTGCTCATTTTTGTTATGTGAAATATGGTTTGGCTCATTCACTACTCCCTTTAATTGCTGAATCAAGTAAGGAAGCTATCCAGATTTATTTGTTTATATTTATATTTATATTTATATATTTCTCTTTTATTTAAAATAATCAAGTCAGATCAGCAGAGTTTTTAACCTTCACAAGTGGACAAACCTCTTATAAATACTTACAATATACAGATAATTCACTTGTGACATTTTGCTCATTACACATATTTGCTCAGGCAGAGATAGTGCAAATGCACGCTCATCAAATTCCTCACTTTGTCAGGGAAAGTCTATGCTTTTTTTTTTGGGGGGGGGGGGGTTGAGACAGGATGTGGAAAAATACATTTTTCAGTGTGGAAATACAAGATTGTTACTGAAATTTGTACTGGGACAAGGGAATATGATATGGGGAGATCTGAGTAAAGCGGGGGTGTTGCTGCACACATTATACCACAAAGGTGTCAGGCTATAAATAGTCAGTAAACACTGGAGTGGGTGTCCAAAGCCCTGAAGCCTGACATGCTCTACTCTCCAGCTGTGAAAATGGGATATGACAACTTGACTGTAAACATAGTACCGCCAATAATGTTTTTCAAAACCTCTTTCTTCTCTAAACCATGTCTAACTTTGTCTAACTGATTGATTGACACTTAGTGTTATTGTGCACTCACTTCACTGAAAAGGTAGTTTGTTGATTTGTCTAAATTGGGGATGGCTTTAGTGTAAGTGTAGTTGTAGTAACATTGTTTTTGGATTGCAGCATGTGGGGTTTTCCAGCATTTTCACTTTCAGTTTCAAGATTTCTTCCCTACATTTTTTTAAGCAGAAATCTATTTGATATCTTTGTGTGTAAAAGTGAAATTGTGACTACTTAGAATTTTAAAACTTAAACATTTTTCCTCCACCTTTCTGTTCTTGCAGAATGACTGTCCAGAGTGGAAAAGCTTGGCTGATTCTCCTGCAGCGCAAAACCCAACAGAGGAGGAGACGTTCTCATGGCCGAGACCTAAAACCGTGCATTTACGTCGCACTTCCCAAGGGTTCGGCTTCACCCTGCGGCACTTCATTGTATACCCACCGGAATCAACCATGCACTACTTCCCGGTAAATTTCAGTATTCTTCTTATTATTAAACTTGTCAGAAGCTTTCATTAGTTTCATACACCTGAGTGTTGTTTGCTTAGCACGAAAGATAACAGAGTCAACAAAAAGCCTGATAACCTTATTTCTGTGACCATGAGCAACAAACTCACTTGAATACTTCTACATTTTTACAGGAGGAAGATTATGGCCGCAGAGGTAAGCAGAAAACCTTTTCACTTTTTCTTCTCCATGCCTGCCCTTCAACACTGCTGAGTCAGAGCAGTGCCTCTGACTCCTAATGACTCTTAATCCATCCACTCTTTGGCTCTTTTTGCTTCCTTATGCGATGAAAACAATAGAACCTGTGTGTCACTGACCTTTGTGGAGGCATGAAAGGTTTGGTCAGCACCACCTGTTTCTGTCCTGCACTGACCCACCTCTCCATATTGTTTCACTTTGTTGTACTCGCTGGTTTTCAGTCTCACCATAAAAAGGTTGTCAGAAAGAGATGGCTTCAGTTTTTACTGGGTTATGTTTATCTGACCCTCTTTCTTCATGTTAGCCTAAATACTACTCAAGTTTTCTCACTTATATCATGTAGACTCCTGATATAAAATCTATGGCATGAGTTGATGTTGATTTGTTACTTCTATACCTTCTCCAACATAGTTTCTAAATCCTGTGGTTATGCATTTAAAGCAGTGTTTTTGTAATTACTCCTTTGTCATTTTTCACAAAAAGACAATAAAGGTGGGAGCCAGCAGTCATGTTCTATAAATTTTGTAAAGGATCCTGCAGTTGCAGGAAATACTTTAAAGTTTGTAGATTTGAAAAAAAAAAGTATTTACCTCAAGGGTTTTGAAATCAAATACTTAACGTTTAAGATTGATGTTTTATAGAAATAACACCTTCATTTGTCATGCCTCTGCTTTTGCTGAATACATCTCGACTCATCAGATTCATCTTAAGCAGTTTTTTTTTTTTGACCATTGTCATGTCTGATACCAAAACATCACAATTTGAATTTGATCATGCAAGCCTTCTCTCATATACAACTAATTTGAAAGTCTCAATTTAATTTCTTACCCTGTGGTTGCCAACTAAAACCTTTGAAATCTTGCATGAGACTCTTCATGAAGGAAGCAAAAGATGTACTGTACTTGTTTGGGATTCCCCAACCAGACTATATTTCATTTATAATTTCCTGTCAGGAATTCTCTTTGGTTGAGTTAGCTGTGTAACTGCCTGTCCCATCCTGATGTCATCACAGTGAGGTGATATCTTAGTAGCTTGTTTGTGGGCTTTACTCTCTGTTTCGTCTGCTGCCATGTGTTGACCATGAAGAGGTTGCTATGAGTGGAATTCGTTCAGGTGGACATAGGTAATTCTGTTAGACAAGTACATTACTCAGAGAGCTTAGTTTTTGTAGAAAAACAATATGGTAATTCATTTTGCACATGTTGAGGAAGTAATTATTATAGGCACAACTAAACACCCTGTAAATCTGTTTTTCAACATTCCTCAGCTTGTGAAAGTGTTTGTCTATTATCACAATATATTTAACCTAATACCACATCTATGTACTTGACATAATTTCATTATAGGACTGTTGATGGTTTTTATAAAAAATGTCCACACAAGAAAAAAATCTTTATAGGGAAAAAAAAATCAGTAATTTGATATTTTGACCTTACAGGTTGAGACATTCATACTGATGTCTGCTGGGTTCATATAGGCTTTATCTTTGCTCAGTTTTTCCAAGTTCGTCTTAAAACTATGGTCAGGTGCCTGTATTTACACTGATACAGTTTTAGCTAGCAGTATTCCTCTTGCTGAAACTGGCCATTTAAAGAGCCCTTCTTTATGTGCTTCCAATTAAATGGATAGGAGACAAAATCCACAGTCTGTGGTCTTTGTAAATATACATTCCAGTTCATCAGAAGTTAAAATGAGGCCTCAGCGGACTGACAGTCAATTCAAGTTGATATCTTCCAAAGTTGGTCTTTGTATAAAATTCCCTCTTTGTGTTAATGTCCCTCCACTCTTAGTGTTTCCAGGGAAACACTAACAGTGAATTTCTTATTAAATGCTCTAGCTTTGGAAAATACCCACTTGATTTAATTAAGTCAGACTGCTGAGGCCTCATTGTAGTTAGATATAAGCTTTTTTCACAGACAAATGACTGTGGGTACTGTTACCCTATCACTTACATTAGCACTATGTTAGGAATAGATATTTTAATGGCCAATATGAACAGGAAGAAAGATTACAGCAAGCAAAATCTGATATAATGTTCATATGCGCAACTGAAAAATTGTGACCTATAACCATATATTCTTTTTAACAAGAAACACCGAGAAATATTACAATAACTAAAATATAAGATTTTATTTTGTGCAATAGCACAGTATTGATGTTGTAACACTGTGTTGCCCAGCTATAGATGTGAGTTAATGAACTGTTCATTAGAAAGCAGGATGCACAGTCGCATTGTCATCTGCACATACTTGCCAACACGTGTTTGAATTAGTTTGCAGTCCTGTACTAATGATAATTATTGCTTTCATCCAATTAAAATCCTGAATGGACTGTATGTGACGTACGTACATATTGAATTATGTAGATGTGCGCAGACACGCAGTTGAAAATCTCTGCTTAAACACAGGTGTTTCTCTTGATGACTGCTCTGAATAGCAGATGACTTTAATGCATTGTCTCTGCTCCAATTTTGAACTCTTACTTCTGTGATCACCTTTGTGATTTCTTCATCAACAAGAGCTGGAAAGCATACACACAGCTTGCTCAGTGTTGCTGTTTGAACTTCACATAACAATATAGAAGAGCCAGCTCCCATTAAAGTTGTCAGGATTTATGTTTCACCCAAAAACAGAAACACTCTAGAAGACCTTTTTGTGAGTAGCTTTGCCATTTGGACTGAGTAAGCAAAGAGAATATTAAAGAATCCTGGCAATTGCATAATGCTGGACACAGGAGCTTGAAGGCATGAGGCCAGAATTGAAGAAGAAAAAAGACAAAAAAGACAACCTGGTATAATTTGAGTCCAGGCTGGGCCCTAAAGACACAAATACTGGCTTGCAACAGGTGGAGAGCAAACGGTTGAAGGAGTGAGCTCCACTCTCATGCCTCTAATTGAGTTTTTTTTTTTTTATTTCTACATTTTCTTTTTTGCCACTTAATGGCCTCTTCAGAATAAAAGTACACTTAACATGGCATATAAGAATCCAAATCACATGGGTATCTTTAATATACCTCCTGGAAATTTTGAAGACTTGAAAAATTTAACCTAAATCTTATGAGTTAGGTTTTCAGTCAATAGCAGCACCTATGTGATCCCCAGGTGGCACGGTGTGATTGTTATAAATTCATAGCTTCTATTCAAGAATTAAATGTGCTCTATCTGTATTTCATAATCTACAGTCTAAGCCAACAAAAGTGGGAACAAAATTTAGACCTCCTTCTTTTACCATTGGTTGCTGGAAAGATCAATGATGTCATTGTGCTGATTGCCCACTGACGCAACTGATCATTCAGAAGAAGTGTGGTTTGATTTGAATTGAAGGCAATTTGTGCTCAAACATGGATTTAAGCATGAAAACAGTTGCATCACATTTATGAGTATGCTGCTCTTGTCCCTCCTCAGTGCCATACCACCATCAATTAACTTATTGTGTTAGAGTCTGGTGTTCAACAAGACTGAGCTCTTCTGTCACAACTCCGGGGTCAAGTTTGGGTGAACTTGTGATCTAATGTTCCCTGGTCAACTCGCCACTCTTTTTCTTTTTTATATTTAGAAATACTGTCTTACCTCAATCAGCAGCTGTCATTTAGTTTTTCTTTAGGTTTAAGTGGTGTCATTTTGTACAGTCTTCATTTGCTGATGTAAGTTTAGTTTTAACTTACAAATTATTCTGCAATTTTTTTTTTTTTTTTAAATAGTGTTCATTATCTTTACAGTGAATGGGAATTAACATCAGCCAACTGTAGCCAATTCAGGCAAATCATATTCTTTACCAAGCCTCTCTCTCTCTCTCTCCAATTGCCAAGTAAATGAAATGGTGCAAATGAAACCTGGCAATGTTTGATTTTCTTGGACAAGATTTTCTCTGGTTCAAAAGGAACACTCCCACATTTAGATTTTTTGTCTGAACACTGTTACTGAACACACAGAAGTAAAGTTGATATTAATCTACACATCTAACCTTTGGTAATACAGCAAACAAAGCATTTCCAAAGCTGTTGGGAGTGTTTCTTTAAAAATTGTTACGTGCCAAGTATGAGTTAGTTTGATTTCTATGGTTGGGTGGTGCTTAAACGTGTAAAGAATGAAAATGTTTTTATTGCCCAGAGTAGTCTTGTAGAGCAAAGTTAAATCTAGTTGAAATTATATATAATGCTATAAAAAGAAAGCACCATTGTGCAAAATGTACAGTTATTTCTTATTAAGATGATAAGTATATGTTGAAGAATAGAAATTATTAATGCACAGACATTTGGGTCCCTGGACAAGGGCAAAATGGTGAGTTACCTGCTTCAGAGGAACACAACTAAACTCCACCATACATTTAAATGTGTATGGTGGCTCATATAACTTCATGAACAGCTCCATTGTGGAAATGGAGATGTAGTGTACCACACTATACCACCAGAGGGAGCCTTCTCAGGGCTATAGTTGTATGGGACTCCTGTTGCAGTGTTACGTAATGTCAGTCTCTAGAATGTGATTCTGCATGAGTAATCTCAAGTGTGGAAGAGAGAAAAATGGAGGCACAAGTGAGTTTGTATTCATGAGGCTTTTGAAAAGATTGG
This sequence comes from Trachinotus anak, assembly GCF_046630095.1. NCBI lineage: Eukaryota > Metazoa > Chordata > Actinopteri > Carangiformes > Carangidae > Trachinotus > Trachinotus anak. The sequence continues at coordinate 14,309,695 of NW_027273863.1, forward strand.
TTCAAGAGAATAATTAACCGTTAAGTGATATTGAGCCTTTTGTTTACCTGTGTCCCTTTTTTCCAGTACCAACATAAAACATTTAAAAGTTACTGGTAACATTGTAATTATTAGAGGGCCAAAAGTCATGTTTCTTATTTATTCAAATGTTCTGATGATAGTAAGAATATTGAACTTTTAAACAACTTGTGCTACGTTTTTTCCCCCCAACTATCATGCCTATTCTCATGCTGGCCAGTGTAGATTGTGAGCCATCATGCACTGACTCACTACCAGAATGTTAACTACTGGGGAAGCATTTCAGCTGCTCTCTGGCTATGCCCAGAGCTATTTCTCAGTTTATAAGGAAAGAGTGGGAGTTGTGCAGCTGAGCACACTGTCACTCTACCTTCTCTTAGTCTCTTTTTCTCTCACACCCTCTCTCTTTCTTTTCTTTCCTTCTTTTTTTTCTGCAGCCATGCAGCTGCTAGGAGACAAGAGCAGCATGAGCAAACAGGTTTTCCTTTCTTTAGCTGCTTTTATCCCCTTCTCTAAAACCACACAATTTCCCCCTATTGAGATTTTTTTTCTCTGAACCAATTAATGATCATGACTATTCAAAACTGTTGTAATGTGGGCAAGCACCAGCCAGAACACATCCTGTTCTGCTGTCATAATGTTGATTCACATGCCTCCAAATCTTGTGACAAACCTCCCAGTTTCTCTCTCATTCTCATACATAGCCATTCTCTCCTCACATAAATGCCGTGTAACAGTTTACTGTCTGTTACTCAGTGTTAAGTTTTACAGTTTTTGCTCTGAATTTTATAAATAAGTGAGGGCTTTTTGACATGGGAACCAGATGAAAATGCACCTAGAATACATTTTATATGCTTTTATGTGCTTACATTGTGTACTGTTGGTGTCATTTATATTAATTTATATCTTTCTCTACTATCATCAGGGAGACAGCGGAATAGGCTAGAACCGATGGACACCATTTTCGTGAAGCAAGTCAAGGAAGGTGGCCCTGCTCACGGAGCTGGGCTCTGTACAGGTAATAATCAGATATCAATCAATGTGTCTCCTTCATTAACCAAAACCTACTTGTGATTGACTGGGAGCATAACAACTCGGAAGTCATAACATTACAGCAATGGAGAATGATATCATACAGAGCAGAAAACTTTCTCTAAGCTACTGCACTGATGTTATGCAAAAGCAAAGGGAAAAAAATTAAAGGAGTGCAGTTTTTGCAAGTGGCTTGACACTATTCTTGCTTTGAGGCAAAACACTAGCAAGGACAAGGGAAGTGATCTTTTTTCTGCTTTTTTATTTGGTAGCTAATGTAGCGATTTTATGGTTTAGTGCATAGAGGGAACCTGCAATATAGTTACTGGAAACCTCAACATCAGGTGACTGACTTTAGGCTATTTGCTTTTTTCCACTATCTCTCTGAAGGCGCACTATCTTCTTTGTCATGTGCATGGGGAAAAAAAAAAAAAAAAAAAAAAAGCTTACAGTCTTTTACTACCCCTCTCTGTTATTGATGTCATTACTACTGTTCTTCTATTGCCTATTAGGTGATCGCATCGTGAAGGTGAATGGAGCAAGCATCATTGGGAAAGCCTATTGTGAGGTTATATCCTTGATCCAAGACAGGTGAGATTTAATATAAATTTTTTAGTTGATTCTTGGTCGGTTGGTGCTTTTTTTTTTTTTTTTAAGTATTTTTTTGTTTTGTTCCCCAACAGTGGTGACTTTCTTGAACTTTGTGTGATGCCAAAAGATGAGGATATACTTCAGCTGGTAAGTCTCTCTTTACTATCCCATTTTATAAATGGGATTCAATTCATACTTTACCACCCATGCTAAGCTTGGAGCCTTAAACTAGAGCTGCTCTAGTTTAAGGTGTTCATGTTGGGACACTAGTCATAAGATGCAGGCAGCGTGCCTATCCCATCAGAGCTCTCTATCTAGGCCTCCTAATCAGGCCAGAGCAGCATTTCTGTCCTCCAAAACTGCTGCTGACACCACTGCTGAAATGGCCTAATTGAAGTGGTTGAGCAAGTATAAGTATGGACTAATATACAAGGTGTGGTTATTAAATAATGAGACAAATACTGTAATTCAATGTTAATGAAGAAAACTTAAATTTCAGTTTCTTTCCCCTTCAATATATCCCCCCTCTGCAACTGCACACCACTGTGTTGTGGTCTTTCACAGATCAAAGTGGTGCAGCAGGTCCATTAGTTGTCAGAACCTCTATCGTTTTCTTCACTTCTGGAGCAGACTCGAAATGGGTTCCCTTGAGGGCAGGCTTGATTTTAGGGAAAAGAAAAAAGTCACACGGTGCTAGATCAGGTGAACAGGGAAGATGGTGAAGTACTGAGTGTGCTGGCGTGTTGTCTTGATGAAGGATGAAACCATTTTCCCACAAATGTGGCCTCTTTCTTGTGACCCTTTCTCGTAACGTTTCTAGAACTTGTTTGTAATAGTGTTGGTTCACTATTGCAGCATCTGAAACCCAATTCTTACATCCTAAACAGTTAACATTGCATGTCAGACGTCAGACAAACATATCTACTTCATGTGATTTATAACAACAAACGCGAGTTTATGCTTGCCCATTGGTCAATGTATACCATGTGGTTTGTGCATGCATGCTGGGGTTACAGTTACACAAGTCCAGTATCCTTATTTAATAGCCTCAGCTCATACCCAATCCGATTCATATAGATTAAATTTTTTGACTAACAAAAGGGAGTGTATTATGCAAAAAATGCTTTCAAACTCTACATAGAATAGACCTACATTAAAGAGCTGACTACTAGAAAAGTTGTTGTGCTATTGCTAATGTTGTGCTATCAACATGCTTAGACAATATAGATGACTGCAACATACACAGACCTACATGTGACAGCCTGCAGCAGATTAACTACTGAAAAAGACCACTAACTGCTAAAAACGGAATTTGAAGGGAGATTTGTGTAGTTATGTACGTATGCATGTGTTTTATTTTTGGATGTGTTTCTAGAAACGTACAATAAGTCTGGTTGATGTAGACCATCAAAGAACCTAAATGGACGGCCTTTACTATACCTACCTAAATACAGTAGGAAATTAAGCTAAACAAAGATGTCTTTTCTTACATCAAATGTTTGTGTCGTCATGAGGTGAAATTGGAGTGATGCGCTCTTCTCTTTGCCTGGTGGTGGCAGCTATTACTACTTTCAAAGAGCAGTTTGATAAAACAGTTATTGTTGTTTGTAGTATATCAAAGTAGATGGTTTAAAAAGTGGCCATAATACTTGAATTCCATGACAGTTTAATAGCTCAAGATGTCCACATTAAATACTGAAAGTTAAATTATTAAAATAAGGGCTATAGATTATTTATCAGAAAAGAATATATGTATTTCTTAATAAAACAATTTAGGTGGAAGCTAATTGTCAAATAAGCTAAATGCCTTAGGGATATGAAAAAGTGAACTGAATTTGAGTCTTTAATGAAGGAAATTACTATTTGAATATTTTTCAAATTTAAAGCTACATTACAGGAAATTGGGTGGACTTACTGTATATTAGCTGCTTCCCTTCAGTTGTTAATGTAATGTAACATTCAGTGCAGAGATACTTGTGTGGAGCTCAAAGAAATGTTTTTCTAGTTTGGGTTGTCCAATATTTTTTTAGGTAATGAATTTTAGTGTGAAAGCATTTTTAAAATTGATGAGTGATGTTTTGTCATTATTAATCTTAAATTAAGTGTCAAATTACAAATGTCAATGTTCTTCCCTACAAATATACAGATATTTGACACTTAGATTCTTTTGTACCTAGTCAAAGTAGGTTTCATATATTGGCTTTGTTTTTCCTTGTCCTTTTCCTTATTTCTTCTAAACAATTATTGTGTGTATTGCATGTTCAAAAAAACTATAATCGGTGCAGAGATGAGCCATCATATGTGCGCATTTAACATCTCATCACTAGCCATTAATGCATGCTGCAGGCAGTTGTTGGCAGCTACTATGTATTCTGCACATTCAGGACAAAGCTGCACTCATCTCTTCCATATCTATAGCAAATCACAGTAAGTGCTTTGTCAAGATGCTCAGGGATCCTCTCCCAAGGGCTTCTTGTTATTTGACAGTCTGTTTATGAATTATATAATGAAAGAGCTCGGCTGTTTGCTTTACCTGAAATTTTCCCTTGTGGATTTTTTATTGCTGCATTGAATCCTCACAATTAGCTTGATAGGTAATTTAATTAAACATAGAGCATGGTATGCAGAATTGTAATATCAATGTGTCTTGTTAAAACAAACAGTCATCTCTCTGTTTAAACAGCATATCCTTCTAAAAATATACAAGCAGTGATTTATTTAAAACATGGTGCCAATGCTCCTTGTTATTTAGTTGAGTTTCTTTGGTTTATTTAAATGAGACTTGTAATTTCACAGAAGAATAAAATATTCACATCCACTTACCCTCTTCTTTCGTCTAATATCAGTTAATTTTCTGCTTTGTGATAGCCAATTGACTGTTACTCCACCTCTTTGCCCTGTTAGGTCCTCCCTCTCTCTGACTGTTTTTCCCTATTTACCCATCTGCTATATCTTACACGTGTGTTGTGATATCACTGGTTACAGTATTACACAGTAAATGGCCAGCAGCCACACGAAAATATCTATTGATGTAGGCAGGCAGACTGATGAGCGCTGTTTATGAGAACAAGAGGATTGTGAGAAATTATAGCAGCATGACTTTACACTGTAGGAGGCAGCACACACTGACTGCTTGGAGACAGGCAGCAGTTGCTTGGCAAAGAGACGGGAGAGAGTGTACATTCAGGGAGCAGAAAAGGGAGGGAACTGCACACAGGGAAAGCAGAGGAAATATTGAGCAGGGAAAAAAGAGGGAACAGCATGAATGATGAGCTGAAACCAGTAGATAAAATCAGCTGACTGCCCTGTGTTTAGAACAGGTTGATGCTGAGGGAAAAGGAGAGAGAAGGAAGGAGTGGGAGGGGGAGCTGTACCATCACAGCTGAATGTATAATCAGCAGCTGCTGCTTCTGTCATGTGAGCAATAGCAGAGGGAGGGAGAGAGAGACATAGACTGGAGGCACCTTGCTCAGTTAGCGTAATATTCTGGCTGAAGATGGATAGAACCATGGAGATATAACAGCAGCAAGAGAGGCAAGCTTCTGCTCCTGCCACCTCGCCCAGGACAGACTGGCACAGGCAGGTCGTAACGTGGCAACCCCTGCTACATCTCTGTTTCTTCATCCCTCTCTACTGCTGCAGCTCTAGTATATTTTTAGCATGTCAAGCCCAGGCAATGCTGTGGCTGTTAAACGTCCTGTCCTCACTGAATCAGCTCTGTTTTTTACAATGTATGGATTTTGCTCTGCTGGCATCTTTTTTTCTTCCACCTTCTCTCCCTTGATTTCTAAACGCTCTTGTTTTCACATGCTGTAACGGCAGCCTTTTTCTCTGGAAACTACTAATCTGGTAAGCAAACAGCAGACTGGGTAGCCACTTGATGTTGACATGTTGTGCTTGCTGTCTCATTTTGCATATGTCATGCATGTCAGCATCATCATTATAGGATGTGGTCCATTTAGTAGCCTTGGATGACTGTTTAATGGTCAGCTCTGTGTTGGTGAATCAAATATGTAGACTGGAGAAATGGCCGATGCACTGTGCCTGCAGTACCTGTTAGATTGAGCACTCGAGCTGGCATCCAACTGGCATCTTAGTGAAGCCTCGCCCCTCTTCATCCTCCGTGCCATATGTCATTAGTATGATAAAGGCCAGTGACCTCTGAACTCTCCTCATGCTTACAAAGGGAGGAACAGAGCCTGGCACTAATCGGTAGTGCACATGCAGCTTTATGTAAGATTGTAATTTGACTCCAGATTGTAGCAGGATCAAAGTCCTCATACCTTTACACGTTTCTCGCTTGTTGTATGTACAGTCTGTTATGAGTAAAGCGGATACATGAAGTACAAACACATATTGTATGGATTGGAAGAAGTGCTAGCTTTGATTTTGTATTCATCAAAAAGGATTACCCACAGAGAAGTAGTAACAGTCTGAGGTGCGTAAATGGAAACACTGTGTACCTTTCTACATTTATGTCCATTTTTACATAAATTTTTATTTTATGTTCATTCAGATCTGTTGATTGTTAACTACGTGATAGCCGTGTATAAACTGTGTATTGCTGAAACTGTCACAGTACAGGCTAAATATTGAGTTTAGTACAAAGAAACACCATTTCACACTTATCTATGGTCTTTGCCATTGTGGTAGGTATTTGTCATCTATAGATTTTTTTTTTTTCCTTCATATTGAAATTCACAGTTGTTGGGTGGCAACAAACTGTTGTTTGGAGAACACAGGCAGCAATATTCCAGAAAGATTGCTGTAGCATAAAACTCTTGCTTAAAGCGCCATCTTAAGTCTCCGTTAGTGAAATTTTTTTTTATTTAGGTTTACATACTGGACTATTATCAGCCATAAAACAGAGAACATAGCCATGAGAACTCTAAATAAGGAGCAGATGAAGACCACTGACACCCCTGAACTGCTAACTCCTCCGCACACTCATACTGCAACATGAACTGCCCACACATGCATCCAGTAGCATTTGTAATATCACGCTTGACTTCTCTGTAAGCATCTAGTAGCACAATGTTGAATCTTACACACACTTGCAAATACAGTTGTACTATATCTATTGTAACACTGCTTTGTTTCTTTCTCTTTAGGCCTACTCCCAGGATGCCTACCTCCGTGGCCAAAGCAACTACAGTGGAAATGCCTGTCACATTCCTGATCCACCCCCAGTATGCTACCCCAGAGTAGACTGTAAGCCTACGGGCATGGCCCAGGCGACAGACTCAGCGGGGCAGGTCTGCCGAGGGCCACCAGCACCTCCTGACCATGGATATCGCAAGGAGATCACCGTGCCCCCATCTCCCCCTCCTCAATCATATACAAAAAGCCAGATGGCAGTATGCTTGCGCAACGACAGTGTGAGGACTGTGGTGGTCTCTCCTGATGCAGCCCACCTGGGGCGCATAGGTCCATCTCACAGGATAGATTACATGGACCCCGTCTTTGTTAGGGGGAGACCTGGGTCACTGGCCCAGTATCCTCACCCTCGAAAGGCTGATGTCTACCCCAGTGGTCCATATGGAGGTCAGGCACCTCACTACCCAGGCAACCATCAAAACATTGATTGGCGCACTTACCAGACGTACAGGGAGTACATTGACAACAAAGGAATCCATTCCCATGCTAGTCGGACTATCCAGGAGAGGCTGGACAATTTGCGTGCTGCCAGTCAGACCACCTTTAGTGCTGCTCATCACATGCCCCGGGGAGACTGGGGCCCTAAGGGGATACGACGGAGGAGTACCTCCCACGAACGGTCATACCAAGGACCTCCACCCCACTTTCAGATTGCTCCACGCAGTGCCTCGCAGGATCGCATGAGCAGTGCAGAGAGGATGAGCCATGCAAGGAACTGGGCCCCTCGAAGCGTATCCCAAGATGGCCTAGTGCTCAAAGCCCGGGCACACTCCATAGACTATGTTGAACCTGCAGAGCTGGCTCGACTCAGTGAAAGGAGAGGAGGGTATGGAAGGGCAGACCAAGGTACAAGGCCCAGCAGACAGTCTATGCCCAGACACGCCATGCTCCACAGGCCTTCTGTTGGGTACAGTGGTGGCATGAGGGGTGCACCTAACCCTTCTCTCTACTCTAAAGGACCAGACTCTCTTCAGACCCGCTCTTCACCCATGCTCTCAGACAGACCCTCACATTTTGGAAAGAGCACAAGTGCTGAACATTCTTTTGCTGATCAAAGAATTTCAGTCAAAGGAAACCACTCAGGCCACACTTCCCAACAAGGCCAGAGCAGGATGCGGGCTGAAACCATGCTGCCTGTTGATTTAAGCAGAGATGTGGCATTGGTAGGACAAAGGTCTTCTTCATGCTCCACCCCAAAACAGATGCCTCAGAGGCCTAGCATCCTCAAACCTCCCCATCCAGACTCCCAGAGTCAGGTTAACGGGCGAAGCCCAACAGAGACCGGGGTGGTCCTTAGGGAGAAGCCCCCCTCTGGAAAGAACCCCAGCCCTCTGCGGCACCCTTCCTACATCCTAGCTGTAAATGAGGACGGAGCAGATTCCACAGCAGATGTGGTGGCATGCTGGCTTCCAAACGATGCACGACGAGAGATACACATACGCCGCCTTGGGGAACAACGTCACACCTCCTGCTCCAGCAACCTGGATGAGTCTCTGGACTCAATTCCATTCATTGGTAAGAGAATAATCAGTTGTAAGCCTTGTCGGCCCACGTTGTCATGGCAACGATAGCAGGCAGTAGTAACATGAGGCAGACTGGTAGAGCTAACGCTGTAGCTAATTAAAGGGCTTCCACCATAGACACTAATAGAAATCAGTTTAAAATAGATGGATGGAAAACTGACTGTGGAATCTGCAGGCCACTATAGTTTTATTGTAAATCTGATTCAGCATATCATTGGTGTGTGTATATGTTGCAGGGCTGATGTTCACAAATAACCTAATCTTCCTGGGAAGATATTATTAATTTGGTTATGTGGCATTCATAGAGGGTTTGTGGGATGTTTGGCTTAACTGGGGCAGAGTAAAGGATGGCTTAAGCCTTTTGGAATATATTGAATTCTGAATGGATTGCATTATGCTCCAGTAGTCCCATAATGCATTTTCTGGTGAATAATTAGTTTTCATCTCAAAAACAACTGTCTCACCATCAACATAAGTGTTTTTCAGAGCAGATTCAAAACATGTTTTAACTCATACCCTTTGAGAGGTTATCAGAATGTTTTGCTTTTAGTTGCTTTGTATCAGGTTTTGGAAAAGGCACCAGACACATTTCTAAATGTGGTCTGACTGTTACTGCCAAGATTTTCAGTATATTCAGGCTTGTTATAGAGAATCTGTTGTAATCAGTTCAGCTGTGAGAAATTTTCATAATTAATGGGAGCTCTGTGTGTGTATTGGCGTGCCTTGATGAGAACATTGCTATAGTTACATTGCTGGAGGCTAAAGTGAGTATCAGATGGAGGGGCTCTTAAGACTTCTTAAATGTTGAAATATACTGTCAAAAAACTATAAAATACTTGATGTTCAGATATTTCTGTATTGTCTTTCCCTCTCTCTCCATCTGCCTCTCTTCATATATGGATGGTGTATGTTTGGGTGTCTGTCACTTCCGGTCCCTCTGTGAGACCACTTTGAATCATGTTAAACTAAGGGCTTTCTAAGAGTTGATATACTATTATTCATAGTTATTTATGTTGTGTTTGTTTTAGCTCTTAGTGTTACTTTTATATGGTTAGGCTGATTGTTCAGAGACATGATCAGTCCCTGATAGCACAAAGAAACTTTAAAACTGAAACCCATAAGTCAGCATATTGCTGTGGTTCTACCTTAAGTAAACTGCCTCTGATAGCTGATCTACTTTTGTTTTGGAAAGGACGTAAAGGAAACATTTTGTACTTTGCAGGTAGACTGAGAGGAGGAACTAGGTCACAGGCAGCGACAGTTCTGGAAAGTTTTAGTTTGACCCATGGGAGAGAAGTTTGTTTTTAGAGTTAAATTTGGGTCTTTGGTTCAATGTAAGATAAATCTAACATATGTTGCAAAATAAATTTCAATTGAAAGTGGTTTCTAATTCACAAATCTCTAAGGTAGATCTTCAGAGGCCTGCTCACTTATATTAATTTTAGACTTTTAATCTATATTCAATTTCCAGTTTATAATAGGTACACCAGCTAAAAGTAATCCCAGATCTCAACAACTCTAAGATAAGTAGCTCCCTAAAGATATGGAATGAGATAATTAAAGGGCACCACCCAAAGGGTGAGGTTGAAATCTTTAAATGTTGGCAGTGACCCAGACTTCATGGACTGGAAATGGCCTAACTGCATATTGTGAGGTGCAGTGTTGAGCTTGAGGACAATTTAAACCTGCAGAATCAGGATCACTTTTGGTATTTACAAATTAGAGATTTCATTGGCAAGAAATTTCAAGGCAACGAGGGATATTTCACAGTAACATAGGAAAATGAGACAGGATCTGCAGACAGCAATGATTAACAACAAGCTCTCCCTTCTTGAGAGAATTCAGCTAGAACATTGTGATTCGATTCTTCTGAACTCCAGCTCAAAAGACTTGCCGCTCTAATCAGACTGTCTTCTAGAGTTCCTGTGGAGGTACTGTGGCTAATCACTTCCACTTTTTCTTAAAGTGTCCCTCTGTGTCTCAATTTTGGAGTGTTCTCAGTGTCTCAAATAATTTTAATTAAAAATAAAGATTGTAATGCAGTCTAATACAACACCCCTGCATATACCTTCATGGAGATTGAAACTGATTTACCTTGTTGGCTTTTGTTTGCGGTGATGTTGAATTGTATTATACTGAGAGTTGTTCTTCAATATTTGATTATTTTTTATTCATATTAATGGGAGTAGGCTGGAGGAGTACCTTCGGTTGTGAGTCAGTACAGATGTTTTGTGTGAACCTTTTGATAAGCTGAGGCTTCTCAGTGTTCATGTTGCCATTGATTTATTAAGGATTTTGAAGTTATGCTTATTGCACCTTTTCCAACTCTATGTGACAGTGTGAGGCTCTAAACACAGTACTAAATTTATGATCGAAGTTTATGTTCTTGAATTCAAGGAATGTGACAGTTTTAAGTTGGATTTACAGTATATCTAGTATCAGTGAGGTCACCACACTTGTGGTTCACCAACAGTGTTTCCGTTGTTCCTTTAGCGATCTGTATAAAGTTGGTTGTTAAGGAGGCCGAAGAGTCCAGGTGCAGACAAAGCAGGCAGTGACAGTGATGATGCCACAACACCACCATTCTGGGACTGGTGCCCTGACCCAGGAGAACAGTGCCCTGATTGAGCAGATCGCTGGGCCTCCATCAATGACCTGTTTGAAAGCCCCCTGGTCCGGACCTTAGTCGCTTGAGGACATTTGGTCCTTCAACCCAAATTATCATTTATTTAGCTAATCCACCAACATGGTTGATCTTAGTCTATTTTGCAGTGTACCTGGTATTTGGCCCCTGCTCGTTAATTGTGATTTGTTGTGATGTGTTTTTATAACTATACAGAACAAGAAAGTGAGCTTTATGATGTTACTGATGAACAGTCTGGGCCCAGGGTAGAAGAGTATGAGTGTCAAAATTGCAGCTGAAGAAACCAGTGTTTCTCTTTGTGATATACTTGTTCCTCTTATGTAAAAGGTCACTGCATTCATTTGAGTTTAAATCCTTTGGGTATGTTATTGACTCGGATGTACGCAGACTACAACAGAAGGAAACAGGTCGTCTTATATTTTGGAGAGAGGAGATAAAGATGGGAGACTTTCAAGTTGTTACTACTAAATAATGTTTGTGAGTGATGGACAGAACCTTAGTAAGGTAGCCCGTCAGGCCTTTTAGGGAGTTGGTGACATGCTTTTCCTTTGCCCCATTTCAAAGTTGGGTACAGGCTGGAATTAGGACAGTTACTTTCAAATTTAGCTCCAAAAGCCCTTCGGCTGCAGAGAGCAGCTTTGTACTCTGAGCTGTTTCTGGCTTGAAGTGCTAGGAGTGGGCGGTACTCAAGAGTAAAGAACTTCCCTCTCTCTCATAAAATCATGTCAGAAGATGATCTGTTCCCACTCTCAGCTGTGTTGTGGCATGTTAGCTATGGGAGTGACTGGAAGACTGTTTTAATTGTTCCCACAGATGATAGATAATATAAAGATGTCCTAATACAGCAGGCCTGCATTTTCTTTTCTTAATCAGACACTGAGTATGCAAATATAGTATTGCTTAGTTTGACAAACACACAAACAAATGTAATATAGTTACATCTTTGACACAAGTTGTATATCAGTTCTGTGCTCAGGTTGAATGTTTTATTGTTATTAGATGAGCCTGTCAGCCCCAGCGTCGACCGGGAGGCTGCTCCTATCCCACCCTCCGCTGTGATATCTGTTGCGCCATCCATAGCTACAGGTCCCTCCAGTCCAGGCTCACCTTGCCCCACCATTCGACGTCAGCTATCTCATGACCAAGGTAAACATTATTGGGTTGGCCAGGTGAAGCATATGTGAGTCAAGGCTTGGCTCAGAGTGAACACTGTCAGTCAATGTCAATGAAATTTATGTTTGTTTAGGTTTTTTTTTGTTTATTTTTCCATGGAAAGTCCTAAATAATTACGCCAAAATTGTCACTGGTTTTCTTTCAATTTACTAATAATTTTAGCTGCTGTTTGCAATTTTGGGTGTAGTTTTAGTGTTGTTTTGTCTTTCAATTCATTAATATGGGCACTCCCACCTTCACATGCTCAGTAAATACAGATGAATCATCTTAACCCAGTCTATGGTGTTATTGTTGACATATTTTGTCTTCACTGGTATTCTTTAATTTTTCTTTAGACGACAGCTAAAGACAAAAGCCACCTCTGGGGTATTAATGTGACGTGTAATGTGGATATCATTACAAATAACATAATTTCTTATTTCTAATCCCTGTATAGAGTCCCTGAGAAGTGCTTTGCTGGAGTCTGAATCAGGCAGCAAAACAGAGCGGTCCAAATCCTATGATGAAGGTCTAGATAACTACCAGGACGAGGGCAGAGGGTGAGTGCATAGCAGTACTAGGTCATTGCTCTCTTTTTAATCCTTCATCCTTGTTATTGAGTTATGGATCTGTCTGGCCTTGTCTCTGACTTGAAATCTGCTTTTCTCTGTTGTTCTTCCTCATCTTAAGGAGATCTTCCAGTAAGCATATGCCCAGTCTCAGGGGCCTGAGAAAGGTGAGAAACTTTTTTGTAATTTTTGACATTGGCCTCGTTTTACCTGGCACTGAAATGCATCTTTATTGATCAGATAGCAATCTGTTCACGTGTGCAATTAAAAATCTGAGTGTAACACCAGAAGATTCATCATATCATCATCATATTTTATGAACAATTTGAACCTTCTCCAACTTTCTTGAAGTGTTTTGAGACCCAAATGTTTTTAGATACTGGGGTTTCCTGGTGACCACGAAACTGTACAATTCCCAGTTAGAGTCCACCTGGAAATCTTTGTTGCATGTTGTCTTGTGTTCGTCTCCCACTTTCCCAAAATGTCACACTCTATTGTCTGCTATTAATGCCAGAAAAAAATTCATCTATTTACACTTGCAGGCTCTGGACGGACATAAATCATCTGGGGATTCTGGATCTCGAAGGGACTCCTCTTCAGATGTCTTTGCTGATTCTTCCAAAGAAGGGTTGCTTAACTTTAGGCAGCTTAGTACAGATAAAAATAAGGTATGCATGTACAGTCATGCCTTAATTTAATGGCCATACATATCAATAATGTTTTGATGTCTAAGTATTTCTCTTCCTCTGTCTCTCTCTGTCTCTGCAGCGTGTTAGTGGAGGAATGAGATCATGGAAGCAGATGTATGGTGTTTTACAAGGTCACACCCTGACCCTCTACAAAGACAGGAAGGATGCTCTGTCTCACACTTCGTCACAATCTGATGAGGAACCACTACGAATCAGCATCAAGGCCTGTCTGATTGACATCTCGTATAGCGATACAAGACGCAAGAATGTGCTGCGACTAACCACCTCAGACTGCGAGTATTTGTTCCAGGCAGAAGGGAGGGACGACATGCTGACCTGGATCAGGGTCATTCAGGAGAACAGTAATCCAGATGAAGAGGTGTGTTCTATGAAGGCTCATGTTGTGTGCTTAACTGAGTAGCCAAATCAAGATTACTACTGCATGTCACCTCCAACTCGAATGAATAGGGACTAAAATCTCAAAAGGACTGCGACTCCTCGGTTGGTCGTCATTATTCCATCCATTAAACTGTCATCAGGGCAGGGCTTAGTGCTTGTGGTCAGTTGCTTACATTGACTGGAAAAACAAGAACCTTTAAACCAGACTTCACTATAGTTTTGAAAGAAGAAACAGGCGCTCCCATTAGGTGAACAACAAAAGGAACCAAAGTCTGTTTTTGAATTAAATACAATGAATGTGACAGTGATGAGGAGAGGATTACAGCCTTTATTTATAAAATGCCTAACAAAAGGTAAAATAAGGTGTCATTGGAAACTTGTCCTACTCAGGCAGAAGAAAAAAGAAGGTGGCACTTCTTGGGCTGTGGGGGGAAAATTCCATTTTAGACCAGGAGCTGCCTTTCAGTAAGACCTCGTTAGCTGATATCTTCTGGCAATAATTCACTCTGGTATCTGAGCTGGAGGTCTGGCAGCATGTGATTAGGTAGGAAAGGTTTGGAAAGAATAGAGGAAATTTAGGGTACATATTAAGACACTTGTAGTGAAACTGCTCTATCCCATTAGACCAATGATAATATTAGCATAGCATTATCAGCGTAGAGTACTGATACAAAACATTAAAATCCAATCAGGCGGTGGTATTTTCAAATAAAAGGCCCATTGTAGGGTATTGAATTGAATATTGTGCTGTAGTATAATTTTACAGTAGACCTCTTAACATCAGGCCTTGCCGTGAGTTATGCTGCTGTAAGACTATACAGTGTAGGCAGTCTTGTCTTCTTTGGATATATTGGTAAAGCTGATGCTGTTTTATAATCTGTCTTGGGTTCAGAAGATAGCTGGACGCCTGGCCCTGAAGGCAAACTGATGAAATTTGTACAATTATTGGCCTGTCAGGAGTTTGCCTTCTGTTTTTATCTTTGGGCTTGGTCCTGGTATGTTTGTCAACCAGTCTGTCAAACAAGAGACTACCTCCTGATTGCCACATAGTTTTTAGATATCCAGTTGTTACTGAAATATTAAAGGATTTGCATTGTATCTCCAGAAAATGATTTTATTAGATTTAAAGGCAATATCAAGTAATAATTGGCAGTCATATTAGAAATAAAAATCATAGTTAAACTGCAATGAATTTGAAGAAACATAGTTTTAACTTTATATGTCTTAAACATTCCTAATTATATTTTTCTGTCATTACAGAATGCTACTGTAACAAGCCAGGACTTGATCAGTCGAAAGATCAAAGAATACAATATGATGAGGTTTGTTGGACTCCACATTGCCCCCCAGGGTTCATTCACAGTACTCAACCACAGATCCACCCAGTTTAATTTAATGCCAACCTAATGCTTTTATTGTCTATATGTGTATTTTTTTTGCCATTTGTGTGGGTCAGTGCACCCAGCAGCAGGTCTGAACCTTCCCCCAAAACCTCCCGCCAGTCCCTTAGCATCAAACAAGCATTCCTGGGGGGTAAAACAGACGGCAAGATCCACAGCCCCCATTCACCTAAAACGGGAGAGGAGCGTAGGACACTGAAAGGTAGATACCAGCTCCTTTTAGTGTGGTTAGTGGACATTTCTAATCTCATCTGGATAATTTATATATGTACATGTATGAACCTTGTCAGATGACTCCAGTCCACCGAGGGACAGAGCTGCTTGGAAAATTGGTATTCCAGGGATCATGAGGAAGCCCTTTGAAAAAAAGACTCCAGCTGGGGTCACATTCGGCGTGCGCCTTGATGACTGTCCACCTGCGCAGACTAACAGGGTGAATCTCCATCTCTGTTTATGTATTTTAGAGAAAATGCTGTGTAGTTTAGCATTCAGATGATGTGAGTAGCATTGATTGATTTTTATATCAGCCTGTCAGCCACAGTGGTTGTTATTTCTTCCTAGAGTAGCTCACTTTGACTGTAGGAGACAGTGATGTATCTGACACGTAACTTCACATCAGTGCTTATTTGCACAGTGTGTAGGTTTCTGTTAAAATTCCCAATTCGACATAGTTATTCATTTGTCATATGTGATGCCTTCCTGTGCAGTTTGTTCCTCTGATCGTGGAGGTATGTTGTAATGTGGTGGAGGAGCGGGGTCTGGAGTACACAGGGATCTACAGGGTTCCTGGGAACAATGCTGCCATCTCCAGCATGCAGGAGGAGCTCAACAGCAAGGGCATGACTGACATCGACATCCAGGAAGACGTGAGTGACTGACAGTTCGGTTGCACAGTACAGTGCGTCACTTGACTGACAGCAACCTTTAGCAGTGATTGATTTGTACTGTAAGAACGACTTATAATGCTGCCTCGATCTTTTCCTTCTCTGCAGAAATGGCGGGACCTTAATGTCATCAGTAGCTTACTAAAGTCCTTTTTCCGAAAACTTCCAGAACCTCTGTTTACAAATGGTAGGATCTTGTAATGTTTATCAAAATTATTACAATGAAATTCCTACAGTAGTAGTCCTGCAACTACAGATTTTAAAATAAATCTGTTTTATTTAACAGAAAAGTATGCTGATTTCATTGAGGCCAACAGAACAGAAGACTCCGTGGAGAGATTAAAAGAGCTTAAGAGGCTGGTAAGTAAAAATCTAATATGAGGAGCATTTGTAGTATTACAGTTAGGCATACCGTGAACTCTGAAACTCTGTTCATTATTGTCAATTCTCGCAGATCCATGAATTACCTGGTCATCACTATGAAACTCTGAAATTCCTCTGTGCTCATCTCAAGAGGGTTTCTGACAACTGTGAAAAGAACAAGGTATGACTGTTAATGGGATCTGTCAGTGTTAATGCCATTACCTGCTCTCTCTTGTAAATCCAGTATCCCTTTGAGGATTATTTCATTACATCTGACTTGTTTAAACCCAATCTGTTTAGATGGAGCCTCGTAACCTGGCTATAGTGTTTGGTCCTACGCTGGTCAGAACCTCTGAGGACAACATGACCAACATGGTCAATCACATGCCGGACCAGTGCAAGATAGTTGAGAACCTTATCCAACAATACGATTGGTTCTTCACTGATGACGGTGACGAGGACCCTGTTGTATGTGCCAGTTCATTTTCTTCTATTTTCTTTATCACATTTATAATTCATACCCAATCTTTGGATGTGTATTTCATACATATGGGTATTTGAAGCTGCATTAATCAGTATGTTTGTATGAACAATGGCTCAAATGACCATGTGTAATGTGAAAGAGGCAAAAGCTTGTGTTTATTAACTCCCGCCTACATCTGTACTGTTTTGGTTCCCTCTTTCCTCCCTTTGTTTTGGTGACAAAGCTCTGATAAACCCAGTATACACTACATACACAGCACCAAACAGCAGACAGACACATTTAGCAAGTAGACCTAAACAGCCAGATATTTCCCTCATAACACAGCGAAATCATTTAATGAGTCTTTTCAGTTTATCGTTCAATCCAGCTTTAAATAGAAAGCAACTCTATGCCCTATTTGTGGTTATTCTCTAGTTTCCTCCAGTTATGTGTTGTGTTCAGTCATTTATCTTCTTTCTGGTCTCTCTGTTATTCCCTGCATGTGTGGCTCCAGACCACAGCTGAGCAGGAAAGCACAGTGCAGTCTCAGCCTGTGCCCAATATCGACCACCTGCTCTCCAACATTGGACGGACCGCACCATCACCAGGCGAAGTCTCAGGTAACTCATTGGGATTTTTCTCTCAGGACTCAGTCCCACACCATCACCACAGATATTTTAACATAACAGCAATACTGTATTCAGCTATCATTATAACAGTAGATTAAAGTGAAAAACGTGTTGTATAGACTTATTTACTTGTTAGTGTTGGTTGTAATAAGTAATGTTAGTTGTGTCTCAGTCGTTTATGCTAAGATGAGGAGCATAATGCCTGTTTTCCTTAATTTTAAATGCTTTGAGCAAAAACTAGTCTGCCAAGTTTCATTTGTGTTTCTGTTCAAGCAAGTTTTTTCAGTGATTTTTCAATCAGTAAATTTTTAACCATTGGAAAATTGTTGAAAAATACCTTGCAGTATGTTGAGCCTTCTTTTTTATTAATTTATCTATTTTTGGATAAAAGTCTGTTTTGTTTTGATGTTGACGTTTTTTTGCCCAAAGAGATAAAATTGTCCTCAAGTTTTATTTTTGTTCATTTCTTTGCTTTACTCTTGATTTTCTCTTGCTCAAGTCATTTTTTCTCCCTGTGCTTTACTTGTGTTGAGACGACGACTCCTTTTCTTTCAGTTCTTTTCTTCCCCTCCTCCTCGTCTCTCACATAATCCCGGCATGTTCTTTCCCAAAGAAAATCTAACAAACAAAAAGAAACAATGGAAGTTTTAACCCTTCTGACCTCTGCCCTTCTGTGTGTAGTGTGTTGTTTTTCTCCCTTATTCCCTGTCCAGCACTCACACATTACCCAATCTTGACACAGGCCAAGTGGGCGGCGTCTATCACTCGATGATGTCACTGATGGACTCTGTTTTGTCAGTGATGGACAGCTGGGACTGTAGGAAGAAGGACGAGTGTTGTGCCCAGTGTAGCTGCCTAGTCTGCAGAAACCCGCAGCTCTTTTAAATTTGGGCGAAAGGAGGAAAAAAGATAAAAAAGAAAGAAAGAGAAGTCGATGTTTGTCATTTTTCCTGTGGTGTGCACGTCTCATATTTAAACCAATACCCTAAATTGAGGGGATACAGAGCGATGCTGCTGTACTTTCTCTGAAAGCCCTTCTGCTGTCTCTTGTTGTCTCTTAAGCTGATCGCAAGGACAAGTAGCATGGTACGGTCAACCTCAGGTTCTCTCCCGGTCATGTGGCATAATGTGTCATGATGTCTGAGGGCGGGGTCGTAGTGGTGGGACTGAGCTGGATGTTCCCCAGCACACATGCGTTTACACAACAACAAACCTACACATGCAACCACGTCTCAGAGTGATAAGTATGTAGTGACCGATGCAGAGGCACACATAGCAGTGGACGGGGCTCCAAGCAGGTAGCCGTGCTAGCACTTGCTGCAACAGATAGTTTTTTTTTTTATTTTTTTATTTTTTTTTCCAACTGCCTCCTCTTGTGTCTTTTTTTTTTTTTTTTTTTTTTTTTTTTTTTTTTTTTTTTTTTTTTTGGTTTGTTGTCTGTTATGTCCTTATTTCAAAATCTTTGTTGTCATTCAGCATTAAAAAACATCATATTGTCAACTACAGACAAATACTGCCACATACCTCCTCATCTCCTACTGTCACATAATGTATAACACCTACATCAGTCCCTAACATGTCTCTCACAGTCTCCCTACCCAACCCAAGGCTGTATACACTGATGCACACATTTTGAACCAAAATTAGATAATCAATAGCCCATTTCCACTGCAGGAACTCTTTCAGGAGCCTAGGAACCATTCCAGGAACTTAGAAATTTTACCTGCGATTTGATCAGAGGAGCCACTGACTAAATTTTGTGTCTTTTTTGCCAAGAAAGTCCCTGTTCCAAGGGTAGTCCTTTCTGATGGGCCTGGAACAATCAGAGCGAGTTTCCAGTGCAGAATATGGCCAATTGATCAAACCTTTCAGCTCAGTCGACTTGTCTTGCAGCTTAATTCACACAATAAGGAAGTTCTGGATCCCACTCGCAACAGTATTGGGATGAGGATTGGGTGTTTCTCATGTCTGACAAACAAATGTTGTCATTTTGTTAGCTTCCGTACTGGTTGAAAATAAAAGTTTGCAGGATGTTATCATGGTTTCATTTTAAAGCACAAATGCATAACCATTAAATTCTCAGTAGATCACCTACTTTTAAAACAGGTGGTCTGAAGTTTTCAGTCTCTCTTTTTCATCTCTGCAGGTCTCCTCGTCCATTCGTGACATCGATTTAAATATGAGAGCCATAGTAAATACAAAGAACAACACAATGACTCAGTGTTGTTTCACTGAGTGTGAAAATTAAATTGCACCTCACACACTGCTGTCTTAACATAATCTGCTGTCCATCAGATTTGCCTAATCTTTACAGTTCCTCAGATGCTGTGGAAAGCAAACACAAGTGGCCATATGGGACTTTGAGTTCCTGAATTTAGTTCCTGTGGTTCCATAGTTCCTGGAACTATTTGGTCGAAAAGAGCTATTGGTCTGCTTATTTTTATTAGCTGCAAGTTGCGTGTTTTCTTCTTTTGAACAGTGAGAAAAGAAAGTTTTGTGAACTCTTTGTTTTGCCTTTTATGTTGCTGAGAATGATGGGCTACATGTTAAAGGGCACCACAGGAGTTTATCTAGCTTGGAGTAAGAACAATCTCTGTTATACTACGGCTTGCCTGCGTCAGCTGTATCCACCACAACACACTCACTGATCTGTTCAGCTCAGGCCCCTCTCAGTCAGTCATCACTCCCTCTCCTCTGTGACGTCTTTGAGTTGGGAAAGAATGCCCACATCTGGTTGGTGGCTACATGTGATGCTCTATGACTGGCGTGTTTGTCTGTGATGTGCCGTCGTCCCATCGATACATGAGCATGAGCTGCTTTTTGTGTCTTGGTTTACTGCCGGGTTTCCACTTCCTCTCCTCATCTTTCATCTCAGGCCTCTTCTGCTGCTTTGTCCACTATTCCATATACTGCTTAGTGTGGTTTCTCATCCTCTTGTGTCTCTCTCTCTCTCTGAGCCGAAAAAGTGTCATCCGCTGTCATCAAGCTGCTCTCATTATTCTCATCATGTCCGTCAGTTTCACTCTGAACAAACTTTTAATCTGCCTCTTCTCTTTCTTTATCTTGTTGACTGTTTTCAGCAAGTCACAGAGGTGACATGATATTTTACTAATGACTTTCTTCTCTTTAATGCAGATTCAGCATGTAGTGACTCCTCCAAATCAAAGGTAATATCCTCGTTTTGTTTCATTTTGTTTCACATAAATCCTTCATTCCTTCATCTTGCTGCTTATATTCTTCTGTCTTGCAAAGTATTTTAAAGCTGTTTTGGCTCTGTCTCCGCAGGGCTTGTGGGGGTCAGGGAAGGATCAGTGTAGCAAAGAGATGCTGCGCTCCTCCTTCTTTGCCAGCCGTAAACGTAAGAAGCCCAAAGACAAAGCTCACCCTAGCAGTTCAGACGACGACCTGGACGCTGTGTTCCCCAAGAAGGAGCTCCCGGAGGAGAGTCAGCAGCAGCCCCTCTGGTCCCCAGACAGCCGGACCGAGGAGGAGGAGGAGGAGACAGATGAAACCAGTGAGAAAGAGAAGCACAGACACAGCTCAGAGGAACAGCTGGACAAAACCAACAGAAAAGAGTCTCTCTCCAGCAGCCTGATGTCGCAGCCCTCTCCCCCCCTGCCTCCAGAACACATTTCCTCCACCCTCCAAAGTGGCTCCCCCTACACCTCACCCTCACATTCCCCAAACCTCAGCTACCGCATGACGATGGCTCACCAGTCCTCTCTGTCAGACCCACCCTCCAACTACGACGACACAGTGTCCGACCTCGGTACGATGAACAGCACCAGCTCTCAGGCTTCAGTGCCCAGAGTTAGGCGCGGCAGGACAGTGGCACTGGGACCAGAAGCAGGCCCCAGCGGGCTGGGAGCAGAGGTTTGCTCCATCACCTCCGACTACTCCACCACCTCCTCCATGACGTTCCTGACTGGAGCTGAGCTCAACACCCTCAGTCCTGAAGTGCAGTCTGTGGCTGAAAGCCGGGGTGGAGACGATGCAGACGATGAGAGAAGTGAGCTCATCAGCGAGGGAAGGGCAATGGAGACGGACAGCGAGAGCGACCTGTCTGTGTTTACTGTCGGGAAAGCTGATCAGAGAGAACTGCAGGAAGCTCCACGACCTCTCCCCTCCCACAGACTCATTGAATGTGATACACTCTCCAGAAAGAAAGCTGCCCAACAGAAAACCGACAGTGAGTCCTCGCTGGACGGAGCTCGGAGCGATAAAGATTCCAACAGACTGTCACGTGTTTTGGTGTCAGTTAAAGGCCGTTCAACTGGCAGCCTCAGCTCCTCGTCTCGTAGTGAGCTGGATAAGACGGAGCCTGCGTGGAAACTCAAGATCACTGACCGTCTGAAGGTGCGCCTGCGAATGTCTGTGGATGATATGTTTGGTGTGGGCAGACAGAGGAGCCGGTCCCCGGAGGGCCGCAGTAAGAAAAAGAACATCAGACGCAGACACACTATGGGCGGTCAGAGGGACTTTGCAGAGCTGTCTGTTTTGGGAGACTGGCCACAGCAGATTGGCATTGGTTCAGGCTCTCGGTCGGAGCTGTCAGCTGTGGACCGGCTGAAGCCTAAGTGCACCTCTCAGGACTTCTCCATCGGGGACTGGATTGCCCGCGAGCGCCACCGCACCAGCAATCCCGAGGTCAGCCTGGACTTTCCTGAACAGCAGGGGGGGCTGTGCAGCCCAAACTCCCAAAACTTCGGAGCCTCGTCCTCTTCTGAACTCCCACATCGTCCAGCTGAGGTGTTGAATGGGGACGTCCCCCCGAGTAAAAATCTGAGCCTTTCAGCCACCGCTCACCCACATAAACTCACCAGTTCCCAGGTGGTCCATTCACGATTCTATCAGTACCTGTGAGAAGTGTTGGACGTGTGTGACTGTGTGTGTTCTTCGTCTGTGAGATGTGTACTTACGTGGAAATCTGTCAGTATAATGTCTGTTGTGTGACCAATGTTAGTGAATGAGCATGTTGCACAAAAAAAAAATGTCTGGAGTGTGTGTCTGTAAGTGGTGTGTGTGCTTGTGAAAAGAGAATTACTGCACACAGGGATCGTTGATCTTGCTCACATATAAGGCATGGAACAAATTGTTGTTTATACCATTTTTAATTTTTTTTTTTTTTTTTCTTATGACAAATGACTTTGGGCTGGGTCAGCAGGAGGACTTCCTCCCTCCTAACACAAATCCCTGTTATGCTGAGGATTGAGTGGACCTGTTGCTCATGTAACATTGAGTCTGTGAAGTATGTGCAAGGACGTGTGAACACGCGGAGTTAAGATTGTTATAAAGGTTTAGCTAAGTGGCTTTAAGGATGAACTGACTTCTAGGATGAATAGGAAGTAGTAAAAAAGATTTTTAGTATTGCAGAGGAACTATTTTTGTGTAAAGAAAGTTATGATGTTCAAAGTCAGTGAGTCTCTCAGTAACCAAATGAAGAATGTACAGACATGCTTGCTGTAATACTGACTAAAAGCTTTAGATGCTTGTGTTCCCTTCTAAAGTGTACATATCCCTATTTTTCTGTGTACTTGAATTGTGTTTTTGGTACAGCCTGTGTGTGGACTGCCTACAAGCTCTCTGCTGTCAAAAGGGCCTTTCCAAAGGTACAAAGGTGACTAGGCGACACTGGAGTTATGCAAATGGAAAACAAGAGTTATTATTCATCCCTGCTATGTGGTTTAAAGAGCAGTGAACAACATCCCTCTGATGCAAATGTTATGCTGTGTTTTAGTGTTTGTGGTTCACACATCTGTCAGTGACGGGCAAAGAGGAAGAAAAAGAAAATGGAAATCACATCAGAAAAATCATGTTTCTTCACTATAGGAAGTGCCTCACAATGAAATGTTAAGGGTGCCATATTGTCTTTGTTGATATACACGAAGATGTAACTGTGAATGACATTTTTATTGTCGACTCTCAGTCATTCTACAGGTTATGTAACAAAATGCCGAGCTTCCATTCCTTAGGCATTCCACTCTGGTCTTAACATGTTTTATACTTTTTTTTCCTCCTGTTTTTCATTTTTTTGATTTTAACAGAACTTGAATTTTAAATATTCCTTGTAAAATAAGTAAGTTAAATGTACATATAATTGCCATGTTTTAGCTGCTTTACATTTCCATCAGATTGCAGGATTAAGTACAGTATTGTGAGATGAGGATGCTCATGAGGCCTGTGTGGGTGTTGTGGGCAGTCAGGTACTTCTCAGTGGAGAGAGGTCCCTGCAGGAAACACTTCATTGAGCTGGACCATTTGTACCAATGCTGTGTTCCTCTGACTGTGAGAGGGGTGTGCACAGACTCCTGAAACACTGGAAATAAATTTTGTCAATGGCAAATTCTTATGTTTGTTGTCGCTTCCTTAAAAGCCCGGAAATAAAATGTTGAAGCACTAGGTACCAGTCACATACTTTGTTGGTTTACTCACTAAAGTGATGTAAAGTGACAAAGCCGACAGACGATACATTTCAAAATGCTTTATATACAAGTTGCACATACAACATAAAGACTTAAACAATATAAGATTTATACACTTTGTACATCAGCTGACTAAGAAACCACTGACAATACTAACAGAAGTGACATGGGGAGAGTGTCAAGCCATTTAAACACACAAGACAAAGAAACTCACAAAATAATGAAATAAATCAGCATGGTTAACTCACCAGTCTGAAAGGTAAATATCAAGAACTGTATTTGCAAACTAACATTATAATGCCATCTTTCAAACAAAGTTGTATTCAGTTTTTTTCCCTGTTCTGAGATCAAATGTGCCATACCTTTTTTTAAAATTTTTTTTTATTTTTTATTTTTTTACTTTATCCATCACGAGAATGAAATCATGATCTGTGTTCGAGTTATCAATGGAATGCACAGTTTAGACAAGGCCTACCCATATTTACTCATTGTCAGTGTCATGTGGGCTCCTAACATGAACATTTCACCCACAGTAAGGCACAGTGACTAAAAGAAGAGTTCAAACCAGATATATGAGGAGGGAAAATATGATTTCAAACCATTTTTGTATAGACACTTTTTTGGAGTACAACACAAAGTTAAACATTGTGCCCTTGTTTTATAAAGCAACTAAGGACTGATGCAGCCAGACATCCACTCATAGACACGGTACTATTGTAAGACACTGAACAGAGAAATTCTGAGAAACAAGTAGCAGTAATCATACTCATGAACACAATAATCAGTAAGTTGGTTGGCAAAGGTTATCAGAAACTGGCAGCCTTTCAAAAGTTAAATCTCAACATAATGACCTGATCCTCACAGGGGGATAATTTGTGCTGCAAAGCGCTCGGTTAATGTACCTGGTTTGGAATGGTGACAATGCTCAATGGACATTATGTTGATCCTCCATTTGTCCACCAGAGGGAGTACTAGTCTGTTTATTCCAATAGCAGAGAGATATGACTGTTCACATCTGAGATTTGTTTAAGGTCTTTCTGACTGGTTTCCAGGTCAGCACGAGGTGAGGAGAGGGGGCACAGGCCGAGGCCCTTCTTGCACATGCGGGTGCTGCGCTTCAGAGTAGAGCTAAAATCAGATTGGACAGGTGCAGGTGTCGTGGGTTGATCGGGTTGAAAGATCTGTTGCATATTGTGCTGTAGTAGCTGGC
This sequence comes from Trachinotus anak, assembly GCF_046630095.1. NCBI lineage: Eukaryota > Metazoa > Chordata > Actinopteri > Carangiformes > Carangidae > Trachinotus > Trachinotus anak. The sequence goes on from NW_027273863.1 coordinate 14,334,840, forward strand.
CGAGGAGAGGGGGTGTGGGGGTTGGCTGCTCACAGGAGCAGGCTTAACTGTCGTCCTCATCCTCCTCCTGCTGGTCGTCCGTCAGTTCCTCCGGCACCCGGAAACACTCCTCAAAGAAGTTGACCAGAGACTGGCTGAGGTGCTGCTGTGTCCCGTCACTGTGTAGGAAGTGTCCTTCATCTGGGTAGATCTGTCGATTAATACACAGAGATGGTAGATTTATAACATAGAGCTGAGACTAACAGTTCTTTCATTATCAATTAATCTTTTTCATTATTTTACTTATTCATGTAGGCTACAAAATGAGAGAGAATAGGGTCAAATTGCCCATCACAATTTTCTACACTTTTTAAATCCCTTTGTCATCAATAAAAAAACCAAAGTTATTTATTTTATAATAATATAGAACAGAAAAACACGACAGTGACTTAACAATGGTTAAGTTCACTTTTCATTTCGTGTATATCTAAACGTTGAGACTGAAATTTCATTGACCTTTGAAACAGTAGTGGGCAAAACAATCTCACCACAAAGTCCATTAGTAGGTGTTCTGGAGCTTTCAATCGTAGCACACAGTCTTAAGTTCCATGGACTTTGTGGTTATATTGGTTTGCCAGCTCTTGTACACTGAAGCATCTTAACACAATTCCAATTTAAGAGATGGGGTCAAAATCCACAGTTGTGGTTCTGTGAAAAAGTGTAGAAGCTAACTTGGACTTCAGAAGCAGATCTTTTGTTTTTAGTGCAGATTTCACTCAGTTTACTTACTGAGTTGTAGTAGAGAGAAAGTACTTTGACAAAAAATAATTTTATACCTAGTACTTAAAGTTCATGTGGCTTTGACAAATTGTACATGAAAAGGATTGCCTGTTGTGACGACCACAGCAGTTCCTCTCTCGTCTTTCAGCTTATTGTTTTAGTTTTACACTTTACACCTTGATAACTGTTAACTGAAAACTGTTTTGGCTGAGTCTTAGTGCTTAGTGCAGAGTTTGTGGAGACCAAAACAGAGCTTAAAGGAGAGTGAATATTGAACTTACTGGCTTTGTCAGATTTGCAGAAACATGACAAACGAATGTGTAAATAAGCAAATGTTTGCTGCACCTTCATCATAATAAATTTAAACGTGATCTGTGTTCTGTGCATAGCTTGTTTCTGCTGCCCTGATTCCAACCTTACCCACCCAGAACCAGCTATCTCTGCCTATACCTGTGCACTGGTATGTAATACTTGACCTCTTAAATTGTATTCGTGTTATGAAGTGATTTCTTCACAGTCAGTATGAAAAGGAGGAGGAACATTTACAGCAACCAGAAATTGTTTCATTGTAGATCTGCCAGTGATTTCAGAATCTGCAGCTCACCTGTAGAGTGTAGTTGGCCTTTTCGCTGATTAAATGGTTGATGAACTTGGCGGTGTGCTGGAAGTGGACCTTTTCTGTGGAGGTGGTGGTGAAGACAGGTTTGGAGAGACACATTAGTCACCAACAAGTTTGTGTTCCACTCTCTGCAGTACTGAGAAAAAAAAACATATCTGACACTATGTCCGTTACCATCAGCAGTTGGGTGAATTATCAAGTACTGTTTCTCCAGAAGCTGACCCGCTCTGTTTGCTAAATTCGTCATCTGAAGGAAAAGAGGAAGTGGAAAATCCACCATGTCATCAACATCCTCTGAATAATCACCCTCTAATCCATCCTCGACCAGTCCAGCAAAACATCTTGTTGCATGATTTGGATATAGACATAGAAGTGTTGGAACTTTACCGCATATACTCGGGAATCCTTTAAGCCCAGGTATCGTTCTGAAAATGCAGATGCTGCAATTTGAGAAAGAAAGAAAACACAGGCGTAGAAAGATCAGGTTCCTTTAGACGCTGTCCCAAGATGTCTTTAAGACATCCACAAAAGAAGAATATCAAGAAAGTTATACCATATAGCTCAAAGTCTGTGATAGGTGAGACGGCTGTTCCACATTTAAGTTGGGTAAACTCTTCAGAGCTCAAAAGCATTGTGGCTAAATATCCTCCATAGGCCTGAGCAAAGGTAGAAGAGACAGAAACACATCAAGAAATCTAATTAGGTAAACTTTGTGGAGATAATTTTACATGTAAGGCAGTTGCTGCATCTCTATGAGGGAATGCAGTTTACTGAAGTCAAAATTACAGGAGCCCCTTTGAGCGCATGTTGTCCTTACCCTTCCATAAACTCCCATTCGACTCTTATCGATGTAAGGCTCTTTGGATATGAACCTGAAAATGAAAGAAAACGAGTCAACCTTAAAAACTGCTGCTAGGCCTTTTGTTACGGTTGTGCTCCCTGTTCTAGAAGAAGGCTGACCTGAGGGCCTCCAGCTGATCCCTCTCCTCCAACTTTCCCAGCTTCCTCCTCACTTTGTGGAGAAGGTTGGTGCCCCGAAAGCCGCTGCCGTGGCCGTCAAAGCGGATAACGATGGTGCTGAAGCTACTGACCAGAACTGTGGCCCAGTCCACATGGAACTGCTCCGTCACCATCTGCCCACCGGGCGTACCATCCCTGTGGAAAACGTACAACAGGATGATGAACTCACTCAAGAATGACTCACTTCTCAGGGGTGAATGGATCTTGATAAAAAGAGACATTTTCTACATGTTAAGTTTTATAACTGGTCAACTGGAAGGTTTAAAACCTGAATGAGAAAATTCACAATTAGAAAAAATGGTCTCCACAGTCAGAATTTACAAAAAGAGTAGACAAAATAACAAGAGCACAGGCAAATAAATGCAGTCTCGCATAAATTTGTCATGAGCAGAGTCCTATCTCAAATTTTATACTGTATTTTTCATAAATGAAACATTGGATGCAGAATATTGTAGTTTATATCATTTTCCATTATATTCCATCATATCATAGTGCTGAAAAAAATGAGTCTTTTTTTTTTTAGGGAAGTGATGGCTGTGGTACTCCTTTTAAATGACGTTGAAAGTAATTGGTAGTTGCAGTCATGCGTATTCATACGTACACCAGCAGCAGTAAGGGGTAATGGGCAGTGTCCACGAATCCAGCTGGCTTCAGAATCTGCATCGTCAGTGCTGCAACAGACAACAAGATGGTTCATGGCAATCTTATAATACAAAGTGACTGGCAGGTTTTGTATTTGCTAAAGTGGACACATACTGTAGTCGTCTATGGTGATGGTCTCGTACTCCACCCTGGGCATCTGCATGTTGTCGTACGTGATGTTTACTCTTTCATTCGTCTCCACATCGAACACCTCTGCAGTGAAAGAGGAAACTCAATGACAAATCAATCAATGAAAAGATATTTGCAGTGACTTCAGAACAGGTTATTGTACATGCTGATGTAGAAGGACCACACTACGGAGACAACACTCACTCTGTTTGTCCTCGGTGCTATAAATAGCCACACTTGGTATATCTGGGCCTATAAAGAACAATTCGGGGAAAAACAATTAGCACGAATGTAATTACAGAAGTTAATTTGATTAGCACGATAAAATATCATGTAAGAAGACTCTGACAAAAGGCTAAAAGGCCTCCATCAAACCAGTTATCACGACTCTGAAACACAACCCCCCTAGGCAAAGGAATCTACGTCTTATCTTAAACAGACTTCAGCTCAACAGTTAATCTACTTCCGTCCCATGAAGTAGCTTATTATTTCACAATGGAGCAACTCTCCAAAGATCCAATTAATGCAGAAAGCCACTGGCACTTTTCCTCTCTGGAGTGAGCGCCCTAAACAAATCAGTTCCCATGGAAACGGTGTTATTATGCCCCATTGCTGAAGCCACAAGGGTAAAAAAAAACAATAACAGAATGTCTCTGAGGAATAGCAGGAATACATCTGGTAAACAACAACACAGTGCTAACCACTGAGCTTGGTCTCCTTTCCATTTATCAAATACTGAAAGCAGAGAGCCACACTCTCCTCGCCAGCAGCTCAGCAGTACTCACATCACTGTTGGCATGCAGTCAGACAAGACATTTATTTCTGTGGCTAATCAGAGGGATCCAGCAGTGGTTTGAGGTTATCTGCTAATGTCCAGTTCGATATAAGCTCTCAACCTGACACAGAGCACTAATTCAATTACACTTTCCACTGAACACAGCTCTCTGCATCCCCCTGAAGACTTCCATTCTCAGGAGTGCTGCGATGTAAAACACTCTCAGTCCACTGCTACAAAGAAAAAACTGAGCCTTGACTCAAGAGATTCAAGGTCGACGATGCTCACCTTTACAGTTGAGCAAGAAGTACTGCATATTGTGGCTGAAGGAAACGTCTACATAGCCGCACTTGAACTCGCAAGACAGGCAGCAGCGGTTGAATGGAGGGATTGTGTCGGCACTGTAGGATGGCACCGAGTGAGCATTATTATATACCCTGAAAAGAACTCATAGAAAACATAGATGCACTTTTAAAAATAAAACCCTAAAACCCTACCTATATAAGTGCCGTCGTTTGGGGTCATCCTCTGTGCTGAGGAAGTATCTGGAAAAACAGCCAAACATTAGCATCAAATAACAAAGTACGTGCGACTAAAAATATGCACAAATATCAAAAGATCTTACATGAGGTTCCTTTGATGATTGTAGGCCAAGATGCTGGTGATGTCCCAGTCTCCAGACGTCAGGGACTGAAGTATGTCTGTGCTAGTGTTAGGCTAGGCAGGAATAACACAGGAAGTCCACTAAACAATCTGTACCAAGCCTCACAGAACACATATGATAAGGATCATTTGGCCATTACCTACCAATGAAGTGGACATGGAGATGTGGAAAAACTTTCCTCTCCCACCCTGAGGTATTGCCCGGGTGAAGAAGAACTTGTGTCCGTCTTGGGAAAAGAGTGGCACTTCATTCTTCAGAGAGGAGAGAAAAAACAAAACACCTGCATGTGGATATGAAGTTTGTGTCCAAATGTGCCTGCAGGGCTTTTTCGGTGCATTTCCTGTTATTTACTTGTTCAAACTCAGACACATAAAGCAAATACGGTCTGGTTTTTACCCAGCTGTTCACCAATGGGGCAGCAGCCATTTGATCACCTACCTGTCTGTGCAACCAACTGTCACTCTCATCCTCATGTTTCTGAAAATAATAAGAGGGCATGAGTTGAAAGCTTTGCTGAGTCCAACAAATCACTTAAAAAAATGATAAATCTGTCAGTGGTCTTTATTTTTTGTTATTGTCAACAAATCATATGAAAAGATCCAAAGCAAGAGCGTGTTAGTCTGTCTCTTTGGCACTAAGGTAAATATGCTTATTCACTTTCTGGCAGTGGGTTTGATGAGAAGATTAATACTTTATATCTGTCTGTTAAATGCGAGGTTATGTGGCAGACTATTTAATAGACAGTGTGGGAATGGTATCAATCTTCTTTCTCACTCTCCAACAGATAGCAACTGAGACTGAGACATTCCCCAAAATGTTGAACAATTCCCTTAAAAAACAGGCAGCAAAAATATACTTTAATAAAAAAATCAAATCAAATCAAAAACGCCTCAGGGTACTGTAATTTTTTGCAAACGTTTCACAAACAGGACCAAATAGTGCAGCCCAATGCAAAAAACATGGTTCACTGATGTGTTTTTAATATCTTTTTATTAACAAGAGACATCTATGGCACAGAGGAATAAGCTATAACAGGCTACACAGACAATACTTGTTATCAGGTTAAACTCAATGTTGGTTTTGGTCTTTTTGTGGGATTTGTTGAGAGTAAGAGAAACACAGAATATCCACAGACCCACTCTAAACCAGACACAAAGCACACAGTGGCTACAGATTTCACACTTTGCCAAATGTTTCACCTTAATGCAGACTCCAGTCGTAGCCTCACACAGTGTCAGGATGGAGTTGTTCTGGGCTCTGTTCAGCCAGTTCACAGCCAGTTTGGTGCTGGTGGCCCATTTCACCATGGTGATATAATATTCCCTCCTGGAAAAACCAGAAGGTGGGATCACATGACCTCTGACCACCTCTGTCTCGACTACCTTAAGAAAACACTCCAGGGCTATTTTTGGTGCTTCAATAAGGCACCATCGAGCTGTCACTCACCCTATTCGGGGGTCATCAGGTTTCTTCATCACCACTGTGTGCAGGGGACCATTGAGGCTCACCACAGACAGGTGCACCATAGGGTTTTCCTCCCCAGCCTGCAAGGGCCAAGAGGAAATTAGATAGGTCAGACTGGATTTCAGTTCAGGACAAGAGTGAGGAATTATTTTTTTGTTGTCTTTGGAGGGAGGCAAACAAGCTCCATAAAGGTCTTCTGTGTACAGTGGTAAAATGTAACCAAGTACATTTACTTATATACCATGATTAACAACAGTTTTGAGGTACTTTCCATTTTATGATCATCTATACTTCTATTCTACTACAGCTATAATAGTTATTGCTATTTAAAAAAAAACAACCCATTTTCCATAATTAATAGTTTAAATTTTTATACTTGAAGTACATTTTTCTTCAAATACTTCTGGACTTTTACTTAACAAAGAGTATTCTTTTCATTGAGCCATTGGTACAGTACTCCATCCACCGATCTCTGTGTAAAATAACATCAACATGATGGCATCCATCAAAAAGTAGTAGTCAATGTGCTGCTGAATTCAACTTGCCTTTGGATAGTGATACTCCAGGTTGGTGGGATATGGTGTTCCCGTGAAAAACGGCACTTCCATCTTCGGCACCAGCGAGTCGTTGATGGTCATGTAGGCCAGCCGCAGCCCGTCTGGAGACCACCAATGGGCTATTTGGGTCTGCAGGATCTCCTCTGAAATACAAACCAACCAGATCACACACACACAGATGTGGAACAAAATCACTTGTGCACTGTACACTGGTGCACCGAAGGAATGCAATTTGGTTTCCCTGTATACTGAGTCCTGTATAAGAGGAGAATGACAGTAAATTCTACCTTGACCATGACCTAATGTTTTCAGACTGACTATGCAGATGCATCCCAGTGTTATCTTGGAAAAAATAGTCAAATTCATGTGACAATCCTTTTAAAAATGTAATGTTGGGGTCCTGATGCCCCTGCCAAGTCACTGCAATGCAATACTTCAGATAAAAAGTTTGCTTTGCTCTGTCTGCTGTGTGTCCATCAGTTGATGTTTATGTACTTAATATTCTGACACTAATAAAGATATTTCCAATATGTCACGATTTGAACAGACACTACTTTAATATTTGCAGCCTGGATGATTTATGATGCCCAATCCCTGCCCTGTCAACAGGGGAAAATAAATCAATTACTCATATTAAATTTTGACAGTTTGAAATCCAAACACATGAAACTAGAAGCTGTTTTTTTAAGCACTATGCTTGTGAATGAAATAATGACAAATTAATACAAATCATCATAAATATGATTACTAGAGCTGTTATATTATGACTGCCATTTTCATTAATCAAGAACTATCCCACTGAACACGTCTCTGTTTGTCTGCAGGTAATTGCAGGTGGCTTTGCACCTTTTTTTTCCTCCCGTCATAATCTTTTAATAAAGTGTTTTCCCATTGTGGCTGGAAAAATGCTATACAAATACAGCTTTCCTTCCCTTTGCCTAATTCTACTGTTTATGGTTTCGTAGGTGGTGGTGGAAAACAAAAGTGGACTTTGATCGACTGATGGCCGTACTGTAACTAAGGGAGCTGACATTTTGGAAGAAACCAAGACAAAATGTGCAGAAATACCTAAAACACCTCTTCAAGAGGTAAATGTGATTATTTTGAAAGGTTGTGCTTGGCATTTCAGTGTAAAACCACTTTCCCTCTATGATTAGTTTATTTTTCCAGCAGTTTTCTGATGAGTGACTTTTATCCAGCAGGGGGCAGAAGAACTCTATGAAAGGCACTCATAGTATACACTGTGCCTACATATGAAGACCCAAACAATAGCTTTTTCCAGCAAAAATGATCAACTCAACATTGATGTCATCCAACCAATCATTTTTTAAGGTGAAGTGTGTTTTAACAGGGTTGGCGGGGACAAAGGAGACTATTCAATGTTGAATTCTCAACAGGTGATGTATTTCTTACTCTAAGGCTAACAATTTTGTAGTGCAGCAGTACTTTCAAGGCCTGTGCCCAAGCCTTCGCTATTTCTTTAATAACTATCCTTCTTATTTCTTCTATAGGAGCAGCACGAGGTAAAATTGTATTAATTCCTGGAGGTCAGAGCATTGAGTAAGACTCCTGGTATGCTGTTCTTTTAAGATGTTGCCTTTGTTGACATTTAACCACAACCACAGGATACACAATGTATGTGCAGCTCAAAGACAAAGACCAAAACACTTCTAATTCCCCACACACCCACTGTGATGATTGGCTGTGAGGTTGATGTGACACTGTGTCTTCTGTGCAAGCCTACAGCTGTCTAAACCTCCATCAGCAGGGGAGGGACCACATGTACAGACCAAAACCTTTCATACTGTATGTAGAGATGACTGCACTGAAAAGTCAAACCTACACATTGGATTCTTAGGAGAGCTCATCTCATCCCTTCCATCTCCCATCTCCCAACCCTGTGGCTCCACAGGAGATTGTGAAAGTCTTTCCCATAACTTCACTATCTTCAATCGGTTGATCAAAGCTACAACTCAAGTTTGTTGATGTGTGTGTGTATATATATGTATGTATGTATGTATGTATGTATGTATGTATGTATGTAATAAAGGCCAGGTTTAAACCCTTAAACCCATAGGTCTATATTTGAAAAATATTTCATAAAAATGTGATTAATTTGATTCAGAAGCCGTCAGTCAGTCAGCTTAGATATTCTATCTGATGAAATGGTGCAGCTGTAACAATGGCACTATTTGTTTCAATATTTCACTCAATATAGTGTGTATACTTTAACTTCAGTGAAGTGGATTTATATACAGTACAGTTTTAGAGTCTAAGAAGGTGGTTAAATCAAAAATTAAATAAAAACAAATGACTGAAAATATTTTAAAAAATTATGTAATTTTTTAATGAAATGTGTGGATGTTTTACCTCTTTAAAAACAAACAGCTACCTATTCTCTCACAGGAACAAAGTTCAAATTCTCTTCAATCAAGGATGAGGATATTTACTGAATACCTGAGAGAAAAGAGACAACCTCACCTTGAACCATATTCAGACAACTTCTGCCAAACTCATCTCGCCAGAACAATGCAGTTCATACTGCTAACACTGTAAGCAATGTGTGTAAAAGCCGTATGCTGCATGATCTCAGTTTCTGTGAGACAGTCTGTTATCCGCTGATAAATCCATGAAATACAGCAGAAAAATATAGCAAGGCAAATCTTTCTTTAGCAGTGAAAATGGATTACTTCTTTCATGTCATGTTCTGTGTGTGCAACAAAGAAATAATCCCATTAATGAAAAACCGATTAGAGGCAACCCTGAAGCAGTCCATGCACTGTAACAGAATTTCTCTCATAATAACTGGCATTTTACAATTACATTATACAATTACACTGCAATTATTATCTCAAACCGCCCTCTGAATAAATACAAAATGAATAATATAATAACAGAAACAGAAGTCTTCAGTCACTAAACAAGACACCTATAAACTGTATTATAAATGACAACACAGTGGAAATACTAGTCTCAAACAAGGCAGCGGATCCGTAAACAAAGCCATATTCAAGTGGTATGTAATTGGAATGTCTGTCTCACATATGCAGAAAAATGTTTCACACTCAATTACAAGCAAACTTGAACAGCTGCTGAGTGAGATTGCAGCAGTGCAGACATGAATTAATTAAAAACTGCCTGAACACAAAGACAAGCTATGGGAAGTCTCGTGAAGGAGGGGCACTGAAACGTAGCCAGCTGTGCTCTTTCAGATGGAATCATGCACACAAACAAACACCCCGCCTCAGGGAGGGGGAAGTACAGGGCAGGTGTCATAAGACTGGATTAAAATGGTCTTCAAATTTAGTTGGTTAAATACACTTTATGTCCAAAAGTTTGCGGATACGTCCGACCAGTAGTAAGCACATACTGTTGTGGGCTACAACTGTTTTTCATGGTTCAGTCCTGGCATGTTAGTTCAAATTAAAGCTGCTTTAATCTATATCTTTATTTTAACAATGGAACACATACTTTTATATGAAAGGTGTCACTTGTAGGGATGAACCCACAGAGAATTATCACCCAACCCTTTAGTTCCCCAAAGCTCTATGGAGCATTGTAGCGACATTCAGCTCATTGTTTTGGTTTTTGGGAATGCAAAATTTACTCTTTGATTTGCTTTTAAAGCTCAGCTGTACTTCAAAATGGCTCTAAAAACAAATTGCAGGCTACCTGCTCAGTGCCAAATAGCACACAGATAAAGTTGGCAACTAACTGGTGAACATAGTGAAGCCATATATTTTCTTGAGTGGGTAGAAAGCAAAAGAAAAAAGAGAGTGAAAAAGAAAAAAGAAGAGTGAATATTGGACTTGCAACGATTAGGTGGCAGGAAACAGGACTACACATAAATTCTAATCTTGTTCTGTGTCTGTGGGATGCATAAATACACAACTGTTCGATAATACGTCCACCATATTAATTTGAAAGGCAACAAGTTCCAAGTTGTTTTTGTGAGGAAGAGCTTGACTGGCCTGCAAAGAGCCCTGACCTAAAACCCAGCAACCTTGAGATGAATTAAAATGCAGACTGTGAGCCAGGCCTCATCACCCCACTTCAGTCTCCAACCTCACTAATTCTCTAGTTGCTGAAAGGGAGCAAATCCCTGCAGCCAGCGTCCAAATTCTTGTAGAGAGCATTCCCTGAGGGGGGGGAGGCTGTTCTAGCAGCACATGCATGCCCATGGGTTTGAAATGAGATGTTCAATAATCACGTGGAAGTTTTGATGCTCAGGTGCCAACATACTGTACTTTTAACCACGTGATGCATTTTTAGACTCCAGACGTTGGCCCAACATCACTCACTTCCTTCATTTTGGTTAATTCTGAAAGTGACACAAATCTATACCCTGTCTCCAAACTTTGAAGAGAGTCCACTAATTGCAAAATAGAAATGACAAACGTGATATTATCCTGGGCTCTGTTGTATTTTGGTGTAACTGTTTGTAGTCGTCTTACCCTCATACAGCCAGTCAGCGAGGCCATTGAAGACAACTCCCTCTTGGCCAGTGGAAACCAGGCGGATGGCTCGGCTCTCTATCGTTGATTTGTAGTAGATGTTGTTTTCAAATATGAAGATCTGGAGGGAGAAACACAGACCAGTGGCTATCATTAGTGTGCGCTTGTAATCCAAAATGGTCATGTGTATTGCTCAATTGACTGACACCTAAATTTTAATTTCTTGCAGTGTAAAGCTGGGCACGTTTTTTCCTCAGCCTCTGAATCTCACATTTTGCTATGTACAGTACGAGCCCTTATGTCAAACCCACTTGTGGCTCTTTTCACAGCATGAACTAATCCAGATAGAAACAGCTTCCCACTCAATAACACTTACAAGCAAATACAGTCTCAGTCAACACCTGCCTTAAGCACTGCACTAACGAATATTTGCCTCATTATGGTTCAAGCTGGATTCCTCTTCAAAGCAGTATGAAACTTGTTCTGTTGCTAATCAAGGCGCTGGAGCTGGCTGAGGCCTTGCAGGCACACACATACAACTGAGGACATACCCAAGCACAAACACACCCTTTTCCCCCAGTGTTTATTGAGACATTATGCTGTCTTCTGGGGGTGGACGATGGCAGAGCTAAACAGCGGGTTAGACTGCTGATTTAAGCCCTCAGCACCAATGATGGCATCGGCTGAAAGAATTAAGACACACCACTGGCAGATGAGTGTGTGACACTTAAAACCCTCTGTCAATCCACTCCAGTGTTTTCGCTGCTTCGCCTGGTGCCATTATGAGAGAGATGAATGTGGGATTGATTGGTATCTAAACCTCCGGCTGTTTTTTGGCGTGACTGGGCTGTCAGCTGAAACCTCTTCAGTTAAATCTAAGCCTCAAATCGCCACCACAAGAATCAGAAAAGAGAAAGACATGGCCCCTCTCACTCTGATCTATGGCTGCTGTTGAGAAAATCAAAGTTTTATATTGTGGGATCAACATCTGAGGAAAACAGATCAATGAAGAGCTGTGTAAAGCAAAGGAAGCTGGTGGGTGGCAAATGTTGCAAAACCGCCATGGGACGTAACGAAAATCATAGGCAGCTTTCAAAGAGCTACATAAAAATTCAATTCTCAGGATTTTAATTATTATGAATTATACCCTGGCAAAAGCTGCTTCAAGAATTGTCTTCAGGTTCAAAGGACTCATTGTCAGCAGAGAACCCGAAGCATTTAGTTGTAAATGATCCTGAATGGCCTCTGAAAACTGGAATAATTTGTCAAGTAGGTGGTGATTGCTTGACTTATAAATTTTCAACCGATTTAGATGAAAGAAAAGAGAGAATAAGCACAAGGCTAAAAAAAGAGTCATTTCAAAAGGGTGGCAAAATGAAAGTAACAACATCAAAGATACCTGTGGAGCTCAAAGAGCAGGGCTGCTTATTTGTATTTGAGTGTCTCCATGTGCGTGGGTGTTTTTTCATGTGAAATATAAGGATACTTTCATTTGTTTTAATTTCTTTTTCTTAAATGCATCCCTCTCTGTCCACCCCCTCCTTTTTTGTCTCAATGTAACCTCTTTCTTAGGTGTGTGTGTGTGTGTGTGTGTAGACTCAGCCGCACTGATTGCTCTGTCACAGTAGAGTAATTGCTTGCGGTTTAATGAGGGGAGCGTCGCAGGATTCATCTCCCCGCTCCTCTCACTGTACATCGGATGCTTCACTGCACACAGCCGCACTGCCACAAACACTCACACACACCTTTCATTTATACGTGCTGATGAAACACTTGGTGATAAATTGCTCCAATTCTGATAAACTTAATGGGAAATCATTAGATTCACAAACCGTGAGTGAAAAAAAAAAAAAGGAAAACATGTCCAAGATTGCCGGGTCAGGCAAAGACAAAAGACGAGAGCTCATCATAATTTTTCTCGCATAACCTCTGCTGTTCATTAAATCAAATGCGGAGCTACAGTAGCAGCTTTGAGAAAGGAAGAATCAGGTACAATATTACCATATGCAAATTAATCTACTTTCTTCCCTCAGCAGGAAAAGTCTCATCACATACTTAAAATGTTAATATTTTCTCACAGCAGTGTATCTGTAATTTAAGCAAATGATATGATAAGAGCAATTATGGAGGTAGAGAAAGCTTTTAAGTAACAGCTGATGTAAATGTTGTCTAAGCAGAGCAATCCAAACAGAATCTACTAAAGTCAACAAGGTAAAACAAAAGTGGAGTATTGGATTAGACAAGAGAACAAGCCAAAAGATGCTTGAATCAATGGCACTTTTAAGCTTGTTAAAGGACAAGGCATAATTCAGTATTTTTCTTACAAATCCCATGAAAAGACCAAAACCAACAACATTACTTATATCTAATACTCAAAATGGGAAACAAATTTATAGTTAATTTCTTTTTAAAAAAGCACAATAATTTCCTAAAACAGCTGGGCACTGTGGATATAAGTCAACCTTTCTCTGGAGTAAATAGTACATTTTTTAGGGACTATTTACAACCACGGATTAATACACATTTGATGCAAGACTGAGTATTTGTTTATTGTAGCAAAGAAACATGTCACCAAGTCCAATACTGTGTCTCACTGATGTGTTTTTAAGAGTTTTAGGACAACAGGATAAATGTATTGTTGATATTTGGTCTTTCCTTTGGATTTGTTGACAAAAAGAAAAAAAAGTTGAATGATGAAGACCACATAAATGAGCTCCTGAACAAAACACACCATAAAGACGAATAAGCCCTCAAATTGAAACAACAAAATACATCATTTGTAACTGCCCTTCAGAACAACACATACATATAACAACACATATACAATAAGTGTTTTTTGATCTGACTGTCCTCTTGGCAGAACAACATCATTTGTCAGTACCTTCTGAAACCAAGTAACTGTTGCAAAAATTACACAGGTTTACGATCTGATCAAATTGCCACTGTATAAAGGACCATTGTAATCATTAACAAATGCTGTCACATTTGGTTTGACCCTCCCATCCATTACCTATATACGACTATATATACCTCTAAGGAACTCTAAGGAAAGTCTCAGTCGAAAAATACCATTCAAATGCCCAAAGTTCAGAGCAAAGAACTGCAACCTGCGCTCACTCCCAAACTGACCAACAGGTCCTTTAACACATGGAATACCACTAGACAACAAATCCTAAACAAGAACAGTGAAACATTTTCATGTTTATGTATAATCAGTCGCAAAATTGCATTTTTAGTTTCATCTCTGACTGAGAACTTGCGTGAAAATGTAGTGTTTAAACTTTACATGGGCAAATGAATTACAGATTGGAATATACCATGTAACCGACCTGATCTGACGTTCTTCATGAAATCATGTTTTATTGAGTTTACCAAAAACAGTTCTGCTACTGTCGAGTTTATAAAAGCTTGCACTATTCTAATTGGGCTTCCTGTGCAGCTTTTTACAAACACAATGAGGGATGAAGGTTTGAGAATAAACAAAAAGATATCACTTTTTTGGTGGAGAGAAGCCAATTGTTTTGAATCCAAGGACACCTGCCAAATTGTTTGTCGTCAGGCTTTCTTCTAGAGATATCTCTGCACTCTTTAAAGTTTTCAAAGCAACAAAAACATTTTATTTCTTAATACCAATGCACAATGAAAAAAAGGAATGAATGGAAATGCCAAATAGAACTATAGTGAAATCAAATTTTTGTCAAAATTTTGTTTGCACAATTGGACAAACTGTCTCCGATCAACTGGTCGGTTTTACAACCCCCCCTCCCCACATGTCAGTGCCATGTGTTTGCTCCCCCGCAGATACTCCAGATTGTCCAAGCCACGGGTTGTGGTGCCTCGATGCCATCTGCCACTGTGACTCTTAGCAGCTCACATGTTGTTGTGAAGTTGTGAAAGGAAAAAAAATATTTTGGCTTTGCTGTGACATTGACCAAGGTCAAAGCAAAGACAGTTCACCCTAGGATCCTTAATGTAGTCATTAGTGTACATACACCTCTTACTGCCACGACATTGGTCTGTTCCACTGTGACAAACCATAAATCATTACTCAGCCTCCTCTGCCATGCCAGACTGAATCTGACAGATTTCCACTAGTGTGCCAGAATTTAGTGAGTGTAATCTCAAGGGTTCGGCCTCCTTACCAGCTGCTGTCCTCGAGGTCCCCATCCAGCAAACTGCAGAGCAGCTTCATGCACCTCAGGGGGGTTCAGTGGCCAAGTTTCCCTGTGGAGGCGACAGATTAGAGAATAAATTCAGTTTTAACGAGTATGTACACTACATCCACAATGCATGTTGTATAACTGAATACAAATGCACAGTCAGAGCGAGGAAGTTGGATGTTTTTTGGCTTGTTCCCTCACTGTAGGCTTCATCAATCATCCACATCCCTTTTTTTAGCACAAGCTGACTTTGCTTGGCTCCCTGCAAATACAGAACAGTGGGAAAATAAGCAGACATAGATGGATGAAAGGCTAAAAACGGGCTGGGCCGAATGCAGCACATAAAACTAAATTGAACTTAAATGCATTCCCACAGCGTGGAAGCCAAAGCAGGTTAATGGGGCTGGCATCAGTGGACTGTCTACATGAGGTCAGGCTGAGGGCATATTGTCCAGTCAGAGGTGTGTGAGGGGAAGAGGACACACAAGGTGCCAAAAGACGACAGACAATAAAGGAAGACACAACAGGGATGAGTCTTACTGTGTCATTAGGCTGTAAATAATGTACTTGGCCTCATAGGAGTGTTGATAGATCTGTGGAAACAAACAGCATCACAGTCAAAGAAGGACAAAGTCTGGAAAAATTATATGGTGCAGTGTGAGGTAGTACTCAGGGGTTTCTCACCGGTTTTACTTCAAAGGCAAACAACACATGTTGCAAGTCTGGAGATACTTGGTACTTGGCGGCTCTGGACCTGTCCTGGATGGGAGGAAAAAAAAACACACACACACACACTCAGTAGAAAGTATACTCACTGCTTTTGAGGTCAATTGTAGGTATGATGACACTCACAAACAACTGGTTGGGTACGACGACCGTTCTCTCCTTTGTGTCAGCATTAAGCTTAACAACGTCCCCGTCCCTTGTACGATACAGCAGCTCATTGTCTGTAAATGGCAAATAAAAAACTAGCATCAGAGATGGAGACGGTAGAAACTGCACTGGCATATAGTTTCTCCTAGATTTCAGTTTGTGGTGTCTTTATAGTGTCTTGTCCTCCACCTGCACCATCATCAAAACCACCGTTTAAAGTGATAGTGACTGGAAGACAGACCAAAAAAGACTGTGGGTGTGTGTTATGTCCATGCCAGCACTCAGCACAGGGTGTCTGCCCTGTGGACTGCTGTAATGCTGTTGTCCTTACCATCCCGCTGTGTAGAAAACAACACCGTCTCATCTTCTATGAGAAAGACCGTTAAATGCCAGAATTGCTTTCTCTTGTTACCTCAGCACTAAAAAGACAGTGCTTTGAAAATTATGGCACAAGATTTAACTGTGCATGTTTTGCTATCATTTAGAGCTTAGGTTCAAACTAAACTTCCTGGAACACAAACTCTCTTTATAAGTGTGTTTTCCTTGACAGATTGATTTCCTCGGAAATATCTCAAATGTGTTGCCTTGTGATAAAACATTGGCTTTCAGAGAGAGAAATGGCAAAACAACTGCTCAGCAAACGCTCCTGGCCCAGGCCATGACACACCGGCAAAACAAATTTGGTGATGCCTGTTTGTGACAGTGGAAATTGTCTTGTTGCAGATGCAGTTTCACTTTATTACCAATTTTTAGTGACAAAAAAGAGTTGATAATGTTGGTGCATATTGGGTCTACGATGGGAACTGTGATTAAGCCAAACTGGGAGTCATAAAGAGATGTGGTGGTGATGCAATTGCCAAAGTTGTTGCTTTTGTTTCATGAGTAGATTTAGCCACAGATGTTCCATGTTGATGGCCTGTTTTCATTGTTGGGCAATATTATATTCTGTTACATCTCAAAAATATGAATGCAGTCTGAAGGTTGAATCCTCTGTCTTTGTATCTGAGTCTGTGTGAGAAACACAGAGGTGAGTCCAAAGACTACAGAGGCAAGCGGTGATCAAAGAGCAACGGGGATCAATTACGCACTGCTGTGAATGAAGCCCACAAAATATTGATGAGGAGTACTGAAGTGTGAAGTTGTCCCATTGGGCTTCTTATCAGAAGGTCATTAGCACCAAATGGGAGCTGACTGCATTAACTTAACTGACAAGATGCAATGTCACACAGTTGATTGCCAGGGTTTCGTCAGGTGCCGAGGACGTTTTCATCATTGTTGTGAATGAAGGGCAAAGAAACACAGGAACTTAACTAATTATATGTTAATAAGCCTGTAATGTAAGTAATCAGGGGAACAGTCTGCACCATAGAACAGAAGGACAGATGTAAGGTCGTAATGTGTCTGTCAGCACTGAGGAGCTGTGAGTTCACACATGTATGGGTGATAATGTGAATTTATCACAGCTGCATTCAAAAGTATACATGGGAGACACCAGGAGTATTTTATGCACAAGCTGATTGTCTCTGAATGTGTGAGTCTGGTTATTGAAACATCTGATTACTGCAATGTAATGCAATGCAATCTATAAAATCAGTTGCATTAAATGTAAAGAAAGAACTTTAAATCTCGACACTGGGCAACTTTTTAGATTAGTTCTTGTAACTCAGACCAGGAGGGGATGAATTACTAAAAAAATCTATCATGTGCATTCATTACAACCGAGACTCCTTGTTACTAAGATAAAAGACAAAACCAAAATTGGTTAGTCCAACAGAATACTGAACATGAAAGTTCATTTTCAACTTTGGAAACAGTATTTTGACCAAAAAAAAAAAAAAACTCAAAACTTTTTTCTGGAGCATTTACTTTTGCCCTTAGCAAACTTCATCCACCCAAGAAGACTGTGAGTTGAAAGCTCTTGAAGAGGCTATGAAGCGGACAGTTGGTTAAGATTTTTTTGTAAAATAAAAAATATCCACATTCAAATGACTATCAAACAACAAAAAGTACTTGGTTGACAATATCCGCTCTGTTTATGCAAACCCTGAGAACCCCAAACCTACCAGTGTCAAATCCAGATGTTAAAAGGTGTATCTGTTGTGCAGACCATTTTCCACATTGTTGTGAAAATCGCTAAAAACTCAGTTGACTTATTCAGTTGATAGACATAACAATATTCTTTTCAGGCAGACTGTTCATTCACATCTATAATTTTTTAATTTCCTCTCTGTTTGCTAGATGATGTACTTTTTGAACTCAGTTTTGATTTATAAAGCTGCTATAAAGAGATCTTCAGTTCAGGGTGCTGTACTGTGACAACCAGAACAAATGTCAGTATCACCCCTGAGCTGATTTAAAACATTGTTAATATTCTCCAGGCAAATGAAGTTATTAATATCTCTTACCACAAATATAGTTAACAAGAACATATTATTCACTGGTAGTAATTGTGCTGGTCACAATGCAGCATCTCATAATCCTTTTAACAATGAAGTATCACTGATCAGTGAGGCTGAGAATGACATCAAGTACTTTTCCTGTTGAACACCAGGGGGCACTGAGCCAGCTGAGCCAACATTTATGAGCTCAGCCAGGAGCTTTCGACTTGCTACCTTGTCAAGGTTAGAGAGGCCACAGTAAACTCATTCTACCGAACATCTGTTCAGTTTAGACCATCTTACTGTTCGCCTAGTACACAGCATGCTGGTTTTGTCGAACATGCTAAATGGGCTGGAAAACTGGTGTACTTGTTGTCCATGTAGACGGATAAAATCATAGCTGGAATGAGTTAATGCGAATCTACATAATGTTGCATAACATCTGTTTCTTTTGGAAACAAAAATCCCAACCAGGCTGTGATTTTTTTACTTTTTTTTTTAATAAGGATAGATAGTAACTAACAGTCAAAAATACGTGTGTGCACAGTTCAGGTGTACTAGCATTAGCTACAGAAAAAGACAGGTTTAACGACCTCCCTGCAGAGGAAAGGCTTTGTTTGTTGTGTGATTTAAGTGAGACTGTGGACAAAGTGAGTTTCTTATTATTCTTACCTCACATCTCTTTGTTCATTTAAATCTTGAGCCCAACAGCTATGTATCCTTTGATATCCTATACAGGCTATGCCTTACCTTTAGCAGAACTAGTTTCAGGTACTGTGCACCTTTTAAATGGAACGAACTGCAAACAACCTTGAGAAACGTATTTCTATTTTGTTGCACGATTTAGTTCATCCGATTGGATGTCTAGAAAATAAAGCTTTTGTGTTATTCAGCTAGTTGTGCAATATGAAGGGAATTATTATCATAGCATCTTTTCTTTCTAGAGCTTCAAAAAGGAGACACAGTTCCTTGTTTGCAATGTTATGTTATTAATTGGTATTGTTGTATATATATATATATATCGCTGTGTGTTGTATATCCTTGACACAACTACAACTAATGTTTGGACAAACCAAGAAAATACCACAGATTTTAATACCAATATGTGCAACAAAGAGACATAAAACGCCAAAGCAGAATATTTCCACCCCCATGCTAAATAGTTGGCAAGATGATCTTTCATCAAACACTCATTTTTTCTTCCAAACACACCTTCAGTTACTATGGCCTAAGTGCTATTATCTGTCTATAGCACTTACTTCCAAGTCAACCCTGGCTTATCCAGATGTTTCTTTGCATACTTCCGATGTTGACTTTTGTGATGAGGTTGCAGGTAAGGTTCCATGTGAACCCTTTGTGCGTCAACTCTGCACAGGTGAGCTTTCCTCCAGCCCCTCCGCAGTCATACAGGGGTTTTGTTTTGCCCTTCTGTCCAGCAGACGACATGCAGTTTTATCTAAAAGTTCTGTCTTGTCTTGACTCCCACAGTTCCCCATAACTGACATTTTAGACAGCAGAAATTTCAAGCTGGAAGCATTTTGATATCTTTTCATAGTCTTCCCCTGCTTTGTAGCATCAATTACCTTCACTTCAGATCCTCAGCTCATGGTTGTTGAGTGTTACCAGAAGGTTTGAAGAGTCAGAGAATTTATCATTAGCTGATAATTCCTGGTGGCAGTTCTATTCTATCGACAGATTTTACAAGGAGAACCTTTTACATATACCACAATTACTGTTTTTTTAATTAAATAAAAAAATAATAGTACAGTAGCTAGTCTATTTTTTTAATGTCTGTTTGCTGCAGGGGTTGTATTTATTTCTTTTCTTT
This sequence comes from Trachinotus anak, assembly GCF_046630095.1. Lineage (NCBI taxonomy): Eukaryota > Metazoa > Chordata > Actinopteri > Carangiformes > Carangidae > Trachinotus > Trachinotus anak. The sequence continues at coordinate 14,355,162 of NW_027273863.1, forward strand.
TCATGGAATTTGTCCAGGAGAGCCCAAACACGTGCAAACAACTGGATATTCTGAGTTATGGGCAACAGCGATGCCTGTCACAATGCATCTGGAAATGTTTTGTGTTTTGACATGAGAGACAGATCCTAAATGTCAAAGACAAAATGTTCACTCACCGCTGAGCCATTTGGCATCTGGGTCATGGATGTGAAGGTCTGGACCAAAAACATCCTCTACAGTCACTTTCTTCTTAAGGGCAAGGCTGTCATCTTCACCTGTCATGTGCATCAAGAAAAGACAAATAAACCTGCATAAATTAAATATGATGCACAGCAGCTCACATAAACATTCACAAACGTCTTGCTGATTTTTGAAGAAAACATAAAGAAGCTCTCTTTCAGTATTTTGAGATTTATCAGCATTTCAAGCAAGTAAGTTTACTAGTTTCTGAGAAATAAATGAAAATCTTTTGAGTTTTTCCTCAGTAACTTGCTTTATTCAGGGAGCCACGGCCTCATACCAGAGACTGTCACCATTTCACTATAATATACTACTTCTCCATCTCTAGAGATAGCACCTCCAACAACTATTCCCCGCAACAGGTAAAGCAATTTGGAACAAGGTGCAAACAAGAAAGGGGCCGCTGGTATTGCTCTATTGATCTAAGAGCATCAGATCACATCTGCCTTCTTCATTTTTCAGTAGCGGGCGGGCAACTTCTTCCATCCCCAAAACTCAAGATGAGATCTGAAGCTGACAGCTGAACTGCAGGTGGAGCAGATGCCAGGGGGATGCAAATGAGTTAGTGTGGATGTGAGGAAAGAGATGCAGCGAGTGTGCGCCCTTTAACTGTCTCCTACGACACCTTTAGTCAGGAAACAAGTGTTAGAGAAAAGCTGTCACAATGGCTGACAGCCCAGTCTTAGTGTATAAGATGGTGAGTTGACAGATTCTTCGGCAGGCTTCACAGTGTGACTGAGTGGAGGGATCTGAGTGTGTAAATACCATGTCAGACATTGTCAAGTGTTTATCGACTTGAAAACTCAGTAGAAATACTCTTGTCTGGCAAGAAGCTGCAGGGTGAGGGGAGAAAGCTAATTTCCAACACGAGGCAAATGGTATCTGATGCTGTTCCAATCTGACAAATGGCTGGAGCTATTACTGCATAATCATCTCCATTAAACAGGCCTGAATGGCATTACACATTAAAAGGCCCATTACCTAGTGAGACGATGACCCTGCCTCTATATAAAACCGTTATACAATCACCAACCCGGGGAAACCATGTCATCTGTAAAACCTTGAACTTATTGAAACAAGGTTATCAAATTAAAATAGCTGCCTGCTTTGCGAAATAAAAGCTGAATGCTGCTACCAAGAGGAGAAAGACAGGGATTTTATCAAAGATGTGTTTGCAATACTGAATTTAAAGCCCAGCATGTGTGTAGGATATGTGCGTACTGAGGCAGCAAATGCGATAACAGGTGTGTGTGAATACTTTTCTCTCTCCAAGCACTGGTTACTCAGCAGAAAATCAAAAAACTTCAAACATTTTAATGGAATTTGGTGCAAAATTAGGCCATGGCCAAAGAACAACAATGATTAGCTTATGATGAGAATCCAGCAGTTTTCTTTTTCTAATTCTTTGCATCGTTTGCAACATCTGGCAACATTTCCCACTTTGTTTATGTTGATGCATGTTCAGTTCGGGGCACAGATCAAAAAAAAAAAAATCTGCCACTATTAACTTAATCAGTTGAGATTCTTGGCAGAGGTATGTGGTCGCTCAGTTTCATCCAAGGTATAAAATGTTTCTAAAGTCAAGGCTGTGTAGATTGCATGTGGGCTGAGGCAGAAAAACAAGTGCAAGTGAGAGCAAGTGAATACTGTGTGTGTTGTTGTTGCCTCCATTACGGAAATTGTGATTTGGATCTCACTTGTTTGTCTGTTAACAGAATGTCTCAAAAACTGCAGTGAAGTTTGATGGAACATAAGGTTGTGGCCTAAGAAACAATGATTTGTTGTTGGTTTTAATCTGTCTTTTCTTTCTTTCTTTATAAGAACACATAATGGGGAATTTTTGAACATTCGAACTATTTCCCCATGAGTCAAAAGTACAAAATCTGGAAATGGCACAATGTAACCCTATTGTCAAACAATGCTGTGAATTGCAAAACCCCAGATTATTTATTTTTATTTTTTTTGCCTTCAATGCTCAAATGCTAATGGATTTTAAATCCTTGCTTTCTATGATGTATGTGCAGGGCACCTACAGTGAGGTTAAGGTAAGATGGTGGTTGTGGTAGATATACAATGGTTAAGGTATGGGTAGTGCTTGGTAACTAAAACACTTGGATAAATTTAGAGAACGATTGTGTTTATGGTTAATATGAAGGTAAATTCTGGTCTCCTGCATGGAAGTCAAACATGCCACACGTTTATCCAATAACATACCAGACATGATACATACAATCTGATTCCTGGCATATGTGTTTGTGAGTGTATTGTACATACGAGGAGTCAGCAGGATGACGGAGGTGACAATCAGCGAACAGATGATCAGGATGACCAGCAGGGCGATGGCTATTCCCTTCCAGTTTCTCTGAGGCGGAGCGCTGCCCACAAGGTCCTGAAAGTTGAACCACACATATCACACACATTACGCTTATGCAAACACACACAAACACGGGAACAAAATATCACTTTTTAAGCAGTAATAGATAAAATGATTTCTCTCCTGTAGGCTTGATCTCAAAATGGATACACAGCGTTTTAGAGCTCATCTCATCCAACATAAGACAGATGTATTTTGTACTATCACAGTCGGAGGCAAAGATTGGCCGGAGGACAGCTCATTCTATGTCAGACAGATGCCGACAACTCAGCCACTTGTGTGCAGTAATGTTGCATCCTCAAGCTGCTCCCCGCTGCTCGCATACGAAGTGTCCCTGCAGCTTTGCCTGATAGCTGAAGAGGAGCTATGGCTTCAATTCAGACAACAAAAGGCAGAATAATGAGCTGCTCTCTTCACACAACCCAGCAGATGGTAGATAGCTAATCAGCTATATTTGAAACATATACTGCAAAAATCCACAGGACATATAAAACAAAAGTTGGGAAGGCAGCAATCAGGTGTCCTTGAAGACTGCCTGATACTCAAGAACGCTTATCTTAAATTTTTTGGTCTAAAAGCCCTTTTAGGGGTTTCACGGTGCGAGTTCTCTGGCATAAACACACAAACACAAACTACATCTGCTCCTTGACACACACTGTCTTTACCAAAGCAGCAAACAAACAGACTGTTTTCTTAATTCGCTGCCTTCACCACATTTCTCAGCCACACGTGTCGTATTGTTATTTTCAGGACAGGTTAGGCTATTCTGAAACACTATCACTCAGCATGTGAGTGGCACTTCAGATGCTCTCGTGCAGTGGCTCCTGACCTTTTGTTATTTGAACCCCACAACCCTGACAGATTGACTTTCTTCTGCACCATCTGTTTGTCATTTGAACCTCTTTACATACAGTCTATGAGGTTCTACACAGCATTATATTTAACACTATATAATTAATAAAAGTGGATATTGTTACAGTGGTTCTTTTCATACAAATAAAAAGTCCATGTTTAGCTCAGTCCTGCTAGACATTTTTAACTATTTATTCATTACCTTTAGATGACTTTTTCAACACTTTATTCAACTGCTCATTGATGCCTTTTAGCTAGTTGTTTTTGTTTTAACTAGTTTTTATTCATCACTTTTGGCTGAATGTTAACCATTCATTCATAAGTTTAAGCTAACTTTTTCAACTAGTTATCCATGGTTGTAGCTAACTGCTTCAACCATTTATCCACTACTTCTTACTCACAGTGCCAATTATTTCAGCTGTTTATCTAGCTAACCTTTTCAACTTACCCATAAAATACTTTGTGCTTTCTGTTGTAACTGTTTCCCCATTACTTGTACTTAACTATTTTAACTGTTTACTCATTACTTTTAGCTATTACAACCATTTATCTAATACTTCAGCTAACTCATTCATCTGTTTATCAAATACTAGATTGCTAACTTTTTTGCTATCTGTTTCAACTATTTATCCATTAGATTTACAATTCTTTGTTGTTTTCATTACTTTATATATGTTTCAATCTTGTATTCATTGGAGTTTAGACTTGGTGTTCAGGTATTACAGCTTACTTAGTATGCGGAAATAGTTTTTCAAAATCATAATTTCTTTTCTTTTTTTTTTTTTACAAATTAGTTGTGTCACTCCACAGTCTTCCCACGCATTTCCTCGTTACTACAGGAATACAACCTGTGAACCTCTGGTTGGAAATCACTGCACTAGGATACCTTTTATGAATTAATTAAATTTGCCCCAGATGTCATTCCTATCTCATTAGTCCTCTCAGTCTATGTGTGTGCGCAGAAAGACAGACAGAAATACACATTAACATCTCTGGTCACACTCAGTGAGGAAACTGAGCAGCTTCAGCCACCCGAATCAGTCCAGCTGTTGATATCCTTGTAACCAATTAGACCTGGTCCACACAGCATGCAGCAGCTCAGTGAACCATCTACAAGTTAATGAGGGGCGTGTGTGTGTGTATGAGTATGCATGCGCGTGTGCATGTGAGAGCGAAACAGACGGCTCAATTCTTGGGCATAGTTGATGCTTTTCATATCCTTGAAGGCTTTGAATTGCCACATTGCAAGTTAATTTCTATTTAAATGTACCTGTGTGTATGTGTGTGCATTTACAATACCTGCACACCTATTATCTCTTCACAGCTTGTCTCGCAACAAAGCAAATCAATACTGTAGGCAGTGAGTACACATAGAAAAACAGCAGCAACATCAATAAGCTGATTTGTTGCTGCAGAGGTAAGGATTTCCGCGATAACATGTATGCACTTGTGTACTGGACTCACAAGATATTAATCTCCCAGTGTTATCATACTCGAAAAAAGAAGACGCTGTTGAAGATACCTTCGATATCAAACAATCGCTTCATACCTCTGACCGAGAGAGAAATAAAATAATCAGATACTTTGTAAGGGACGCAGATAACAGCTTTGTATCTGCATCTTCTCTATATACCTGTGCTGCAAATGGCTAACCATTTAGTGCGGGCAGCTGATTTAAATGCATCCCCTATCCAGTTCAGTGCAGCCTGTACCTCAGTGAGAGGTGCAGATCTATAAATGCGACAGCTGGATTCATACCACATGGCAGAGCTAAAGTACCTCTCACCACTTTGATGCCAGCCTGGGAGGCAAGTGAGTAAATATTTAGTTCCAGTCATTTTGCCACCCATGACAAACCCAGCATACTCATTGTGCCAGAGCACAAAGGGCACGAGGTGAAATTATTTCAGACAGCCTGCTTTTTGAATCTTAAATACATCTCCCACAGGCCCTGTGGGCTAAATCAGGCTGTGAAAAGGTAGGATGCAGACAACTTGACGAGCTTCCCTCCTGTGCTCCCCATCTCTGTAAACAGACACCCAATTATTCAACGAAGTCAGCGAGCTTTTCCACAATTCTAATCAATAGACAGTCAAATACTGTTGGACGTTGCCTTTTCTCACTGTAAAATCCTCAATAAAAGAGTTGCAATGGATACAACTGTTAACCTTCACTGTCAATATGCTTGGATACTGTGTATCAACACCCACTTGAGAAAGATGTGATCAATGTTTATTGTACTTCACCTGACAGGCTAAGCAATGGTCAACAGAGCCGTTAGAACAGCAGTCCCTGCTGTTTAAACCACCTACTGAATTAACAAAAGCTATTGTAGGGTACAACATTAAAACCAAGCACCGTTTGTTGGACCTTGAAGATTAGCTATGCAAGATTTTTGATGAAAAATAATAAACTGAAATTCAGTTATGTGCATGGCCTATTCCCCTAAATTCATTTCTGGTGTCATATGGACAAGTTTCCACTGATAGGAAGTCACAGTTGTAGGAGGAAAATTGCCCAGTAAGTAACACTGATTATTCTCCAAGAGAATTGAGAGGTTTAGTTTCCATGTTCTACAAGTAAAAAGCCTGCAGATAAGGTTCTTCACTGACCCTTTCACTGCCAAATCAGACAGTTTGAAACCCTCTTTAATGGCCAGATAGAAATGGTTGAACTGTCTGAAGAGTGAAGACTGATTTGAGGGAAAGGACCATGGAGTCAAACACACAAGACTGAATGTACCGTCAATGTTTGAGTCAACTAATATTTGTGAATATTTCTTCTCATAAGAACAAACGAAATCCAAGCATCCAAGTGTCATTTTAGGTTTTAGTGATGTAAGTAGGTACCTTTCTTTACAACTAGTATCTACAAATTATATAGATTCCCTATGTGGAGGCTTGATTCTTTTTACTTTTATTCATTCACCTGTTTTAAAACAGCCCAGCTCTCTAATACAATCCACTGTTATTAAAGTGTCTTAGCTCTGATTGCTTTATCCCTGTGGAAGCTTTCATGCACCTACTCAACCTCAAATGAACAGAGAGCTCCAAACTCAGGCTGAATTCACTCTCATAAAATGTATGAAAATCACCAGCACCTCCTTTGTTTCCAGCAAATAAAAACCATAAAAAGATACACTGCACAAAATATAACCTCTGATTTGATTTCCCTGATGTTGAGCTCATGTTTTAGTATATAACAAACTGCGCAACTGTAAACTTCGGTATTCTCTGGATGCTGACCTTCCTGAAGAGCTCTTAACAAGGCAAAAAAAAAAAAAGTGCATCTGTGAGTGAGAGGAGATCTCGACCTTTGGCAGCGTTTTCAGATGTGGTGAGACATAACTGGCTGTTTGCATTAAGCCATCTCTTTCTGTTAGTCTGCGTGAAGAGCAGGCATGCATGCCTTACAGCTGATAACAATAAAAGCTGCATTAATAAATGACAACTGAAGCTATTTTCACCCTCTTCTCTACAGACACCAAATCTAAACAAACCCTGCGCATTTCAGTTCCGACAACTCTAAAGGGTAGAAAATCCCATGAGGGGAAGCACAAACATTTTTTCAATCCATTTGCCACTATTTTTATTCTATTTTGAGACAAAGGGGCCATAAGAATAAAGCATCCTTTAAGGTCAAGCTTCCTGCCCCCCCCCCCCCACTCTCTCTCTATCTCTCTCTCTAATCCTCTCTCCCTTCCACTTTCCCTTTGTCTAACCATCTCTTTGTCTCTCTGCTTGCAGCTGAAGTGTGAAATGGATCTTTCCTGATCTCTGAGCACCTGGTTTCCAAGGGAACCAAGAGAGCCATTTGAGTCACATTTGCAGTGAAGACGGCGCTGGCTGCTGTACAGTACAGTGGGGACTAATATTACTGCTGTGAGTGTCTTGTGGGAAATTTGCCCTGGAGGGGCCTCAAGAAATTAACTTAGGACTCAGAAAACAAGACACTCTCAAATACAACACGAGGGAATATAGACATTTGAAACGAAAGCAAACCTCAGCTGCGTAAAGACATCGGACACTCGACACACGATATATCACTCCGCTGTAAAGTAGGCGCTGTCTGAGCAGTCAAACTCATAGAGTGTTCAGTAGCCTTTGGACGTGGGGGTAAACTTTTCCTCTGGAACAGCATCAATAAATCATGGGCATTCATGAGCGAGATTAAGAATTTATGCCAACTGGCTTTTGGTTCATAGATCGTCGAGCATCAGCCCGTCTCTATCTATCCAACCTGTCTTTGTCCACTCTGGAAAATGTGGAGTATGTGAGTTACACTTAACTGGGGCAAGACAAAGAAAAAGAAACTGTTCTGTAGATGAGATACTGTAACCTGCAGACATGTTCGTTGATAAGGGATCAGCTCTGATAAGAAGACGGAAGCACAAAATTGGGAATTAAAGCCATGGAGCTGTAAACACCATCACATAGATAAACACGTGATGAATGACTAACATCGAGGAAAAGTACTGTAAAACAGTAAATGGGAAATAGAATTGTGGGATCTATCCTCTGTAACATTTACCAGAGTCTCTTGTCGTAATAGAGAAACTGAAGAAAAGGGAAAAAGTGACAAAGAGAAGAGGAGACAGAGAGAGTAATCACTGCTGCACATGTAAAGTGTAAGTTGAGGATACATGAAGTCACGTAAAAGCTCATCTTTGACTCCATGGTGTTCTGTACAGTGTACTAGGAGCTGAGGAACATTATCATTACTTGTAACACTGTTACAGTACCATAACTAGCTAACAAGAAGCCAAGTATCAAGCTTGAATCTGATTATGAGCAAATCTGTATTACAATTGTATTATTAGCTCTTCACGGCCTCTCTCCATGCTATACATCTGACCCTGTAACAGCTATGAACCAGCTCGTAGCCTGAGATCCTCGGGCAAAGGTCTTTTAGATGTTCCTGAGGTGAAGCCAATAACGAGAGGTGACAGAGCTCTAATAGTCAGAGCCCCGAACTCTGGAACAAGCTGCCCGAGGAAATCAGGTCAGCAGAATCAGTGAGCTCTTTTAAATGTCTTCTTAAAATGTACTTTTATCGTAGAGCCTTTCCTTATTTAATTTAATTTTACTTAATTCTATTGACTACTTTTGCTTTTATTTTTTGGTTTTATTGATTTTTACTAGTCACCCTCGTGCTGGTGAAACTGCCTTCAGTCTATTTAGTCTATCTACAGTGATACTAAGACACTTTAATTGTCATTGTATTTCTGATTGCTTGTTTTTAATTATAATAAATGATATAAATTTCCTTGACTTGAATGTTATATTTTGCTGCCTTGTGTAAAGAACTCTAAAAGTGCTCTATAAATAAAGTTTATTATTATGATTATTATGATAAAGGGAAAATTCAGTGATAATTATAATTGAAAAGTAATGGATCCTTAAATGATTATCTAGAAGTATGTCATGGGTATAATGTTATAATTTGGAGGGAGGCCGTGTTGCTACGAGTTCGTGGTTTGTTTCTCTCCTGATCATCAATTTTACATTGGAAAATTGTTGCTCTGTTCAAATCAAAATGCATCAAAACTAAATAAAGGTGAAGAATACAGAAATAAGGCAGGTTGACTGACAAGCTCTCCTGTGCTTCCCCATTTGACGTTTCTCTAACTTTTGTTCTGTGTGGTTCGAAAATTAAGTTAGCCTACTGATAGCTTCAGCTGTCTCCATCTGTAACATGACCTTGCACGGCAGAGTGGTCCTGTTGAGAGTCTTCCCTAATAAATGTGGGTCTACAGTGCAGTGAAGAAGATATCTGGCTCTTTATTCGCAAAATTCTCCTCTATGTTCACCAGCTAGTCGCTAACTTTCTCTGTATGCTGTTTTGTGCTCCACAGGCAGAATACACTCAGATAATGATTCTCTGTTGGATCGTCACTACGAGCAACATCTTTTACTTGGCACATAGTCATCTGACCCACTGTTAAGGTAAAAATATTGATTGGCAGCTTTAAAATAGTATCTTAAAAGGTATGTACTTTATTTGATGACTGGTAGTAGTAGTAGTAGAAATCGTAGAAATTGTAGTAGTAGTAGTAGTGGTGGTGGTGGCGGTGGTGGTTGCAGTCATATTACTTGTGGCACCATTCATATACTGGTGAGTATGTGAGAGACAAGTGCATTGTGTTGTTCTTTCACAATGAGTCAAAATAATATTAAATGATTTAGACCGCTGCCTTTTATACCAATATCTGATTTCACCTGGGAATAAATTATTCACTATATGATGAGATGCTTTTTGCTACTCCATGGTAGACACTTTAAGTCTTCTAGTCAGCTTCAGTAATCTGAATGTTGACAATATTAAATTAAATTAAATTATACCCAGTCAGCAAGTCTCATTTAAAAATACCATAAATGCAGCATCCGTCTCATTATCAGAATGGATACATTAGCCCACTAGACTGGAGAGGAAGGCGCTGCAAGGGATCTGTTCTATGCAGTATCTCTGTGTGCGTACGTGTGTGTGTGTTTCTGTGTTCACTCATCACCCTCAACCACTGTGAAATGTTGGACAACAATATTGGTGCCCAAAAGAGCAACAGCCTTAAAATAAATGATTAAAATAAATATTATTTAAATAATTGTTATCATTTAAATGATTTTCTGTTAGGCTCTGTGATCACGTATCTAATGGTTTTTCCTGGCTCTCCGCTGTAATAGCTGGATTATTCCTATTGTGCTATTTTTGATGTCAAGTTTTTAGCTGCTGTTTTTTAAATTGTGTTTGAGTTAAAAACAGGAACATTTTATATAACGAGGTGCACAAATTGTACAAGCAGCAAAGAATTTAGTAACATATATATAACAATATGCAGTACAACATACACAACAGTAAAAATAGCAGTGTGAAAGTCATCATCATTGAGTTAATGGGAGCCATTAACCATTATCATACAGCCACTCTAGCAGCTCTGTGTGGCTGTACTTAGGTTGTGCTTTAAGCTAATTGTTGACGTCAGCACGCCAACATGCTCAACATGACAGTGCTACCATGCTGATGTTTACCATGTTCACCAGTTTATTTTAGCATGTCAGCATCATAATCATTATTTTTTTCACTTACTTAAAAAAAAAAAAAGGGGGAGAGGACAGTACTTAGTGAAAGCATTTGCACACTGAGGTGAAGTGGTTTGAGAGCATTGCGTTGAATTGTCCGGGGGTAGTGAGCCTGTCGATCTTGAGAGTGTGTTGTTGATTCCATTTGTTTGGTGCACAAAAACTAAAGGCAGACGTTCAGAGTAAATCTGCGGGACTTGAAGCACAAAGCAACTCATTCTATGGGGAAAATGAAGTCTGTACCAAATTATAAAGCAAACCAATAGTTTCAGACCTTTTGCTTACATCAACTTCAGCAAAAATGTCATCACACGTACATACACACACACACACACACACACACACACACATACTGAAGTCTATATACATCAATTTACAGTAAATCATACATACGTACGGGCGAATAGTATGTTTTAAAAAACAGCAGCTGAAAAGTCTTTTCTGCATGGAATTATCCAGCAATTACACCAGAGAGCCAGGAAAAACCATTAGTTCATGTTGAGAGGACACAACAGAAAAACATCTAATAAAATGTAATAATAATACTGTTCTGTCATTTTCTATTTGGCAATAGAACAAAATGTTTCCCAAAGTCTGTTACTCTTTTAGGCAGCATTACTGTCAAACACTTTGCAGCAGGTTGGGGTGATGAGTAACACACACACGCAAACACACACACACACACACACACACACACACACACACACACACACACACACACACACACACACACACACACACAAGACAAGACATTTATGACCCTGTGTTTCAAAATTTTCCATCTGTAATGTTATTCCAACAAAGAAAACCATAGCGAAATGGCTTAGTGTATTTGTTAAAGAGTAAGTGCAGAGGCTTAGTGTTGCTATAATTGAAAGTGTATAAATTTCCTTGGTGACCCTTCCTGAAGTTAATGGTTTGTAAGAATCCATTAAACAGATCAGGATGAAATCCAACCCAATCTGTGTGGAATAAATAAATATTTGAGTGTCTCCTTCAGAGATCAGAAGTGAGAAGGAGCGGGAAGAGATGCATAAAAGTGGGAAAATGTGAATTACTGTGACAAAAAAAACAAAAGACAACAAAACATGGAGACATGAGCAGATATTTTCTGCGTTTTGTGGGGCTCCTCACTGGTCTTAATAGTCTCTTAATAACATGTCTTACTCAGTATGTGAAACTGGGATGGAAGTAAGGAAAGTAAAAATGAGGTGGTGTTAGCTCCTGCTGACTCTATTGACAGGAAAAAGGCAAGACTGCGGAAAAGAGGTTTTTTCTCAGAGGACATGAATTACCGCCTGCCTCTGGACAAAACTGACACAGTATCTTTTAATCATCAGAGGAACCATAGTGCACAACAACGTGACTGAATTTAAATCACTGAAGAATGGATCAATTCAAAGTAACGCTTGCTGTTTTCCTTTTTTCTTTTTTCTTCTAAACCGAATGCTTCCCTCAAAATGTCCCTGAAAATTAAAATCCATTCTGAGGTAACTGAAAGGTAAGAAACTCACTATCCTTTCAGAACAGTTATGTGCAGACAAAACTGATCTCCCACCATGAAAGTTTAGGAGGAAAAAAGAATCACCAAAACATTATAAATTGAATTTAATCACAGTTGAATTTTTGAGAACCTTTGTGTGCTGTAGGTGAACCCATCTCATCCATTTTGTAACTGGTCCCTTTATACTGCATTAGTCACCTTTGTTCCCCTCAGTCTGGATTTTGCTTTCAATGACAGCGTTGTAACCATATGACTACCCTGCAGTTGGAAAATGAAATACAGTAAAAGTGGATTCTACCTTGAACAAGACAACGACCTGAAGTGTCAAAACAGTGAGTACAGTGATGGGGAGATAGGATCCTAAACTGAAAGCAACAAAAGCCTTGTGTGGTTGCAAATTCTATGCGCTTTCTAAAGAATCATGAGCAGCAGCAATGTGAGGGCTGTTTGCAGTTGTGCTCAAAAAAAGCATGTGACAGTGATGGCGTATCAGATAAAAAACATGGAGATGTATTTCCTGAGTCTGTAATGACTTCACTAATGAAGACAGCGGCGTTTTAAATGGAGAAGAAGATTGCTTGAATTTCCCATCTACTTATTAAGTTATATTTCAGATTAAAGCTTGATATAGCGAGTGCAACACATCGCCTGAACGCATTAAATCCTCCACCATCAGCAGGACTGATGACGCAGTCCAGAGGGCTGTGGTTCAAATCTCATACATGCTTCTTAGCTGCACAGTATTTCCTGTGCTATGATATCTTCATCTCTCTGCCTCTGTCTCTGCATCAGCAAAGAGTTGACACACAGGCTGGTTGTTCGCATTTGAAACTGATATAACCACTGAGCAAGGTCACTGCTGAAGCTACAGCATCAGTGTGTGTGTGTGTGTGTGTGTGTGTGTGTGTGTGTGGGGTGGGGGGGGGTGGGGGGGTGGGGGTGGGTGGGGGGGGGTATATATTTTCTGCGTTCCCCTTCCGACAGGAAATGGTGTTGTTTGTACAAACTACGCACACTAAAAAAAAAAAAACAAGGAAGCCGAGGCCAGTCACATATGAAAATCATATGGAGCAAACAAAAATGTTCCTTCCGTTCACTGACAAAGGTGAAATGATAGCTGCATGTGCATGATGGTGACTATGTATTATGTTGATGAGCGTATGTGCATCTCACTCTCTGTGAGATCCGCTTTTCAAGTCTGACATCCCATTTCCTCTCAAAAGCTCACGCTCCCCCCTTTTCTTTTTTATCTGATCATGGTAGAAGATCTGCTGTGCTGCTGTGGAAGCTGCACTCCAGCTTTCATAAATGGATGAATGCACAAAATAATGACTGTACACTTAAAATATTCAAAGGAACCGACTGCATTCAATACACAAGAAACACATCTTCATGGTGATGAGGAAGGGGACTTAAAAGCAAGAGACACTACAATGCAAGTTTTGAAAATTTTGCAGCATAACCTCTCCCACTTTGACAAATATGAAACTTAATTATATCCTACCTGGGCAACAAGTATGTTCAGTGGAAAGCCTTCACCAGAACCAGTGAACTTTTTTCGGATTCCCACATATTGAGTGCAGTCTTTAAAAATGCTCTGTAAGAGCCGAATACTCAAAAATCAACAACTGTTATGTAACTTAAAGTATTGTCAAGATTTTCTCATTCCATCTGAGTAAACACGAGTTTATTTCAGTGAAGCACCTTTCGACCTATCTTATAATATCAGTGCTAGGAGCTCAGTTATGTAAACCAGAAGAGGATTGTGTGTCAGTGTCGTTACATCACTTCAGTGTTCCCTATGGCCTCATAAAAAGCAAAATTTAAACTCAATGAGTTGACAGAACAATACAGAGCAATTAACACCCACTCTTTGTCTTCCCTCCTCTCTCCCTCTCTTTTTCTCCAGCACATACACATGCATGGATAGACACACACACACACACACACATTTGCTTTTTGGCTCTGCAAACTTTCATCTTTGGTTCAGAGCCAAAAATAAGATTTTATCCCTAAAACCATAACTATTCAAAATGCTCCACTGTTGGGACTAGAAGCTGTTTTCGCAGAGTCAAGTTGTTCCTGAAAACAGGACACCACACTGGCTGTTATTGGTATAGAGCCTACACCTGTGGGCTGAGGTTACAATAGCCGGTCATTAAATATTTAGGCAGAAGTTTAGAAGTTGTGTTTTGTTGGTGCACACATTCAAAACTGCAGCACTGAACCATTACCAGCCAGAAAATTCAAAAGTCAAACAGCGACAGTGACTAAATTCTCAAACGTAAATAAAGTCGTGTTGAATATTTTTGGTTTATCGTGTTAAAATCAGATATTGACTCCACTGCTCCTTGAGAGAAAAGCTCTGAATCACAGGGCAGCTCATTTTCTACTGGTTCAACAGGAACTGAGTTCACACTGGTTGATCCACATACTGCCTACAGAAAACAGCACCCACACTCTGATAAGTGACAGCTCTCCCGCCCACTCCGCCTTCACCTGTTACCAAACTAACTGCCAGCTACACAATACAACCATTAAGGAGTGTTACAATGACACCTCACTGCTGTCTGACAAAGTTTAGCTTGTTTTAAGCAGTGCGGTTGGACACTGACATGTTTTACCCTCGGGGCTTACCGTAGCTGTAAGTGGAACTGCTCGGTCCCGCACAAACCGGCACCGAGGATACTCGACCCGGCCTGATGCCGAGAGCTTGTTAGTGTTAATAAAGTTTTTGCATTTTGTTTTAAATATTTAAATTGTCTCCTGCTGCTATCAAGACACAACATATTGCCACGGGAGTTGTTGGAGTTTTGTTTATTTACTGCGAAACACTCACACCGACACGGTGTGAGTGCGCCCTGTGGTCTGAGAGGTGAAAGACCCAATACTCGAAAACTCGAAATACTCGATTCATTTGTTTGGTCAGCACCCGGTTTATACCGGAGGAGGCAAAATAATAATAATATTAAATAAATAAAATTTAAAAAAACACTCGAAAATCCCTGTGAGAGCTAAGGAGCGCAGGAAACGCGCTGGATAATGTGCCAGGAAACAGCTCGCCTGTAGTCCTACCTGATCTTGCTGCTGAGCTGCTTTCGCGGGCCCGTTCGCTTCTTTGGCAGAAGTCATGATGATAAATAAAGAGGAGAGGAAGAGGAGAGAGAGAGAGAGAGAGAGAGAGAGAGAGAGCGCCGGCGTCCGCTGCTGCTGCTGCTGCTGCTGACAGGTGCAGAATAATGAAGCGGAGTGAGATGCAGAGGGAGAGAGAGAGAGAGAGGGAGAGAGAGAGAGAGAGAGGCGTACAAAGCGTTCAAGGGTATCCAGTGATTTGCTAAAATAAAGAAGAGACCGTGGGTGGGTGCAGACAGCGCGGGGATCCGCTGTTGATGTGCAGGAAATCGTGCGCCGCTGCGATGAGGGAGGTTCAGATCACCTTTCAGAGTGACGGTGTCATCACCCGCACCTCCCATAACTCAACTCTATAGGCTACCTGATTTATTTCCCTTTTAGCATTTAGTCTTGAATTTGCACCATTTGCGGCTGAGAAGCATTCATTCGGAGAGATTGTGAATTGGATCAAACACTTAAGCGAATAGAGGATTAGATTTTCTTTCAGCAGTAAAAAAGAATAAAAATAAATGTCAGAGGCAACTGCAAATCAAATATCAACAGATTTTTTTTTTTTGTCATTATCTTCAAAAAGGTGTGCTCCATTTTTACAGCTAAGTAAAACCACACAAATCGAATTTAAATAGGAAACTGAAGCCGAAAGAAGCAAAAACTGAAGTAAAATCCACTCATTAACAAAACTTAGCAGAACCAGGGAGTGTATAAGTCTTCTCACACTCCTCTGCAGTTCGGTCTGAAACTGCAAAGCTTTACCATTTCATTTCTTTGCTTGTCTTTCTTTCCCGCCACACTATAAAGCAGAGCTCAAGGTTCTGTCCTTCCACCTGGACCTATATTTAGTTTACCCGGCTCCACTGCTGGCTCCGAGCTCGCACAACTGATAATATGGAGACCCGTCAGTTTGGATCAGATCACAGTGTGCACTCATTACTGGCAAGTCCATTACATGGGAAATGGAAACAGGAATCAATGCAAGAAGAACAAAATACTTAGGTATCAGCAGAGTTCCTTTCCAAAGGGATTTTTAGTCTTAATCTTGACAACGTTCCGTGAACTGCAGTTTCGGGAGTTGGAGAGAAAAGATTTGCAAAGTGTGTCCATACCCATAAAAATCATATTCATTCCACTATACTGTTTGGAAGTGCTGCTGTGTTGTCTGCCAATAAAACAAAGGGTTGCTGCTGGCCTGGCTCTTGAGAAGCAGTGCTACCGTCCTCCCACATAGAGCAGAAATAGTCCCAGTTCCTAACAAAACATTGTTTGTGCTGCAACTCTCTCACCGTGTGTCACATCTCTGTACACACACACACACATACATACACACACACACACACACACACACACACACAAACGCAATCCACATTCTTGTTAGCACAGCTTGTCTTCCTATTTGTGCTGCACGCGCGCACCTACAGTCTATGGCGCGCGCGCACACACACACACACACACACACCCAGAGAGAGTTTCTTCAGATCAGAAGTCATGCACAGTCTCTGCACAGCTCCTGGCCTCTTGAACTAGTCATCTGTTGGAGGGAAAAGAACAGAAAAATCTCATATAAGAAAGAAATAAAGGAAGTCTCTGATGTGAGTCACCATCAGAGAGGAGGATATGTTTCAGTGCGAAGGAAAGATGGCTTTGTTAACATAATGTCCTCAGCGTGATGTGTAGCAGTCCCTTTATTATCACCCAAAGGGCTAATAATTGTTTTACAGCCAGCGATGAGATGGTGCATCCTCTCTCTGCCATTTGTGGTTTTAAAAGTTGACATAAATAACCAGAGCCAACCTCTAAACGTTAGAGGAAATTATCCATTTATCCTAAAACCATACAAGTGCGTGACAAATATAATATATGATGGAGTGTATCATGAAATGTTTTCATTGCTCCAGGAAATTAAACTGTGCAGTCTCCGATTACATCTATGTTCATTACTTACTTGGGAATTGTGAACATGAGGATATGAGGTAATGCCAGATCACATAGTCAGATTAGGAAAAAGCATCTGTTATCAACCGAGGTTATACTTGGCGAAAGAAGCCAGTTTATTGTATCCACGTTTTGAAGATTTTGTTTCTCAGCTTTTAGAAAATGTCTTCAGAATGTGAGACTAAAATCTTCATAAGGGCCAACATGGTCAAAATTTATGTGCTCTCACGCTCTGATCGCTGTAATTATCGTCATCAGATAACATGTACTTGGCACCTAACTGAGAGAGCTCAGTGGTTTAACTGGCCTCCATCAATACAGTCTTGCAGGATCTCTTTAATCTTATATAGAGTTGTAAATGTTGAGAAACGTGTAATGATTCTCTCTTTTTTTTTGGCCAATTTCTAATTAAATTGAAAGTAGTGACATACAGAGATGCTCTGACTGCAGAAGCCAATGTAAGCACAGATACACTGATTCAACCAAGACTGACCTTATTAAGCGAATCGGACATTGCTGTGAATGATGTCCATTAGATACAGTTTCTGCCTAATGTCATTAAAAATTCAGGTTCCACCATCAGTTACATTCATTGAGTCATTGTGGGAGGCTGACTGAGTTTTTATCATCATAACAAATCCCCGTCCTCATGTTAACGTGTGATGTTACATAAAAGTAGTCCAAATTAGTTCCTCGAATTATAGAGCATGCTGGTATCATATCAGTACTTGAAGTTCAGGTATCAGAATCAGTACTTGAAGAAAATAGTCAGATCAGTGTATTGCTACATGTAAGTAATTCACAAAAGAAATCACAATAACAGAGAATTAATAACAGTCCAAAGATAAATGAATGTAGAAAAAACATATTAAGACTGAAGTTGGATACAAAGATAAAGTTTCATAATGTTGCAGATGAGACATATTTCGGTGGCAGAACAATTCAGGCACTCAACCTTAAAAGATCATGTATCATACCAAACCCAACATTTGGCTCTGCTGTCACTGTGCAGATACACACATGGCCTGAGGAAGCTGCCCAACCAGCTCACTGCCAAGTCTGATTTCAGCACCACGGCTGTGGACAGCTCCACTGAGACGTGAGCAGGAAAGCCTGTTTGATTTGCTCTCACCAAAACACATCCACATTTTCTAATTCAGATATAAATCATGTGTAATTGGGTCTGTTTTTGCATAGACAGTGTAATATATCAGAAAACTGCGTCAAATTAAATACATTTCACAACTGACGATTACAGTTTAATCCTCCCATCAGTGACAGCCACTCTTCCTCCCCTTATTATCTGTTTTCGCTCGTGCTAATGTGCTCAGCGAAAGATTAAACTCACCTCTCTGTCAGAGGATACAAGTTCGTGACAATTAGCAGCACAAACATGAGAGCAAAGTTTTTCACAGAGATGAAAGCCAACGGGAAAGTATTTACAAGATAAGAACTACACCAAGAGACCAGCCAAGCTCTAATAAACAAGAGAAGAGACCCAAACACAGCAAGCGGTACAAAGACTGATCATCACAACACATTACACTTAGGTTCCTGGCAACAACAGACAATCAGGCTTAATTGGAGAAGCAAAAGAAAATGCAGCCATGTGGGGTCAAAGTGTGCCAGCAGAGACTGTTTTTACGACACATGCTCTCAATCAAACCACATTTCTCTCAGCTAATTGACATCATTTTCATCTATATTCTTTTTTACAATGTAATGGTTTATGTGCTGCCTGAGACAGCATCTCTAGGCGGCACTTGTCAAATAAATCCTGTCTTCAAAGGATTTCAAAAGCAACTTTGTACCAACCAATGAATATAAGGTGTTTGACTTTTTTCTTTCTTTATTGGGGAACAACAAACAGCCATTTATTTATCTGTCAGTAAACAGTGTAAAAGTCTTCAACTGCATGCTAGCTCCCCCCAGTGATGACTAGCTGTCCGACATCTTTGTGTTGGTCGAAAATAAGTAAAGACAATACAATTCCTCTCTTAATAGTTTTTTCTCTGGGGCCTGTGTTTATTTTATTACAGAAACACAGACACAAATTAGGTTTTAATATAAAGACTTCTAGGTTTGCAGGCCCATACAGTAAGTATGAATACAAATCATTTCACTTTATGAATGGCAGAAAAAGTGTTGTTATGATGGAGATTGTGAGTAGTGGATATAAAAGTCAGAATCCCTGATGCTCGTGGCCATCAATCTGTCAGTTCAGACCAAAGAGAAAGAGAAAAAAGCGAGAGAGAGAGAGAGAAGAGGACACCTGACAAAGGCCGGGACAGTTTTGTTTGATAAGCGATCGTTATCATCGGTGCTCTCTCCACACACCAGACAGCAGAGCAGAAAGCGTCACACAGCCGCAACCACTTCAAACCAACAATGCCAGGCAGCAAACCATTATCTTCTGTGCTTTTGTGTAAATGCATGCCTGGGGGTTTTTTCCAGCATACACAGACAGCACAATAACACTACTGTGATAAACAAGGGGTGCACATTATATCATCATCATATAACATCATCACCTGTGAAATATAATACATTACATTACAACAGCTTTGCAATAAAAGTCATCTATATCGTAGTTTTTGCTGTTGTAGTGGTGTTAATATTTCATACATAATTAATCAGCAACCCACGGTGTTGGATTTGGTTATTGTGTACTGACAGTCAATATTTGGACATTTTCATAGCAGTATTTGTCCTTTATTCCTGGCAGAGCTGCAGCCAACACTGAGGTCATGCCCTCAGTATTTTTCTGGGAATCTGACTGGATTCTAGCAATTTAGGAGAATTATACACTAAAATTATATAATGTATATATATATGTATGTTATATATTTGGCACTACAACCAAAGGTTCATGGCTTCGTGTGTCTGTATGTTTCAGACGAAAAAATATGTTGGAACACTGAAAACACATTTCCCTCCTGGAACAAAAAGAGACTTATTTATCTATCTAAATGATATAACAATAACAAATCATGATAATAATATAATAAAGTATTTTTCCAAACAGATTTAAAAATTTAAAAAAACTTAAATAATTAGAATACAAGAAGAATTTAGAAACATAAGACAGGATGTAAAAGTAACAAATTAAAGTATAATAATAATAAAGAATAAAACCAAAACAGGATCAAAAGCAGAGTGAATGTTGAGAAAAGGCTTTCAGAAAAAATTGAGGCAGCTAGCCTGAGATACTCAGGCAGGGAGGGCCACAGACTGAAAAAGCCTCTTCAACAAAGCAAGTATTGAAACAAGCAGGAGACCCCTGCCTGAGAATCTTTGTTAAAAGCCTAGCTGCAGCAGTTTGTGTGAGCTGGGGGTGAGCAGCTGACTTGTGGCTGAGGCCGGAGTGAAGGGCGATACATTAATGCATGTGAGAAGTAATAAAGGAATGGACAACTTTCTCAAGAGCTGCAGCTTTTAAAAATGTTTTCATTTCAGCCACTGTCCTCAGCCAAGGGGCAATACAAATAAAACATTTTAGAGGTTTTATTTTGGGTGTCTTGCCAAAACTTTCTGAGGGGTGTTGTATGTGTTGAGGGGAGTTGAACTCATCGCCCTGCCTCAGTGTTTAGACCACTGAAAGTGATGCCAGTGGAAACTTTAAATAGGACCTGCTCTCTGAGGCAGTGTGACCCCTGTCATCTGCTGGAATGCAAAAAATTGAATAAATTATTCAAATGCAAATAAATAAATAAATCAGCATGACCGTAAATTTAAAATGTTCTCATGCACAATGCCAATACAATCCTATCAATCAACAAAAGTTGCTGATTTAGGAACAAGCTGTTTCCATTCAGCCGTGCTGCCAGCTGTCAGCCCGGGCCAACTCAATCATCAGTCACGTCCCCTTCGCCCTCTGGCCTGCCGTGACTCCTTCAGCTGTCCAACTGGCAGCACACCGGCCTCACTGAATGTAAATACTGCTGTTCACATCTCCACTCGCTGTCCGCTCTGCTGCAGCTGTAAATCACAGGTTAAGGATAGAACCTCCCTGTGCGCTTCATAGTTCATCACAGATCATTACTGTACTTAAAGGTCATCGCTCGGGCCCTGAGAAAACACGCCTCCGTATGTCGCAGAGTGATGAAAGGCAGAGAAGTTTTCAGACTGCAGGCAGAGGCAGTTCTTCACTGTCTGGACATTACAGAGGGGTAATTAACAAGTCCACAAGCCTTTAATCAGACTCATTATTGGTCTTTTACCAAGAGAGGACTTTCAGGGGGAAACAATTAATCTACCATTGTCTCATCTGGATTGTTTTTGGACACACATACACACATACACATACACACACACGCTATAAAAAATTACATTAACTTTGGATCGTTCCTTAGCCTCTTAGCTTCACTCCTCCACCCTCATCAATACTTAGCTGTTCTTCTGGGAAGGCTACCCCATTGGTCAACTTAGTCTTTAAGCAATAACAACAGCAGCAGTTGGTTCACATTACTCAGTGAGACTAATCCTGTAGGGGTTTTGTATGACATACTGTACAAAGTAAAACTTCAAGTTCATAAGTATCAAATCAATATTGTTATATGGAGTCCGCTGCTGCACAATGCTGAACATGCCATACTCCAAGCCTACTCTAAAATGTGTTAATATGGCTGTTTTTTTATGTTGTTTATTTGTTTTTTGCTTACATCTTGTAATTTCCTCCACAGGCCGACATGTTCTTTTTCCCCAGTTGGTTTCCTGACATTTACACTAAATCCAATATGGTGTGAAAGAGGCAATTACATCCTCCCACCGCTGTCCTGATTCCCATCTGATGGTAAAAAAAAAAAAAAAGTTAAGATCCAAATCTTGCAAGGAAGCCTTTTTTACACAAAAGGTAAAGGTAAGGGAAACTCAGCGTTTTCAGTTTAATCATTAGTACTTTCAGTCAGTTCACACTTTAAATTTCCTGTTTAGTACAAATGCTACAAATGTTCATTCACCATTTAAATTACTACTTGAACTGCATTTTATATATTTTGAAGACCCAAAACAAAATATTCTTTTTCTAGACATTATACAGTGCTTTTTGATAAACAAAGGAATTGAGGATAAATTTGATTTTTATTTACTCATTTTTCCCCCAAGTTGCATTTATGTGGCAGTTTCACATCCCCTACTTTGAGTGACTCAGGTTCATGACTATAGTTTCTTTTTACACTCTACTGTGTTGCCGTGTGCCCCATAGAAATAATCTCATATGCAGCAACCCACGATATTTCGCTCCTGCGAACCCTAAACAACACGATCCCAACAGCTCTATCAGCGCTATGCACACAGCAGAACTTTCAACCTGAGACTCTCTCCTGAGGAAGAAGATTATCTCGTCCGCACAACATGACACAGAGCAGCGTGGTGGCTTTTCAGCAAATGCCTTCAAACTCAAGCAGAAATAAAAGATCTATACACATTGTTTGACAAAAACAGCAGCCTCAGGTATCAAAATGGGACCCTGCCAAGGGAAAACTGCACCCATGGAGGAAACAAGTGTGAGGGGAAGCAGTATTATAGTTGGAGGCTCACGCTGTGGCCCCAGTTTGGTCTCCACAGTAGATGTCAATAGTCCAGGACATCCAGACCCTCAATCCTCCATTTACTGCCACTGTTACCTTAGGTTCCAACATACTTACAATCTTATCTGAAGGCTGCAGGAACCTAATTTTCCTTAAGTTTATTTAAAAAACAAACAAACGTCATGCTTTGTTTATATGAATTCTCCTTAATGATCTCCTTCAGACGTGTTACAAGACAGAAAAATATTCAGTTTTGAGTGATATTTTGAGTTTTTCCACAAAAAAAAGTTCAGTTAACTCATTAAAAATCTTATGAGCTCCTTCCCCCTCATTAAAAAAAGAGTCTATGAATATGAAAAATCTGTTCATTTAGAAAGTTTAACTACGGGATAAAATTTCACACACAGAGTCCATTTTCGGTGCTTGTGCAGCTTTCAGTGTCTTTTTATTTATCAAGTTATTTTTTGGGCATTATTTCGCCTTTATTCTGACAAACACAGTGAGAGAGAGAGAGAGAGAGAGAGAAAGAGAGAGAGAGAGAGAGAGAGAGAGGACAGTCAGAAAGAGAGACTCAAACCCCAGGCCTTTGTGGTTAGGACTTAGCCTTTGTGCTATGCGCTCTACCAGGTGAGCCACCAGGGCACCCCCAGCTTCCAGTTTCCACATTACACTTGTGTTAGTCTGACTGACTTCCAAACTAGTTGTAATGTCACAAATCCTGCACTTATATACGTTTTAAACTCAGATTTAAGATCAGCACAGAGAAGCAAGTTCAGCAAATGAATGTGAAAACTGTCTTCTAGCATCAAAATCTGCACATTGGCCATGTAAATCATCCTAAACCAATGTGCGGAAAATTACAGCAACTGAGAAAACACATTAATGTCTTTCATGAGGTCTTTTCATCAGCGCGTCTTTTGAAGATTGCAGTAATTCACAAAAACACCCAAAGGCACCTTTATGGAATTGTGAGCTAAAATAAATTGAGTAAACAAAAGTTGAGCGTTGGTTCTCTGAGCAGAAACTAGTCGGATAATAAAACACAACAGTGTGAAAATTATGTCAACAAGGAAACAGTAAAGTTGTTCATTAAGTATAGCACATGGGCAGCTGGCATATATATATATATATATATATATATATATATATATATATATATATATATATATACATATAAAAGACGGGCAGGGTGACTCAGCATGCATTGACAGAGCATTAACCCATCTGCTGATCCAGTACTCATAAAGCAGACTTACGAGCCTCATGAACTTCATGTGTGCTCATCAATGACTTACAAGAGGGTTATAAAATGAAAAGAAGAAAAAAGTTTACACTACAAGTAGTTATGGAAATTTGTTGGAGCTGAAGCACAGCCACAAGGGCAATAAAGAAGGAATTAGCAGCAACATGTGCTGTACATTCAGATCAGGGAGTTATAAATCATCAAATAAACAAAAGTCACAGGTGTAAAAAAAAATGTGATTCAGTGGGCCAAATGATAATGAATCACATACAAGGAAGGGTAATTAATATATCAGTGCTGTTCTTCTATTCTTCTTAAGAATGGGTGTCATAGAGATACTGAGGGGAGTGATTAAAAGCAAATTAGAAGCATCTGAATGAATAGTGCTTCATTCACTGCAGGTTTGAAAAGGTTTTCATCATCAGGCTACTCCATATCTCCAAGGACCCCTGCCAACTAACTAAAAATTTCCAATCTAGTTTATGTTTAATTATTCTCCCTATCTCCCTTTATTAGTGTTTCTGGCCTAAATGAGGCATTTTACACACACACACACAGACACACACAAACTTGTAACTCTCTTACACACGTACATCCAAATACAGTGATAAAGACAAATCCAATAAGCTCCCTCCCAGAATAAGCAATAATCAAGGTTCTCTAGTGTTACTGTCATTCAACCATCATCAACTTTCCTTCAACCTAATGACAAAAAAAAAACAAAAAACAAAACAAACATGTTTTTCTAGAGCAAATAGTTTTGACCTTCTTAGCCCAGGTTTTTAGACATTTCTGCCTCCATGTCAAAACTATGGAGGTAAAAAGAATTCTGTTTGTGGTGGTCACAGTTTGAAAAATATAAAATGCTACTTTAAAATCTTCATTTCGAAAAAACTAACAAAAAAAAAAAAACTACAAATGTGTCCCAAGGAGTGCCCCTATGGATTGGTTCTGGGACCCCTCCTCTTTGCTATATATACCATGGCTTCTCATACCACTGCTATCCTGACGACATCCAGCTATACCTGTCGTTCCCACCAGACTACCCCATGGTATCTGCGCATATCTCAGCTTGTCACTCTGACATATCTGCATGGATGAAGGAACGCCACCTTCAACTAAACCTCTCAAAGAGAGAAGTCCTAGTCAGCCAATCAGTCTCTTCATCATGATATTGATATCAAAATTGCTTCTTCATCCCTTACCCCATCTAAGGTTGCAAGGAACCTGGGTGTCATGTTTGATGACCAGTTATCCTTCTCCAACCATGTTGCATCCATCTCTTGGTCATACCGCTTTGCTCTTTACAACATCAAGACGCCACCCAGCTCTTGGTCCAGGACATGGTTATCTCTAGCTTTGACTACTTCAATGCTCTTCTGGCAGGCCTTTGTCTGTGCTCAGTGAAACCCTTACAGATGGTCCAGCATGCGGCAGCCTGTCTGGTCTTCAATCAATTCAAAAGGACACGTCACTCCGCTGCATATCTACCTACACTGGCTATCCATGGCCACCTGAATCAAATTCAAGTCAATAATGTTTGGCTTCAGAGTGACATCTGGGTCTGCACCCATGTACTTAAACTCAATCAAACAAAACCAAAACGATCTGTCACTAGCAGTTCTGATAGAGAGAACCAGTCCTTTCACTTGATCATCAAAGAATGTGTCTACACCCATACTAATGTCTGTTACTTTGCTTGGAGCTAAATGTTAACGTCAGCATTTGAACATGCTCAACATGCTGATGTCAGGTACAATGTTTGCCATGTTCACCATGTTAATTTAGTGTGCTAACATTTGCTTATTAGCACCAAACAAAATCCATAAACATAAATAAAGTTTTTGGAGAAATTTGACTTTGACCTGATAATGGAAATAGATGAAAAGCCAAGGGTCCATCAAAGCTATTCAATTTCACTGTGAGGCAGATATTAACATCTGAACCTATCTGTGCAGCAGTTGTTGAGACAGTTCACCTGAAACCACAAATGTCAACATCATGATGGGGAAAGAGGAAAAGGCAGGGGGTCGCTATTGTCAGTAGGAAACTACATCAGGCAAACATGGACACCTGTACAAAGTTCCATGGCAATACATCTGATCTGATAGTTCTGGACCAAAGTGGTGGATCAACAAACTGACGTTGCCATGTCTGTGGCCACTCCACTAGAGTGGCTGCAAACTGTAAATGAATATTATATTATTCTTAGCAGCAATAGTTGCAGTGGTTGTAGCAGCAAGTGATAGTAATAGCAGTATCCTTGAAACACAGAAAATGTGAAAATATTGTGACAGCTTGTGCACTGTCAGCTCTCTGCCAGAGCTCAGGCTCTCAGGGGATTTGGATGCAGTTTTGAAACACTCATGTCAAACCCGTATCATGTCAAAGCAAATGCATATTTCAGGCATCAAGGCAGCCACAAAAACAAAACCCCAGGACATGACGCCCAACTAGATCAGTATCAGCTGCTAAGCTGTAGCCTGAGTCTATCAAAGCCAGACAGTGTTTCATTATATTGCCTCCCGCTCCCTGTGTGACGCTGATAGCATCAAGTGAAACATCATGCCCTGCTGAGCTGCAAAGTGTGTGTACCAACACCAAGGAATGGTAAATGCACCACAAATGCACAAAAATGCACTGCAAAAATATTTCATCTGTAAGATTTTTTTTTTTTTTTTTTACTTTTAATGAATATTATTGTTTTTACTTTTATTGGCTGCCCTCTCTCTTTCTTAGAGAGAGGACAGCCTAGAGGTGACAGGAAACAAAGAAAATGAGATGGGGAATAACATACTTTAAAGGTCCTTGGTCAAACTCAAACCAGGAATGTTTCTTAAACTACTAGGCAACCAGGACTCACCAAAATGTAATTAAATAAGTACAAAAGGTTTGCGGTTTGGTGAAATATTTAAGGTTTTTTCCACTTCAGTTACACAAGTCTATTCAGTCACTAGATTCAGTACATCCTGAACTGAGGCAGAGTTTGTCACAAGTAAGAAATTGATTTTGAGAAGAAATTGATTTTGCTTTAACATTCAGCAAAATTTGCGAGAGAGGTTTATCTTGATTACAAACATCAGCAAGTCTAATTAACTCATTCCATCAATTGTTGTTTCATACCAAGTGTTTGTGTGGTTGAGATCCATCTTTGCCTAGCTGCGGTCCATCTTTGTCTTACAGGGTGTATATTAAATATGTATCTTAGTAAAAAAGCTGATGATGCATGATAGGAATGAGGAAGCACTCTGTGCATTACACTGTAACCTTTGCTTAACCACAGTTAATGCCTTTAAGGAAAGTGCATTAAAGTGGATCCTGTTTGTCTGGTTTTAGATTTTACATCTCACTGCAGTGATAAAGAATGACATTCAGGAAAAAAAAAAACATGTCAAATAACATTTATACACACAGGTGGAGATGCATATGCAGTAAAAAAAAAAAAAAAAAAGCGAGTTTGATACTGACTCAATCAAAAATTAATTTCACATCATGACATTTTATATAAACTGTAATGCAGTGCTATTTAATATACGTTTATAGCACCGAATTGACCGTCAGTCTGTCCCTAGAGACAGACTGGTGATTAAGTTTACCAGCTGACAAGTTTCTGTATATAATGACTATGATTTTGCCGCAAAGTCTTAACAACAACAACTTACAACAGTGGCTGTCATCTGAAGTGCTCATCAGACAATTTGAAAGCTAAATAAATAAATAAACAGTGCTGACACTTCCTCAAACCTTGAAACAGCTTGTAATTTCTTTTGAGAATGTCCTTCAAGTGCTCAGTAACAGATTGATTAAAAGCATAATTAGAAAGAATAGAGATGCTAACATGCTTCAAGATTAGACAAATGCAAACACGAGTTATGTGTGTCCCTAAAAAAAGATTTAACACACTCACCTTCCACAGTCTCTCCACCCGGGACAACTTGCGTGTTTTCATTGTGACGGAGCGGCTGCATATGAGTGTCAATGTTAGAAAGAGAGCGAGGAGGGATGTGGATGCAGAGAGAGACGGTGAATAATGACCTGGCCATAAACGAGACACACCTCAGCTCTCAGTAAGAATAATCCCATGGTCAGCATCTCAGCACTATAGTTGAAGCGAATGCCCCTGTGAGTGTGTGTGTGTGTGTGTGTGTGTGTGTGTGTGTGTGTGTGTGGCTGTGGATGCTGGCATGGGCATTTTCCAACTGAAACACTGCCCTGCTTCCTCAAGTAAAGACCAAGTCATCATGGAGACCCCAGAAGGCCTTCAAGAACCTGACACCGCTGCCGTCACACCAGAGGAGGTGAGGTAAGGTCACTGAGGGAGAATCTTACAGAACATGGTGTCTTACAGCCACTGACGGGCACACTAATCTCTGGAAAACAACCCCACAAGAGAGGGAGAAGGGATGAAGCCAGAGCGACCAGCCCCCTTCACAACAATCAGCACTGAACCACTTACCTGGGCCATTAGCTGCAATCTCGCCGTTCAGCACAGATCAGCATTACACACTGCATGCAGAGCTGGGCCACTTTATGGCGCTTTTTACCCAGGGTTGTTTATCCTGCCTCCCTTCTACTTTTCTCCCCGGAGCAATTTAACCACAACACCACCTTTCTAGATTGATAAAAGTGCTGCTCGGACAGCTACAGGCTGAAGCAGGCTAGAATTTCTTTTAAGTTTTGGGAGGTCAAATGGATGAATAACCGTGACCCAACGAAGCTAACACCTGTAAGGCATCATTAAATGCACATACTATCTGTGTCTTCAAGGCTTCGCAGGAATGTTAAATGAATTGTGAGATGTGAGCTGCTGTATTCTCCGTGTTGAGTTTCTTTTACTTGTGAGTGATGCAGGCAGAAAGACACTGGCCTCGGTGAAGTAAAAATCACTTAATAAGCGCGAACTTCTACAAATGATGTTGCACTCACAGATGTCATGCTGATAACTTAAAGCTGCACAAATCAATATTTTTAGATTTATAACATAAATATTCTTTGTGGAATGTGAAAGATGTCATCCATAGTGAATTATCACTCAACATTTTTAGCATCTTTCAGCTCATTGTTTTGGCTTTTCAGCCCACAATATACTGTTTTGGTTTGGTTCCACCAATTTCATCAAAGTTGAAAGGACCAGATATTTCCCTCAGGAGTTGGTCGAGACCTAAACACAGCTAAAAAGAGAATGAATATTGCATGTTTGTTAACATGTTAGCAACTTAACTTTATAAAATGATAAGATGTCACTGTTGTGTTCATAGCCTGTTCTGCTGCCCCCAAGAGGCCAAGAAATCTATTAAGTAGGTTTATATGTAAGTTTCTTTGCTCTAAAGAATTAGAGGTCACACAAACAATGTCCAGAATCAGATCCCCACCAAAATCAAATCAGCTGTTATTCAGATTGAAGCCAATAAAATGAGTATGTTTGTCTCAAAGCATCAACCATAATGTGAGCACAGCCAGATGCCTTCTTAAACACATCCAGCAATAAAGTCTCTGTATTCCCATGATGCAACAGCCATTCTGGTGAGAGGAGCAACATCAATCATCACGCTTTGGCTTTCCTGTCTTTGGTGGGGTACAGTATTTGACAGGCTGCCAGCTTCAGAATAGCAAATCACTCAATAGCGCTTCCCGTTCTCTCCACCTCTGCTACATCAAACAATCATTATCTCCCCCATCTCTGTTCTGCTCCATGTGAGCTCCACACTGAACATCATCAGAGAAGTCAGCACTCGACTCTCAGCTCGGGGAAAAGCAATGTTCTTCCCCGCGTTCCCAGAGCTCTGGGTTCATTCAGACTCCTGACTCCTGGCTTAGAGGAACAGGAAAGAAATATTGACTGGAGATGATGATGATGTACATGCAGAGAAAGCTCTGCAATACTGAATGTGCCTGACAGAGAAAGCCTTCCAGAGTGACAACGACCTACATGTGCCTGTACACAAGAAGTAAGTCAGTGGATATACACACTCACACACACAATACACCACTAATTCAGAGCTGAGACGCAGCAAACAACTTGTTACTCTGTGCTGAAGCCAACTTCATGCTGAGCAGAAGTAACAAGCTAGAAACCTCACCTTCATGACTGCAGGGACAAAACTTTTCTCTTCTGTCGCTGGCTGCCAGACTAGAATGCACACAGGAGGTCTGGCAAGGATGCAACGTGAAAACCTATCTCATGTGTTATTCATCAGAAGACTAAACCAGAGCCCGGAGGCAGGAGAAGGCCTGCTTAGTCGAGGCAACATTTTGTGAGTGAACCAATACTGGCAGAGCTGTGTCACAGCAGACATTTTTGGCTTGTCAAACACAGGTGTAACTAACTACAATCATGATGGCTGCCTTTCAGTCAAGCGTTAAAGCTCCAGGGTCCTGGTATTGTGCATGTTGACTCAATGGCATGGATCACTGGCATGTCTTGATGCAACACAGCCCTTGTCAATGTTATTAGTTACATCTGTGCCTTTTTATGTAGTGACAAGGTCTACAAGATATCATCATACGGTATCTACTAGAGCTGCACAAGTGTACAGCATTTGCGTGTACATGTTGCATATATTCAGAGTATAGTCCTCATTATACTCATTTCATTCATGATTAATGTCATTTTGTTGCAGTTATATGGACTATTAAATCATTCACAGAGCGGTGCTTTATGGAATAGTTGGACATTTTCAGAATTACGTGTATGTATTTTCTTGCCAACAGTTAGATGAGAAGACAAATGCAAGTCTGTACAGTTAATATGAAACCACTACCAGCAGCTTGTTAGCTTAGATTGTATTCTTTCACAGCTCCACTATCTCTCTATGTGCATGAGCCAATGGGGCCAAGGGTATTGCTGCAAAGACAAAAAATGTTGACATGGCTCAACAGCTCATTCTCAGCCTCAAGATTTTGAATTGAAGCACAGTCACCGCATCAGGACAGAGATCTAACAGAATCAAAAACTTTATATTTCTCTGGAGTGACACTGTTGCATCAAATGTACACACGCTAACTTGTTGCTTCTATGCTGTAATATGACCCTGTTGACTCTGCAGGGTTGCCTTTCTTTTCAAATTCTGCGTGTGTTTTACGTAGCAGTTAAATTACGTGGTTGTGTGTCTGTGTGCATGTGTCTCCCATGGGTGTGTCGCTGCTGTATCATGGCAGGGTCGATAAGAGAATCTGCCCGTGTGACACAACAGATTACTGCTGCCTGGTCTCAGCCCAGAAAAAGACTGCGAGAGGACTCGGGAGAGATGGTAGCTCCACTCTGTTGCTCTAATTCCAACTGACAGAAAGGTTGTAGCAGAAATTTCCTTCACTTGCTTTAAAGATCTGTTTCCATTATTGATGATTTATTTTGGAGTAATTTTCTTTTTTCATTAGAAGAACTAACATCTGTGAGTGTGACGTGCTGCTGCACAATAGCAGAAGACGAGAGTCTAGATTTTAGCACGCAGTCGTGTAAAGGGGAGGCTCTGGTGCCTTGCTCAAAGGCACATCAACAGAGCACACCGCAGCCGCTGGCCGCTGAAATGCACCCTGTGGTTTCACTACATACCCTGTGCAACCAACATGATAATGCGATCTTTTCCGCTCTCTTGAATTAAATGTTGCAATTAGGCATCGCCACTGATGATTCTTTTCTTGATCTTTCTCCATCAGAAAAAGGTCTTTACAGGTCAGAGCAATCCCTCAATGTGGCTGATGTTGCTAGGTGACCGTATAACCTTTCCAATCCTAATGAGAGGTGACTTTTATCTTCCTCTTCTTGGATGTGGATGAGACATTTTTAGCTGTGCCAGTTGGTTGGTTATCACTACAGAGGTTGTGTTTGTCCTTTTTTGCTGTTTTGGTACAGATGGCACATTCCCTTATTAATATGGTATTTTCACAAGAACTAAAGCCTCAGCTCACATATGTGTACAGTACTGTACAGTGTAGAGTTGGCACAATGACTGGAACACAACAGTCTCTAGTGGCAAAACAGACACAGTGCATGGAAATATGATTAAAAAAATGTTTTCCTGCATCTTTGGTGTTTAAAACATCAATGAAATGACACTGAATAAAAACTTTGTAGTTTTGACAAATAGCAGACAGTGAAATGAACTAATGCTTGATGTACCATACCTTGCTCTTTCCTCCTGTCTTAACAGGAGCTGCACTGCTGATCATCATCCATGCAACGAGTAAAGCTAATTCTCAAAAGGAAAACACTGAAAATAAAAAATGAAGTTATAAATAAAAAATAAAAAAAAACAAAACAAAAAACAGAGACACGAACACAAGGAAAAAAGAAAATGGGAACAAGCTGGGTTAAGAGACAGTTATATTTAGCTGCACACTCATAAACTTGTTAAAAGCAGCAGAAATCTTTAAGATTCACAGTGAAGTTACATCTGTGGAGTGCTGCTCTTGAGCTAGTGAGGATGTGATTCCCATCCAGAAGCAGAAGATCAAAAACAAAGGCTGACAAAAGGGGTAGATTTTTTTTTTTTTTTTTTTTTTTGCCGCATGTATATTTAATCAGCAAAATTTTGACCACACAGATTATAGTGGCTGTTAAAATGTAAATTTCTGTTAAAAGTGTAAAGGATTAAAAGCGCAATGTGAATAAAACTGAAAATCAAAATGCCCAAATGGAGGCTTAATGGCAGCAGAAGTTGTGTTTAAATCTTCAGAGCAAATAAAGCTACCGCAAGAGACTGTAGCTCAGCATCAGCTGTTCAGTAGGATCCTCATCTCATCATGGGGTAATAAAGCTTCTCTGTATTTAAGCACTGACTAATACCACTGTCAGCTTGTGTAATAATACAGTAAATCATCAAGAGGAAGAGGGACAGTCTCACAGCAAGGCAGCAGAGGCGGCCTGCTGACGTGCTGTTGACAGGTCTGTGGATTCGCATGGAGGGGGGTAGGGCAGCGTGAAGAGAGGGATGAGGATGATCGATGGTGTGTCAACAGAGGGTTGAGGTGCTGGGCGGGGGATGGATGACCTGTTGAGAAGCCCTTTGGGAACAGAGGAGCAAAAAATAAATAAATAAATAAATAAATAATAACGGGTCAATAGTGAAGAGGTCTGTCAGCAGCAGCCAACCGTGACACCGAGACAAGAATAGAAGCTCATATTCATCAGGAGCCGAAGGGAAGCAACTGTTTTCTGATTGAAAGGGAAAAAACAAACACGTCATGCCTGTTGCGGTGGACGTAGCGTACTGCGTGACACCGGCAACTGAGGACGCTCAGTGTGCAGTGTGAGACCTGCGTCATCTCCAGATGGCAGACAGAGCCACCAGCGAGCAGCAGCAGTGTGTGTGTGTGTGTGTGTGTGTGTATGTGTGCGCGCTCCCAGAGCTTACTGCCTTACCCTCTCCACCTTTGCAACCATGGTAACGCCGAGCAAGAGGTCCTGCTGAGGATGCTGTGCTGTCCTGAGGGGAGGAGCTGCACTGGGTGACAGCAGATTTGCCTTGTGTGGCCTTTGCTTTATACTGGTTTGAATGGTCAGTGACTTGCACTGGGCTTTTTTCCTTAATTCTCTTTAAATGTAATTTATTTGATTTACTTTATGTTTAATAATACCCACTTTGTCTTTTCTTTACCTTTATATAGCCTTTAAGGTTTGGTTTTTAATTTGCTGCCTTGTATGAAGCATCATTTGCATCTTGCATTTCAGCCCAGATTATTCCGTTCTGAGATTAGCTTTATGATCCAGGTCCTTCAACCTGCTGCAGTCTATATGTTTTTTATTAACGCTCATATTAACGAACCTGAGGAGAGTTTGCGCTTGACGCTGCAGTTCCTCTTAGGTCTATGAAGCATTTTACAGTCTTTCAGCTTATTGCTTAGGTGTGATGTCCTGCAGCTTTACTGTTATGGTTCAGTCTCACACCTCTCATCACACAACCCGCCCCGAACCATTAACATACACACAGTTAGCAACGAGCTGGTGAAAACAGTGGAGCGTTTAGAAGCTAAAGGACCAGATATTTCCCTCAGGAGTTGGTGAAGACCAAAGCAGAGCTAAAAGGAGAGTGAATATACGACTCGTGTATATGTGCATATCGACACAAATATGGCACAAAATAAATTCTAATGCTGCTGGATGTGTTAATATGCAACTGTTTGCTAACAATTTCCCCATATCAATTTAGAGTGATGATATGCTAATGTTGTGTTTGCACCTTGTTTTCCCTGCTGTGTGTGTTTGTGTGAGTAAGGTAGGACAAAAGACACAAGTGAAATTGTCA
Organism: Trachinotus anak; assembly: GCF_046630095.1. Classification (NCBI taxonomy): domain Eukaryota; kingdom Metazoa; phylum Chordata; class Actinopteri; order Carangiformes; family Carangidae; genus Trachinotus; species Trachinotus anak. The sequence continues at coordinate 14,389,263 of NW_027273863.1, forward strand.
GATAAAACAATAGGTAAAATGGGACCACAGCACCTTCCTTATGACTGCCACACTCAAATCTTGAACGGCTACACTGGTGGTTTGAATCTTACCAAGGACATCTGTTGTACATCATTCCTCCTCTCTCTTTCCCCTGACTTCCTGTGATCGTCCAAATGCAAACAAAGCCATAAAGATCCCCCCAAAAAACTGAACAGCATCTTATGTCCATAGAGCACATGCACTTAAAGTGCACATTCTGGCTTTTTGCACCGCCTGTGTTATAAGAGGGGAGGGGTTATCTCAGGACACATCATCATTTGATTGCAGCAGGTAATAAGGCCAGAGGCAGCCCTCAGTAAGCAGCCATCACCTGGAGCATACAATTAGCCTGGCCACAGAGATAATGAGGACAGCCTATAATATCTTGCTGCTCTCTTTCTTTTATCTGGCTGTTCCTGTTGAGCTCCGTCTGGCTGATTTATACAAGCACCGGACCTTAAAGACAAAGGCTGTAGCACAGAGCTAAACTAAGACTTGGGAACCGGGCCAAACTGTCTAACTCAGATCTGGAGTATCTCTAAGTAGAAGGCACAGTTAAGTGCATATCAGCATAGACGGTGTGTGTGTGTGTGTGTGTGTGTGTGTATGTGTCAGCAAAAGTGTACTAATGTGAATTAAATTTTACACTTAAGTCACACAGTCTGGGTGATTTATGATGTACTTCTTTTGAACTCTAATTCCCCAAGATCCAAACCGGGATAACAAAATTATGCAGACAGGGAATTTACCTTTGATAAAGTACAGTTTTACTAACATGAAACTTAAGTTAATTAAAAGATGACAAACATGCAGGTATAATAATGCTTTAAAGGCTGGAAATACATCATAAAATGCAAGGGTTACACTGAAAAAAACACTCCAGTAATCTCTAAAAAGAAATCATGGAGCTCATAGATCTTTGTGTTCCTCCCCAGAGATAAAGCTTGTGTAACCTAGCTGTTTCAAAACCATTTCTTTGCCACCAGCATCCTCAGGGAGCGTATCACACTCTTTCTATGTTATAAGAACACTGGTGTACAGGCTTAGGAAATTTTACGCAGAAACAGCCGATCAAGAGTAAAATTAAAACATTTTTTTCCAGCGCGTTTTTAATCAAAAAATCTGTTGCCTAGGAGGAGAGAAAATGACTGCTGCATTAAAGAGCAGCATGCATGTCTCAGATTATGCTGCCGCTGTGGGAAATGAGGTTATCGCTACAGTCTCCTGCTTATAGTTACATATGAATTCACAGTTGCTATCACTCACATCATAATAAGCAAGTAGCAAATTTTAGCCATGTTGAGTAAAAATGTTATGTTTGCTCATGATATATACTAAATGCCAGGATAAAAATCAATATTATATAATCAAGTATAAACATATCAACTGATATGAGCCTGTAGCTGAAATCAGTGATTAAAAGTAAAGTAGGTGTTGAACGCTTTGAGATGTAGCTTGAGGGAGGGAGCTGTTATTTGCCTTAATTAGCTATACTGTAATCAGTAAAATGTTAAACTCATTTAAAAAACTGACAAGATCATACATCTAGAAACACAGCCTCCCTTAGCAGAGACTTTTTAATTAATCAAATCCTAGAAATATAAGACTCCACAATGGAGGATGATGAGGAATTTCACTTTGAAATGAACAAAGTTTGAAAAACAGGGAGTCTAAGTCTTATTTTCTTTATTGTTCTCTGCAACTAGAAAAGTCAGACAGACTGCTTTTACAGAATGGTTAAAATAAATGACAGACAGTGCCTACTTTAAATCTCTAATAATTTTAAAGGAAATTTCAAGTTTCAAGTTAGGTCTAATTTTTTTTTTGTTATTGAAATAAAGAAGGAAATGAAACAGCTAATATCCCTACTGTTTTATTGTAAAAAGTACAGTGTTGTATTTACATCACATTTCATTTGTATTTTTTATGTTCACTGGTTTGTCTTATTTTATTGATATTAGCTGCTATCCCCAGAGATTTGTTCTGTTATCTGTTCTTTGAGATGTCGTTGGCTGTTGCATCACAATCTGTTGAAAAAGCTACTAAAATTTTTTTGAATTACAAAAATTTAATCGAACTGGAAGTTAGGGTTAGGGTTATATTTATGTTTTCAGCCATGTTTCACAGTTCAAAGAAAAACTGCATGAATCAATATTTTGTCACTGGACATACAGTGTGTTGACTATGACTGCTGCAGAGTCACGTGTCATTTTTCATTACCACAACATGAAAAAAAAAGATAAGTGTTTACGTTTTCTCTGCTGCTATCTGTCCATACAGGAAAAATCAATACAGGGGAGGTCATGAAGATGTCGTTAGGCACCAGTCTCAAGGTAAAATCACAACAAATTGAATATTTACATGAAACAACAATTAGGGAAATGAGGGTTTCAATTTGCAGTAAAGGCTAGCGAGGATGATATCCCCCTCTGTGACTCAAACTACACCACAAAATACTGATGCTTGCACACAGAGCACAGGAATAATTAATCAATCCTACAACACACTCACCTCTTCTACAAACAAAGATGCAGCGCCTGCATTTTGTGGGCTCAGAAAAATGCCGCAGTAAACAAATTAAACAGTTGTTTACAAAAAATATCTAATCCTCTCCATTTTTTTTTATCAGCCTGCACCTGGAACTGTAGGATTTTAGAAACACGCTGAAAAACTGTGCAGGTAAATATGTGGATGATTGAAAATAAACACATGCCTATCTCCAAGTCAATTTTTTACCCTTTTCCTCTGTAAAATAAATGCACACAACAATAGCTCATTCAAACTTTTACTGGAGGAGGGAGGGGTTGGAAATAACATTCCTTGAAATGGTCTGCCCTTCTCCTGAGGCAAAAGGCAATTTCATGCTTCAGCACGACTCAGGGGGACATCAGGATGAAAGGTGACCTCAAGGTTAACAGTGCAAAGCTAATAAATATGTTGGATATCCAGCAGTACAATAACAGCTGGTAACACTCTAAAAATGCAACCCCAAGGTTTAACTGTCATGATTTTGTATTTTTCCTCATAACAAGTGCCTCATAAAATGAACACAGAGGCTTGGTGTTGTTGTTGACAGCCCAGGCAGTGTGAGCGCTCAGGCTCTTGCCAAACTTATCGCTTGATTCTCAATGTGACAGATATCAATAATTCAGAGGATCATCGCAGTGTTGGCAGCCCTTTGAAGATAAAAGGCCATTGAAGTATACTGGTGTTTGCTGGAGGTTTGAACTGGTGTCATCTGCAACAAGCAACACATGTGTAAACAAGTCGCTTCACCAGGCCTGTAGGGAGGCAGAGAGGATACAAGTTTCCGGGCGAATCAACCGCAAAAAAAGCAACTGATTTCATGTGTTGGTTATTTCTCTTTGGCTCAGAGAATCTGCTGCTGACTGGTCTAAAGTATAAGGTTTTCAGTAACACATTTTGCTTTATACAGCATGAGAATAATTACAACAGCGATAACGTACCAATGACAAATCCTGAAAACACAATGAACCAAAGCTGAGCACAATCCAGCTGGGCTAGGTAGGAACGCCCAGTCTCCTCATTGTTGCTTGATTCTAGCAATGAAAAAAAAAAAAAAATAGAAAATAGGATTTCTTTCCAAAAAATATACACACCAGACAACTAGAAGTATCAAGACAAAGGCTTCTGGAGTTGGTGTTTGGTCTTGAGGATGTTAACACTCTTCCAAGAGGAAGAGGCCTACTCTGCCACACGGGTTTCTTCCCTCTGTCTCAACCAGATTTTTATTTTCTGGCTCCAATAGTCTTACAGCCAAGATGGTGACCAGCATTAAACTAAAATCAATGCTACAGAAGGTCGCTTTGTGAACCTCCGAGTGATGTGACAGACATTACATCCCGGTCTTGCCACAATGTGTGTGATCTTTGCAATTTCAGCACCACAGACAGCGCCACAGTAAAAGCAACGGTCTCCCTGCAGACAGACACACAAAAAACTCCAGAGTATCCCATCATCAGCTCTGCAAAATCAGATGGCGATGTTCATGTTGGACAAAACATACAGACAGCGACCACGCCAAGCCACTTTTAGGTGTATTTAAAAACAGGTTGACATAAAAAACAAAAAACAAAAAAAAAAACATTGCAATCCAGCCACACACAACATCAATTCAAGCAAACATGCAGCTGAGTTTGAATAAGAATCAGCCTTGCAAAACTTTCTTGGACAACCTGTAAAAGTGAAACCAATGAGAGAGCTTCCACATCCCCCAGGGATAGACTATACAGGCCTGTGCAAGTGTGCATTTGTCTGAGTGTGTTCTTTCTAAGGGAATTATCCAAACTACACATCTGGATATTTTTCATAAAGGGGTGGTGGTGGTGGTGGTGGTGGGGGAGGGGGGGGGGGTGTTGGCAAGTAAAGAATAAGTGTCTTACATCCTCATCCTCCCTCAAGCATTTTTTGCGATACTGGACGTGAGGTCTGCCATCGACGAGTTGCTGAGTGGTCTTCGCTGCGTTTTCCTCGTCTGCGACCTGTCCACCGAGGAGATGGCTGGCCTCAGGTGGGTGCGGGAAGGAATTGGTCGTATTGATCTTCCCTGTGAATCTCTGATACAACGAAGCCATAATATAGGTCCAGTCCAGGTGGAACAACTTACAGCATGACAGAGCCACAGACGGATATCGCCTGATTTGTTTTTGTTTTTTTGTTGGTTTTTTTTTTGGCAGATCTATTGGTTTTCTGTGCGCTTCGAAGCGAGCCGATGGCAGACAGCCAGCTTTCACCTCCGGGATGGAGCACAAAAAAAAAAAAAAAAAAAAAAAGATGGGGTGAAGATACTAAGTAAATAAGCCTCTATGGATAGATGGATAGTGGATGAGTCACAGCCTGAAGTGATAGACCGATATAAAGCGGAGTCCTTTCGCGCCGATGTCCTTTTCGCTCTGTCCAGGCGCACAGCAGACTGGTGGACTGTAGGTGTCAATAGTTGCTCTCTTCTGTATTCACAACACGTTGTCTGCCCTCTTCAGTTTCCCGATGCCTCCTCACAGCCAAGATAGCAGGCGGATGCGCCGAGTCTCCGATCAAAATATTCGATTCCCCACCAGACCCCCCTCCCGCAGCGATTGTCCACTAAACAAAAGAGCAATAGATAACGTGTCCACACTTTCGCCTCTGTGTTTTCCTCCTTCCTCACGCATGGAGAGTGTGGAGGACGCAGAGAGCCCGGCGGTGTACTCTCCGCAGACGCGCTCTGCATGAGAAGTGACCAGCACTGAGAGGAGCTGTACTCTAGCGCTTACTGTCATGCAGCACCCCTCTCCATGTGTGAGTCTGTGCCGTTTTACGCGCAAACATGCGCCATCACTGCACAGGTTTCACCTGAATTCACCTTCACCTGGGACCACTGCGCCGACAAGTCGCACTCATTTATGATTTCATGAACGGGGCCATACATTTATAAATGATCGCACACGGTCCCAGGACGGATCTCGAGTGCCTCTCCGTGGCGCACTGCATTAGGGCAGGCTGACCACACACCTCCAGAGAACTCTGCTCCGCATGTGAAACAACAGATATTCTTGTGTTTTTGCTCTTGTTGCTCAAAGCCTCAGATCTCTCAAATCGAGTGAATGACGCGAAGCTTAAGTAGAGATCAATAACCCGATAGATTCTTTCCATTTCTCTCAAAACATCCAGAAAATGCACTCACAAATATTTTGCGAATGTTTTACTCCCACAACAGGATAAAATGAAAGGAAAATTATCTTTGATGTTTATGCTAACTGACATAAACCCCCCTTCAGCATTTTCAAGCCTCATAAATACTTTTCTTTAAATCCCATCTAACAGCAATAATCCAAACCACCACAGTGTCTGTTCCTCCCCTTAATTTATGCGTCTTCCCTCCTTCTATCGCACATTATCAGTCAGTTCACACTCACAAGTGGTATTCAGCTCATACACTACATTGCAAGTGATTTCAAGCTTGAAGTGCTCATATAAGGCCACAGCAATGCTGCTCTCTGGTAAATGCAGAATATTGGCTTATATGTGGTGGCGAGGGTGGAAAAAGGGGGTCTTGAGTGAAAGTGCCATCCCTGTCATGAATGCCACAGGCGAACACCCCTCAGCCTCCCACCGTGACAGCTCAAACTATCACTCCGCCAGGGCCTGAGCTGTATTTCTGGGAAATAGGTCATCTTCACAGGGGTAGTACAACTTCAAAGCAGCACTACAGCATAGCTCAAAACAGCCCCCTACATATTCTGCTGAGCGCCACTTCTTTGCATATGTCAAGTAGTGAAATCAAGTTCATTTCATAATGATTTACAGTGTAAGAGTAATCAAGGTCAGTGACTACAACAGCAGAAATGGAAATATTCTGTATTCAACTCTGAACAAAGAGTAGGTTTCAATTAAATTTTTTTCCAAATGGTGAGTCATCTTAACTCTGAAAGTGCTGCCGGAGGCTCATTGATTCATGGCCTGAATTATGAATGTAACCTTTATAATAGGATATGTATTTGGAATACAGAACATTGATTTCAAAAGGTTTGGTCATTTATTCAAAAACAAGGACATAGGAGATCACTGCCTTTACCTAATTAAAGTTAATCCACATCCCTCCTTCGCTTCTTGTTGTAAAATCAATTTTTCTTTGACTGTGAATACTGTTCATAAATTAATTGAATCACAACTTGGTTTGATGCTTTTGCATGCTTGTTAATTGGACTTTCAGCAGAGATTTATGTTGTGGGTTGAACATCTGGGCTTCCAGCGGCCTCCTCTTCCACAGTGGCTCGTTTCCGTCCCTGTCATCATTTGTTTCTCTAGTTCATAAATGCCTTTCCCGGGTCTGCACACCCCAGGGGAAATAGGTCCAAGTCACTTGACATCCATCTCAGCCTGTCTGATAGATGTTTTCTAATCTCCCTCACCTTGTTGGGGAGCTATTGTGAACTGCCTGGCTGCTTTAACGCTCCCCTCAGGACCCTGCCGGGGAGCCTGGGCTCAGCTTGACTCCCCATATCGCCTCCTTGCAGATACAACAGCTGACTGGAGCTACGCCTTTCGCAAACATTGCTGCAGTCAAGCCCTGCATTATAGGTGGTACAAATTCGGAGAGGCGTTTAATAACAGCTATAATGGTGATGATAGTTGGAGCATACATAATACCTCTGCGGGTAGCTGATGGAGCTGCTGGAGCTAGTACAAGTTAAAACTTACTTCGGGTGTGATATGGGACATAACAGATGCATTATAATCCAAATGACATGATGCCCATTAGGCTCTGCTATGCAATACACTCCCAAGGGTGAGTTTACTTTTGATGTTCATGAGGGATTTATGCACAAAAGTTACCAGAAAATTTACAACCTGAAAATGCACGGATGTTATTTTATTATTTGAGACCCAGAGGGAAGCCATTTACTTTCTCCTCATTGCCGACATGAAATAATGCCAAAATACTAATGATCGGTGTGTGCTACATGGAGAGCTGGCATACTCTGAGGCAGCCTGCAGGTAAAATCCCACCTCTGTGTAAAAGATACAGTAACTTTCTGTCAGTTCTGTTAGCAGGAAAGACTGAAATCAAGAAAGCTGTCATGCGGCATGCAAAAGAAAGTGGTGCTCTTTTCTGCTTAAGCTTTAACAAATAAAGTAACTGTTGACCTTGAGAAAATGTATAAAGTATTATTGAGCCAATTTATGCTATTTTCTTGTTTAAGAACATTTAAAACAGACGTATAAGGGGGGTGAATGGCTTGAGGTGCAGTTCTGTGTCACACTACAGCCACATTTGTACATGATTCATAATATCATGTAATTCACTTTAAATGCACACATTAATGCATTTGCATTAAGCGAAATGTCACTACAAGTCGACTTGTTTCCATCAGCATGCTACATACCACAATGAAATTAATTGGATGGAAGAGCAAACAGATCAATCAATGTGTAGTGGGAGCGCAGTAATATCTAATTTCCTCTAGACATCACTCAGCTGAACAAGGTAACGACTGCGCCTCTCTACATGCATGTAACAGAATGGATTTAGTTACAGTCCAGCATAATCGCATTTTTGCACAATTTTCCATTTGGTATTAGCTGGACATTAATGATTTCCCTTGATGCTGAGAATTGCCAACCATGGCAACAAGTTTCTTTATCACCCTGCTGCTTGTGTTGGATTACGTGCCCAGCTCTGCTGTGGACTGGACACGTGTATTTTATCTTAAGGATGTTTCTCGAGCCAGTCCATTACTGGGCTGTGAGTATTCTGCTCTTGTATGGAATTGAAATAATCATAGGTCCATTTAAAATTAGTCGTGTGCATTGAATTTGTTCAATTATCAGAACTAGCCTTAAAGCAGGAATTATACAATATAAATCATCATAACACTTCTGGACCTGAGGTTTTCAAAGCACTTCCACATGGGAGCACGGGCGAGTCGAAGGAGGACGCGGGAAAGAGATGTGAGAGCATGAGGTGAAAGAGATAGCTGCAGGCTATCTTCTATAAAACAATAGGATTTTGTTATTTTGTGTCCACACTGATTTGCCCCTCTTACCAACATGGTCAACACCAGCAGCAGCGGCTGTGATGCACATAATTCATGGAGGCATTTAAGTTACGTTACAATCAGTAGCGCCCGTCTGGTTCACTTATCGTTGGAAATCTCACTTCTCAGTCAAATCTGAGCACGCAGACATACTACAAATAATTTTTGATTCAGTGTAACTTACACTTTCAGATGTGGTATCACCTCTGATGTCCATTGTTGATGTCCATTCTGTACATCCAGAGCTACACTGCAAACACAAACTGCTGATAGCTAACTCAGCATACTTTCAACAGTGCCAGTTTGCCTAAGTGTAAAAACAATTATCTAAAAAATGAGGTTCAAATTGTGACCCGCATCTGACTCACTGGTGATATTATACTGTAGAATACTTCCTGTTTAGAGCCCCCAAATTATGGGAACTGTAGTTTCTAAACATGGGAACCTCAAATAGTGATAAGAAAGATAAGATAAGATAGATGGATAGATAGATAGATATGAATTTTTTATGAAAATCCTCCCATAAATTCACAAAAATGTTAATATTCTAGTAGGTTCTCAGTTTTTCCTCACTCGAAACCCATTTTTCACTGTGTAAATTTCAACTTCTGCTTTCCATGACTCAAACTAGCTGAGCATGTTGCCCATTGGAGCTGGCATATTATCTTCTACAGAGAATGAGTGCTGAATCTTCCAGTACATTACAGATGAAGGGAAGCCATGTAGTGAGCAGTAATTGAAATGGCAGCAGATAAGTCACTGAGGAAATGGAGTTTTATGTCAGCTGATGTGGCAGAATAGACTGTGGCTACGTTTGAGGGGAGCAGCAGACTACAATTGTGGATTGTGTTTGCAGCAGATGATGAGGAAGAGGAGGAGGAGGAGGAGGAAGAAGGAAGTAGGGAGATAGGCAGCGGAGAAACTGAACCAGGGAGCGTGTCTCAAAAAATTTATTGTCGCATGTGTGTTTGCGTGTGGTGTGTGGGGCAAAACAAGGACTGAAAAGGGGATGTGGTGAATGAAATGAGAAAAGAGCTTATCACATGAGAAATGATCTAAACTACTCTGCCTCTCCCGCTCTTTTTTTTCAGTTATTGGTTGCATGGTTTTTCTGTTGCCTCAAAATGCACTGTAAAACCTCTTTGGCCATTAATATTCCTTACAGCATCATTCACATGCACTGTTGTGATCTTAAGTGCAGCAAAGACCCTCTCAATCGCAGAGAACATTGTACATGTAAGTGTTTCTCTGCTGGAGACAGATTCAGCCTTTCCTTTATCTAATAACAAGAAACTTCAAATAATTGTGTCTGTTTTTATACTTTATCACTTTAATTGCTTGAGATCAACAAAAGTTATCCTAAACTTCTACTCTTCATCAATCCCCCTCACAGTCCATTTGCATGCAAGCATGAGAACAGCATCAAGTCAGCATTTAGTCAAAGCTGAGCAATTAGCTGACCTCAGAGCCATCTTATGGATTTTCACATGAACAAATGTTTAAATGCAGAACATGCCAGCGAGGAATACAAACCAATCATTTAGAAATATCCATATCTCTCATAACACAGTGCATGCGTACTTCTATCCAACTTTTCCCCACGATGGTCAGTTCTCACTGAAGTCATTAGATGGCAACACATCACAAAGAATTACAATGAGACACTAAGCATTCAGCACAACATATGTTACCAACCATTCATTAGAAGTCAGCGCTTGAAAGGAAATTAAACGGACGAAGCGTTTGTCCATCAAGATCCTCAGAGGGGGCATCGGGACCTGCCACTCCCTCCCTGCCTGTCCAGCTGCTATCAGAAACAGCCAGCAGCCTTTTCTGTCAGGAGCAGGAGGCTCACCCATAAACACAGACATCCCCCCACAGCGTGCCGTGCATGCTAAAAAGGGGCCCCTTACCCTTCTGGAAGGAGTGCTGGTGTCTATCTTCAGCTGGGTGGCTATGAGGACAGACATGGTGAAAAGTGCCACTTGCCTTCCCCCCTTCGCTGTGCTCACACCTTTGTGCTGTGAAGTTGGGGCTGCTGGAGGTGTCTGAGAAGTTCCCCCCCACCCACCCACCCACCCACCCCCCCCACTCCCCCCTCCTCCTCCTCCTCTCCTCTCCCTCCCTCCCCTACAGCTAAGGGAGAGGATGAACCAGGGGTCCAGGAGCCCGACCAGAACGCCTCCCTCTCTCCTCTCCAGGGTGAATCAATCACACAGGCACTGGCATCGCCTCCACAGGGGGGGACAGGGTGGGATGGGAGGGTCGGGGGGAGGGGGGCAGTGCAGGCTGCTCCAAACACTACTTATCCCTCCCTCCCTGGCTCGCTCCCTTGCTCATTTACTCCCTCTCTCACACACGTAAACTCTCAACAAGACTTTTCTCAGCAAAGGTGGAGAGTCCAATAGTGTAAGTGGATTAGACACACACACACACACACACACACACACAAAAGCACACATACTCACACACACACACACAGATGCACACACACTGTATATATAAACAATAAACACAAATTTCTCCTCAGCACATCAGTACCAATACTGCCTATTAGGCATTTTTTTCTTTTGAGTGTGTGTGTGTGTGTGTGTGTGTGTGTGTGTAAGTAGGTGTGTGTTTTCCCAATTGGAGTGCGTGCACATATTACCAAGAAATGGATCAATTCAAGCCGGCTTTGCAGTTGGGTTGTGATTAAGCCCAAGTAATATTTATGCTGCCTGTCTTCCACATCATAAAATACAACCCCTCTGCTACACACACACACACACACACACACACACACACACACACACACACACACACACACACACATACACACACACACACACACACACACACACACACACGCCTACCAAGCCATGCTAACAGGACAGAAGCCTGGCATGGGCAACACTGCTGCTTTATTTATGTAGAGTTTGTGCCTCGTGTATTGAACCCCAAGGCTGAAACTGAGTAACCAGTTTGTTTAACCAAACCACAGCATGGAGTCATGTGAAAGAGGGAATAAAATGGTTTTAGGAGCAGTGATATTTCTCCCTCCTTAATCTCATCTGCTCAACTGAATACAACACAAGCCAGAGGAAAGAGGCAGCGTAGCTCCAGAAGACCGGCACAGACAGCACCAACAGCAAAACATTCATAACTCATTCATTAAAAATGGTTCACGGAGGGCTCCAAGAGCAGTGAATCACAAGCCGAGCCACAGTCAATCCCCAGTCAGTTATGGACTCAGGAGCTGAATCATGGCTTGTATTGATGCTGCTGTCCAGCATTTGGCTTATGTGTGAAATCGAGATGCTCAGGCGGTGTGAGCATGGAAGACATATGCAGTGCAAGGTCATCAAGGCACTATCATATTGCAGAACAGCGCCTCACATTTTACACTTCACAGCTATGGAAGTTGGGATTTAATTTAACATTCATGAGCAAAATGTGCACTATTTCAATATGACCTTGCCAATTATTCATGGGGAAAGTGAATAAAGTAAAGTTGGGATGCCTATTATTTCATGGACAGCGGTATGTTTTATACCCTGTGGAAGGAAGTGGTTTGAGGTTTCACAGCGATTCATAAATACTTATATTTAAAGTCAGCAGAATTTCTTTTCAACTGTGACTCATGGACCCGTTTAAAGTAAGTCTTCCCCCCTGCAGCTGCAGCAGTTTATCACTAATGGCTGCCAGGCTTCAGCTCATATTTTACGTTTGATTTGCACGCAGACAACAAACCCACAGCGACAGCAAGAGTTGATAAAGAGCTGCACTTCGTTAAAGGTAGGCAGTAAAGTCAGAAGATGAGACAATAAAAAGATAAAAAAAATTTTTTAAAAAGCTAATTAAAAAACACAAGAACAAATGAGAACAGCTGCACATACAGGATTTTACTGTGTTAATCAGGCCAACATGTGTAGCCATACTCTAAAGTGAGGTTAGAGATGAAATACAGTTAATATTTCCAGGCACACAACAGGAGATAACGTTTCATCTGAGAGAATAATTGCTTGGGTGACCAAACTGGGGAATAATAAAGTCTTTTGAGCTAACACAATACATGCTGGTTGTAGTTATAGCCACTGCTGTTAACAAGCTGATTTTGTGCCATGACATTTCCCCTGGGTCCTTTAAACAGGCCCCTGATTGGTCATCTTCTGCATTCATTTTTGTCACATTTACAGCCATGACATACACTCCTATGATCATGGACATTGCTGGCTCACAGTAAGTCACAGTAATTGCAATTAGTGTAGAAGGTCAGCACTGTTATTGCTGTAGAGCACAGAGGTGATGCAGTGTTTTATCATACTGGCAGAAGCTTAACAATGCACGAATTTCTTTACTTATTTACTTTCCTGTAGAGCACTGTTTACATCCATTTACAAATTTCCTCCGTTTGTCACCTCTTGCTGATTTGGCAACATTGAGAACGTGAGCTGCCATTAAAGCATTTCAAGAGCTGATGTCAAAACAAAATCACTAATTAAGTCTAAGATTTATGGCACAGACAAAGTGAAAGGGACACTGGTTAATATCAGAATTTAAAAATCCCAATGATAGTGTGCATTTTGGTCTTTCAAAAGCAGACACATCAGCATTTTCAGGGTAATTGCCTAAAGCATATATAGTTCTCTTGTTGTGTAGAGAAAGCTGGATTTATTATTCAATACTGTGGAGATAATGAAAGCATCAGTTTAGGTTTTGGCTTATCTAAGAGTGCCTGCCTAACCAGTGTCCCTACCTCCTGAATTAAATTGATCAATCATAAACTGATCAATAAATAAAGTAAATTCCAGACATCTCTATGTGGATTGCAAGGAGCAAATAATCCCAGATAGTGTGTTGTTATTGCTTTTTTTTCTGTGAGGAGCACTTTGCAACAAAGATTAGGCTTGACAACATCATAGAACAGAGGTCTAAACCCGAACAGACACATTCACAGGATTTATGTGACTGTGTGCAAGTGAGCATGTGAGCAGATGTGCATTAGTGTTTCTTTGTGTGCGCTTCTGTGCAGTGCGGGCGTACAATCTAAACTCAGTTCACAACCTCGTCCCATGATGCCATCAAACCTTTATGTCCATAGCCCAGCTCTGATCTTGACCTTCAGCCAGACGTCTACCTGTCCCTGGCAAAGTGACTCAAAGGCCCCCAACACTCCTCCTCCGGCGCTCCTCCCTGTGGATCCCATAGATGCATACCGCTGTACTTGGTATGCTTCTCAGAACAGCTCCTCTTAGAGCTCAGGGAAGGGCAGTGGTGCAAGGATATGAATAGAGAACACAACGCTGTTTGTCAGAATAGGAATGAGTCCAGGAATATGTGCATATCGGGTGACGATGTGTCTTTATCAGCAAGATGCAAGCGGGGGTTTGCAACAGACAGAGCTCTATCAGGTCATCTGTCACAAGTGACAGGTACAGATGAACCCTGCACCCAAGGGAGAAATGCAAGATACATGATTGGGTCCAGGATGAAGAGCTTTAGGTGCTCAAGGGTGGCCAGGAGCTGCAAAACCTGTACAGCTTTCATAAACATGGTTCTCATCTACAGCAAACCTTCCCTGGAGAGCCAAACCTCAGCACAGCAGTTAGCGGTGACAAATGACTGCTGTTGAATGCTGTTGTCCCTGGCTGCTGGGCGTCCCTGGTTGTTTCTCTGTCTCCGAATTTCATTTCGTTGAACAATGTGCTATTGTTCACCACTGCATTATCACTCTCAATACGGTCATTGGATAAAATAAACAGATGGTATCAAAATGCGAACGGAGTTTGCGTTTGTATGCGCGGATCAGGAAAATGAAAGTCATTTTGTAACAGCTAATAGTGGCTGTGGGCAGCAATACAAACATTTTAAGCAGGCGATTCAAAGTGCAATGGTTCAGTGCAGAAATACAGAGGACCCACCAGATGAATACAGAATGCTTTTGAAAGGCAATCCATCCGTACATATTCCAGCTGCATACAAATCGCTCCGGTGAAAGTTTGCCTACTCCGGGAAACCTTAACATTCAGCTCAAGGTACCAGTCAATGTGACACACAGCCCTGATACAGATTCTCTCCAGACTAACCATATCAACCAGATTAAAGTTATGATCATGTTCCCCACCAACACAAAAATACACTTGAATAAATAACATGCAACATGACCATACAAACAAATCTATAAAACATTTTACAAACTCTTGTGTGCCTGAACGTTTTAAACAGTTCTACAGCTTTAATGTCTTTGCAGAGGGTGAAACAATGCCGCTCGTATCTTGGAAACAGAGAGCACTGACGGCTGACTGACTGCCTCTCAGTCTCTCAGAAAATGCAAATCATGGAAGTCTAGACTCTGGAGAAAGGTACTGGCCTTGAGAACGTCAGGCATCATCAACACCAGAAGCAGCCAGCGCAACAGATGAGACAAGACACCGTGAGGCAAAAATATGAAGCGTATTTTCAGCTCCATGGTATGTGAAGTACAAATGAATGCGGATGAAGGCCAGGTCTCAATATGATTAAATGATGCCGAGTAACCATTTGACCTGATTTAAATGCATTTCCATAATCGTGGCTCTACTATGCACTTTGAATTCTGGTTGTTAATTGGACTCTGTGACATTTGGTGTCCTAAAACACAGCAAGATACTAGAAACTTTCAATACCCAGGTTCATGTGACGGTCTGGTTTCCACATAGCATTCTTGGCTATTTTGGATTTGTGTATCCTCTTGGGTGATGTTTCATTACGAAAGCTGTCATGGGCATAATCTTCACCGAACGCATCTAAAACACTTGACTGCAGAAGAACAAACACTGCAAAAAGCTTTATGCAACATGGTTATGAACAACACCAATTCACACCCCAATGCGGAGACACTCAAGTGGCTCAAAATTAAGGTTTGGAAATAGTTAGCATGTAAAACACATGCATTTTAGCACATGCTGCATGATAAAAGCCCCTAATCACAATGTTATGGTAAAAATAATTATGTTTGTGTTCTGGTTATTCCAATTCCCATCAACATCTATGTTATCTTTCTCATATAAATTTCTTACATACATTGCAAAAAGTTTCAACTTTTTAATAAAAACTACAGATAACCTTACTGAAAAGGGTTTGATTACAAGTGATATGTAAAAACATAAAAGAATTGATGGGATTAAAAGCTTGAAACACAGTCACTGACGACCTGGGATTCTGACAAGTCTTTGTCAAGAGCAGCAGGTTTATTCTTGGCTGTAACTATAATACTGATGATTGCTGTAATTACTCAATACATCTATCAAAAAAAAAAAAAAAAAAAACAAAGGGAGAAAAAAATAGGGCAAGAAGAAAAGAACAAGTAGAAAACTATGATTCAGTAGACTCTGTATGTCACGGTAACTCAGTGCTCTCTCATTCTCAGGGCAGGATCATAACAACCACATCAGACATAATGAGTTTTAGTGAAGACATGTCTGCATTTCCTCCAAATTTGTTCTGCCCCCAGAGAAGGGTAGGCAGCTCGGATATCCACAGCCAGACTTAATGATTTCTTTTCTATGCAAATTGACCACAGATTATGGCAGAATTTAATAGGCTGTGCCTGGGAGTCCATAAAGAGTCAAAAATCTGGTCACAGAAACTTAAGACTTCATGACTTTAGGGTGCAAGCTTTTACAATACTCAGCTGTAGAGTATATGGTGTCAGCGGAAATATGTGACATACAGCAGTAGGGCTTCTCTTCTCAGTGGTGAAAATTTGTTTGAAAGGAACAGACTGGAGGCTTGTAAAGCCTATAAAGCAGTGAGAGAAAAATCTGTCAAGTTGCCGACAAATTGGAAAAGCTTGGCAGGGAAATCTGATCTTGAGTGAGTATGTGACTTTGAGCTTCCAGCAGAGGGCAAACTAACTCCAGCATGGGTTGACCTGAACATATTGAGTATCAGTCTTTCAGAGAGCCAGTCTCAGTCTAACCTATGGCCATACAGCAGCACTGACGGAGGAGTGAATGCTCACGAAAAGCAGCCATACTTCCATAATTGACAACGCTGAATTACACACTATTATAACACAGCACACAGAAATGTAATTACATTACATTACAACTACATTGCATTGATACATTGACTTCATGGGGCTAATGTATGTGGACTGTTGTAGATTGATGACAAGTTAGATAAATTAGTCTAATGCTTAAAAGACCATATCTTTAAACAAATGAAATCTTGTTTGTGGCACTATAAGCCTGACTCACCTTTTAGAAACATCTAAAAATAGCCTATTACAGCCTGTGATCAGAAAACATTTTTTGGGATGACGTACCCTCTAGAGGCAGACACATTTGTCACAATTTAAATATTTCACAGCTCCTCCTCAGAGTAACACATGGGGACATGCTGATTCACACCAGAATATATTTTTGTCCATTATTGAAAGCACAATCAATACATCCCCCTGTGTAATTCAAGTTAACTTTGGATCGTTCCTGTGAGTGTTGCTCGGAAATGGCATTATGGGAGTGCTATTGCTGGGGTATTACTGAGCAGACTAGATAAAATAAGCTGCCCCCCCCCCCCCCGTGTTGGTTTATGTTGATGTTTTCTTTGTGAGAACATAAAAAAGGCACAATCTCTTCAGCTAAACAAAGTAGGCAGCACACAATCTGGCAGAAGTACACAGCAAATCAGAGCTGTAAGGGAATAGAAAATGATAAGCAGATTCTAATCAGGACAACCTAATTTTGTTTGCACATGGAGAAGCTGTGAACAGACACTCCATTTAGGCCATGAACTTAACAAACAAGAATCTCATCAAATGATTTGATCTAGAGTAAAACTACCAGTGAGGTGACAGCTTCTGAAATCGAGTGTCTCTCCCTTAGTACATACCAGCAGAGGGGTTTGTTTCATAATAGTGACACTTCATGTTTCCAGAAAACTCATTGTACAAATGATCCTACACTGGAAATACATTTTTGTCAGGTATGATACTGGAATGACACTTTGACACACGGAATCTCTGAATCTGATCTGAAAAAGTACCTAAAGTTAATATCAAAATTAAAAAACTGAGCAACGGATCACCTCGACATCTCAATAACACCTACATCCACAGCAAAGGAAATAAAATTGTCTCCTTGCGCATCAGTGCATCTTCAGAACTGATACTCCAATAATGCTTTGACATTTTATGCATTTTAAGCCCAATGGCAAGGAAAAGAAACGCCAGGTGAATGGGAACAAGAAGTGGAAAGAGGAGGTTTAAAATGTAATTTACCTTCTCTCCCTTGGCGGATCCCCTACGGTAGTTTCCCGCACCTGCTGATGAGTTCATGGTCCCATATAGCAATAGTCTGCAATACAAAAATATTCACCTGAAGCCGCCCGAACAAACAACTTTGATATCAATCTCTCTCTCTCACTGTCTCTCTCTCTCTCTCTCTCTCTCTCTCACACACACACACACACACACACACACGAACGCACACACGCACTCTCAGAGCCAATAACCAGGAGAGTGCCTGCGTCTTTTTTTTTTTGTTTTTTTTTCTCGAAACCTGCAAGTTGGAAAGCTTCATGTGGCGACAGTCGCTCTCTGAAAATTGAATGCAGTTGAGCTCCAGCTATTCCAGAGGGATTGAACGCCACCCACCTGTAGTAACGCTATTTAAGAGAGTTGTCCAGTGGCCAATCAAAGCGCTATAGGCGCAGCCTCTCTCCGGAGATGCTGCGCACCGGCGGCACCGTGCTCTGTCTGCCTGCAGCTGCGGTGAGCAGAAAGTTTCCGCACGATGTCAAGTCGCTGCGATTTCAACTCCGCAAGTGAAGTTTCCCTTGTAGTTTCGTGCAGACGTGTTGCTCAAAATGAGCTGATCCCCGGCCAGTTTTTGGCGCTCCAGATCTGGATGTGCATTCACAGAGACAAAGAGCCGATGAGAAGGGAAGCAGCCGCTTTATCAGCACATTGCACACGCGTTTCAGCCCCACGCAGCGGGGTCTCCACTGCAGACCTCAAAGAATCCACGTTTAACTGTGAATCTGAATCCTGCTTAGCTGAACAGGAGTCTTTACTGGCCATCTCATCACCACCTCTGTTCAAATGTTCACGCCCCATCTAGTCTGTCAGAACATCTTTGGACGCTTTTGTGGGGCAAATAATCAATTCAGGCCAGATTCAGTGGCCGCTGCTTCTCTGGAGAGGTTAAGACTCTGCCCTCACATCTCGTTTATGAATCGTTGGTTTCTCTGATCTAGTTGTGAGCTGGATGAACAGCGTAGCGGGTGGGTGGTGGTCAGAGGTGATAATACGGCACCCTCTGACCCCTTAATATTTTTTCCAAAGGCCTGATGAGGAAGGGGATGCAAAATGGTTCATTAAAGAGAGTCAAGTGTGAATTTAGTGAAACCACAGGGAGCTAAGTGGCAGGGATTTCTTCCAACTTCAGCTGCAGCTAATTAGAAGGAACAAAGGACAGAGTTTTCTTTTGTTAACAAGAAATATATGATTGATATTTAGTGATGGGTATTTGTGCGAATCCAGTAAAGGATAGGCCTGTTTTTCCTCTTCCTTTTCCCTCTGCCAACACATATAGGCAGGCTGAAATCACACTGAAGCACATGACCGATTACAGTGGGTGGCCAGTAAAGACAACCTTGATTCTGCTCTCAGTGGAGCTTTGAAGAAGTGTAGAGAGAACAATAAAGTCTGTGCTGCAACCCTCAACTTTCTCCCTCTTCTGTTATTTCTTTGCCGCACTGCACTGGTGTTGGAACATAAATAATTGAACAGTGAAATGTTGTATATAATACCCAAAGAGACAGCATAGGTATGACAATTCCCAGTTGGGCTGCGTTGGCAAAATAGCAACAAGGCAACACACAGCGCACTCATGTGTCCTCCCGCCTAAAGAAGAAAACAACAAATGTACAAATTGTGGTCTTGTTTTGGCAGTGGCAGCCTCCAAGTGCCAGATGCAGATTCATTTAATTTCAAATATGGAAACCATACCAGTACAAAACCACACTACATTTTATGATGCTATTATAATATGGCACAATATCACTTTATAACAATCATGAATGAGAGGGAGAAAGTAGGAAGAAGTGTGTGTGACAGAGGGCTGAACAGCATGGAGGCATCCTCCATCACAAAGCCATCATTTACAGATCACCACCATGGACAGCAGCCAGGCAGCTCTGTGGTGGTGTTAATGGAAGAACAGGCAAGGGGCGCTAAAGCCGCAGGAGACCAATTACAGTTGTTATACTGTTGTGGAAATGTTCGAGTGCAGAGGAGGTTTTAGACCAGGAAGTGAATTACACACTGAATGCAGATAAACTGGAAATCAGCCAAATGAAACAGGGTGGGAGGAGGTTGAATGGAGGAAATCTGCATAAGAAACGTGCCTCGTGATGACCCCCTCTTTTTGTCTTTCTCTTTGTGAGTTAATGGACCAGCTTTGTTTTATCACCAGCAGATAAACACCGTAAAAGTATAATTGAAGCTCAGGAGACAGCTTTCAGAGCATATTCACCAGAGCCCAGTATTACTTAAGTAATCTAAACTTGGGTCAAATACTTTGGAAGATAATGAAATGTTCAAGAACTCATGATCGAAGGTTGGAGCAAAAGCTCATTCAAAATGTGGTAATTTTATGATTCTCTCTCCAGCTAAGATGGTCTCGCTAAAATAACAAATCAAATCCTGCATTTATATATTCATAGTTTATTTGTTTGTTTACATAATTTCTCAGAAAAACTCACAACACTGTAGGGCAGAAGTGTGTTGATAATAATCACTACATCTCTAAGAAGACTTCATTTACAGTTACTGTGCACTGTCTGTTTCTTGTGCCATTATGTCAGCTGAAGGATTATCTGTACTGAATTACATCTTTACATCAAGAAATAAGCTGACTATTACAAAGTATCACTGTTCCCAACATCCTGTTATCAATAAGACATTTCCTGTCAGAGAGCTGTGAATCCTGTGCTGCATTTTCAGATCTTGTTGCAGTCCCTGTGGTCTACAAGCACTGGACGAAGCTAAATATGCTTCAGACATGAAAAAATAGACCTCTAGCACAGCAAGATATAGGTCATCCTGAGGGTTCTTTTCAAAACAATCAGCAGTGATCAGTGTTTTTGTCAGCTCAGTTCGAAAACATTCAAAATTTTAAAATCTTTGATAAGATTTCATCTTTTGGAAGAAGCATCCAAAGATCCTACAGTTTTGATACTGGCAAGATAAGACACAAAAATATCTGCTAAAGTGAGTGTATTTTGAAAATGAGTTTCATGGATTTGCATATGACTTATTTATTCCATCATCACCTCTGAAACAGCAGTCTAGACGCTGAGTAAATCATAGACTTCTTGCTGAAAATACATTTTTTCTCTCAGTTGGCATTCCCCCGTTCTCATTAGAATATCAACAAGTGACCACATGAGCTGTGGGGCGATACATACATCTCTGTTTTAAGCACCACTGATTTAATGAACCTGAGGAACTCAGGGGTTGGAAGTGTACGTTTTGGGGATCACTGGCATCATGTGGAAAGCCAGGCCCCATAGTGATAATGAACCCAATGACCAGGGGAAGCAGCGCTATCATCTTAAAAAGCTCCTCCACTTAATGATGTGTGGGATGCTGAAGGGCTGACATGAGTTTGGACTGACACAAGGCTGAATTCAGAAAGCAATAGCAACACCCCTGCCCTTGACATTCAATTCCACTCCTCCACTTTGCCTGAAATTACTTAATACATTTGCCTGCAGGAACATGGGTCATATGATGCCACTAAAATCCATTTGTAGCGCCTGACTTGGTGAGGAGCACTTTAGAGGGCGAGCCACTTTCCAAAAACCTACTTGTAACAGAGGAGCAGAACAACCAAAAAGACAAAAGAGCTGTATTACTGTAAAAGTTCAAAAGTGCTCTACTTGTAGGAAAAAAGGGAAAAAAATGTTCATATTCTATGGATTTTATTTATTGTCAGCAAAACCTACAGAAAGACCAAAACCAAACATACGACAGTCGGTCGTATGTCAGTCTCAATGCTCTCAGCAACAAGCCCATTTGTTCCTACAGAAGAAAAGGTCACAGATTTATTTTACAAAAAAGGCTAAACAATTCCCTAAAACAGCAGGACACTAGGCAATGATGTGTTCTCATGGTTTCTGGACAAAAGTGGAGCTCAATAGCACAGAGGAATAAGAGTTTTGGAAGTAGAGGTAACACTCGTTAGTAGGATAAATTCATTGTTGATTTTGGTCTTTTCATAGAATATAACCTGAGTTATCATCTAAAGTAATTTTTATCATGGGAATCTCTGTCTGTTCAGTACGATGCTGGAGCCTGGATATGGTTAGCTTAGCTTAGCATAAAGACCAGAAAGAGCATGAAACAGCTAGCCTGACTCTGTCTGAAGGTAATAAAATCCAGCGACCAGCACCTCTAAAGCTTATTAATTAGCATTCTACATCTTGTTTGTTCAATTTGTAAAACAGCATGTTGTGCTCTTTATAGGGGATTGTGTGCTGGACTATTTCTTGGGAGGCACCAGTGACTCTCTTAGTACTGTAGCAACCTTACAGTGAAGCTAAGACTCCAGGAAATCACTGCCCCCCGCCAAGAAGGCAAGTACTCATATCTCCCAAAATGCCAAACTATTCCTTTAATCAGTAATAAAAAAAACGAGTAATTGACATAATGCCACAATGCATCTCCAACCCGTAACCTTAAATATCATATTTAAAAGAACAACCAACTCTTAACTTACAAAACTTAATTAAACTTAAAACTCAACCTAATTCTAACCCTAAAACTATGTCTTAACCCTACAACAGTCCTTTGAATGACTCACAAAGATAGACAGACAAGAGCACACACACACACACACACACACACACACACACACACACACACACACATACACATACACATGCACACCATTACAAAGACCCACAGCCTGCATCAGCTTTCAGGGCCAGGTCTCAGACTTCCAGCCACTTTATCTCAGGCTGTGGTCAAGAGTGACATGTAGCCTTCCTGCCGTATTTCCTTTCAGTCGAGCATTTCCACGCAGCACCTGATTACCACTCCACTGACATCCATACAGTAATTACAACTGACCCCAAAAGGGCAACATTCTCAGAATTTACATTGAAATGAAATGTACATACTGCACGCAGGCTGTGCAGGAGCGAGTCCATATATCCTGTCTGTATATTCAATTTGAAATGTGCATCTTCATCTTCCTCTGGCGCCTGGCGGATAGTGAAACTTCTCCTGATCTGCTTGTTGCAGAGTAGATGAGAAGATTAGCCATTGGGAGATACAAATACGCACTCTTTGCCTATGCTAGAAACAGTCTAGAGTAGGAAAAGCTAAAGCTCAGGTGGAAGTGTGTCTGTGCCACCGGAGAGTCTTCGCGATGCTCAATCACATGCAGTATGGCCATTTGTTGTGAGGCACAGTCAAATTTGTTTATGGGATTTTGTCAGAGCTTTCATGGTTGTTCTGTACGGTACACATTCATCAAATC
The DNA here is from genome assembly GCF_046630095.1 of Trachinotus anak. NCBI lineage: Eukaryota > Metazoa > Chordata > Actinopteri > Carangiformes > Carangidae > Trachinotus > Trachinotus anak. The sequence continues at coordinate 14,412,334 of NW_027273863.1, forward strand.
GTGTTTAATATGACAATCTTACATCGGTGTGAGGAATTCTCAACCCAGAGTCAGTGTTGTGGTTGTATTAGAGGGATAAATCATGCCATTAGTGGCTATGCTGTTTCACAACGCCACAAGGAATATGTTGGCCCAGATTAATCTTCAAAATGAGCCAACAATTCAATAATCTCCACGGTCTATGTGCAAACTGTCATATTTTATTATAGAATTTGTCAACATGAGGATGAGAAGAGAAAGATAGTACACAAAATGAGCCTGCTAGAGATTTGATTTGGACACATTTGTGTGGGATCAGAGCATTGTGTTCTGTACCAAAGAGCTAAGGCAAACAACGTTATGTGCGCACACACACACTGAGTAAGTGGCTGTCATGTAAGGTACATGCGGCACGGATAAATCTCTCCATTTTCTCATCTGAGCTGCATCCCCAGTCATTTGCCATTGCTACAATGCTTCTAAAATGCTCTCAATTACAGGTGTCAAGAGGTCAAGATGGTAGCTGCACTCCAATCCGATCCTTGCAGAAAGGAAAGTATCACTCTGATACTGTTGCTCTATCACATTATTCTGTGGACACCCACCCTCATGCATCACCTTGGCAGCACATTAAGCTTTGTGCGCTTTATAAAGCGAAATTAAAAAGGGTGAGCCAAATACCTCACGTTAACAGAAATATGCTGCACACACAAAGGTTATATTCCAGCTCAAAAACAATTACTCATCATCAAAACCTTTTGTCTCTGTGTGCTTTGTTGTTTTGACAAAAAGAGGGGGACCATTCATCACTATGAATGGAGGGAGACACTGAATTTTTACTGTACCTTACTTCAGAATATTCAGCCACAGTCAGTGCTGCCGGATCTTTGGCTCGATGGTGGTGATTTGTGGTTTACGATTTATGATTCTTTGGGTTCAGAAAACAAACCTGTCCTGAATGGGTAAATATTTCACTCTTAAAAAAGCTGGTACTCTGTAAGGTGAGGTAAGATGAACAGGTCAGGGGCACCACACCTGGTCTGTAGCTATTCACATTACTCCTGTTACAATACTATCATCACAATCAAACCACCACAAGAGGTTGTAAGATAATTCTGATGGGTCTTGAGATAATTAACAGGAACAGAAATTAGAAAGAATATATGTTTGCTTTGTTTCTTGTCATTACTAGGTAATCTTATTTTTTAGCAATCCTAACAAGTCCACAGACATGAGAGATTCTTAAAGCTGAAAGCATCACAGTGACAATGTTGAAGACTTGTCCTCTCCTCCAAAAAACAATCCCGTAGGTCGTTTGTACAAGCAGCTTATTACGACCCATAGTTAACGTTTTATTGTCAGGCAACCTCTAGCAGCCATAGTAATTATGACAGGAGCAAAGGAGGAAGTTAAGTGATGTAGTACGACAAAGTTCAAGTAAAGCTACTATTATACTTTCCGCATCTGTGAGTACGTGAAGATCAGCATGACATAAATTTCTTCATCAGTGGGTATACGCTAGGCTCTGTGTGAATGTCAGTGTACCCTCCAATTCGTTGAGTCCACATGGCCACTACTACAAGGGCAGCAATTATAAAAGCACTCTTCCATGCAGATTTCAAGTGGACTACAGTATAATAACAATTATACTCAGCTGTCCATGTGTATGTCAGTAAGGGAGTATAATTGAGGCCTTAGGATAACATTCTGATGTTTAGCAGATATCTTCTTCACCATGTTTAATATCATAGTTTAGTGTGTTAGCATGCAAACATTTGCTAATTAGCACTAAACACAAGATCAGCAGATGCTGACAGGATTATTACTTTTGCAAGTATTTGGTCAAAGTAAATAATTATATTTTATCCTGAGGGGGACATGGCTGTCTGTACCATATTTCATGGCAATCCATCCAATAGTTGTCAAGACATTTTATTCAGAACCACAAATGGCAACATCATGGTGGTGCTAGAGAAAAAAAACATGGGCTCACGAAAGACATTACGATTTTTTCTCTGGGAACATCTGCAACATTTCACCATTCTGTCAAGTGGATGTTAAGATATTTCACAGGATAAAACCAGTAGGGCTTCATTCAGTAGGGACCAGGGATGTCTGTACTAACTTTCATAGAAATCCATCCAAAAATATAGAAGACGATATCGACAAGACATAGAAAAATATATTTCAGACCAAAGCAATGGACTGATCAGCTGGTCAGCCAACAAGCAGACCAACACTGCCATCCATGGAGCCAAGCTGCTAGCATAATCACTCTTTGACTGAAACAGTGACAAATGGTAAGCAGATGTGGTTTTACTTTAACTGGTCATGAGTGAAAAAGGTTGGGAACCTCTATTCTTCTGTTCAAACGTAAAATAATGGCTGGTTGAAGAAAGTTTAATTCGAATCAGTTGGGGTTTTGCATATACCCCAGCTGCAGACGGTTTATATCTTACACTGTTCTTGCACTATTTTTGGCCTGATAACCACACTGTTTGTCTGAGGATTAGAGAAACCATTACTGTTTTATGTCTGAGATTATATTTAACATTTCAAAGAGCCCAGAATCTGCCAAACTGCAGGGCTTTCTTTTGGCTGTTTCCAGACATCATGCAGAACCTTAGCAGGAGAATCTGAAGAGGTGTCTCTCTCTTTCTCCTTCTGTCAGTGTGTTACTGCTGCACACATAGGGACCAACCTGTCTTTATCAACACCTTCTTTATTACATCTAACTCTAGCTATGTCAGTCAACACAAGAGGTGAATACATTTATGAAAGCAGAACTGAAAACAATCATTACACTTTTTTACTTTCCATCTCAGACGACTTCGAAACACCTGAAAAAACTTTTATCGGGTTTGTGTCGTGTGCAGTCTCATCGCCTGCCTCATCAAACTTTGAAGTGATCCCTCAGTAGCCAGCAAAGAGAATTCTGGCAATTCCCTAATGGACTTGGACACCATGACTTATTCAGCAGTCTCACATTCAGCCCAGCACCTGAATTTGGGATAGTTTTCACCCATTTCATGTTGGTTCACTGCATCTTTCCCTGGACTGTCAAAGAGCCTGTTCTAAAATACATGAAAACATGTAGGTTTGTAGTATGGACTTCTGACAGTTTGCTGAGAGAGTTGTGCAAATAACTCAAGTGACCTAATTTAAAAAGCTTGTACATTATCCTAATTAGTCTCTTTGATAATTCTATTTACCTTCACAGACATATTTAGATATAAATTTTAAAACAAATACAGACACTGATTAATGATTTATATCTAGGGGCCAGCAGGAACGATAAAGCAGTGCCTGTTCTTTTTCATAAGGATTTCTGAGTTGGGCTGCACTTTCTCCCTATTACCAAATAGTTGGCTGGGAGTGCACTAAACTTGCTAAATTATTTTTGGTAGTGCATAAATTGAATCGCCTGTGATTTTTGCTTTTTTTTCAGATAGATTACAGTAAAAGCAAGGATGTTTTCAACCCTTAAGCAACCTAAATACTACCTGCAAACTTCATTTCTTATGGGTACACACATTATTGACAGATAGAATCCTCACTCCCTTTCTCAGCTGAGATATCTAGGACAGATGCATCTACTGGTTCAAGAAACTGGCCTATTTTGAAGGGTGGCTTTGTTCCCCTTGGAAATAATCCATTTGGACCCTTAGATCAGACAGTAAAGGGGAGGCAAATTTAACAAGATGGAGATTGATGAAAACATAATCTAACACTCATGACCCAAATGGTCGTACAACTGTCAGCTTGTCACTGAAAGGTTGGATTAATTAGTGTGCCCTGACCCACAGTCGAACAGGAATAGGGATATCAGTTACTAACTGGCTAGACTGAGCACTGATATCAAAACTTAATGAAACGCCCTCAAAATGTATGCCTTTCTTCATTTCGCTGGCACAAACAGAAACGTTTGATCATGCACAAGCTGCACCACTAACCTGCGGGAAGGACAGGGAGTCACGCCACAGCTATGTGAGGATCTGTGGATCTGTTGTCGTTCACTGATTCGCACATTGTCAACAACAGGAACTATTCACTGAACTTGCTGTAGTGTATGAAAAGGCTGAGTGTCAACGGCCATGCTAGCAGCTCTGCAAGGCTACAATTGTAGGGTGCTATAATGAGCTAAATGCTTAAGCTGGTGTCATGTTTGTCGAATTCACTATCTCAGTTTAGCATGATTGTGTGCTAACATTTGTTAATTAGTACTAAACACAAAGTACAGTTGAGGCTAATAGGAATGTCATTAGTTTAGCAAGTATAAAACCAAGGTGTGGGACAAATAGGTGCACAAGGAAAGGTTAAGGGATCACCAAAGATTACATTTAATCCTGAGAGGGACATGACTGAAAAGAATTTGATGGGTAAAAACCATGATGGTTCATGATATGGTGTTCCCCATCCCTCTAGCCTATAAGATGATATCACATAGGAGTCATATCATTGCCTGGTTTTATGTATCTTACTGCAATGTGAACCATTTTATAGCCTACATTCTCTAATGTGGCTGAATGTTGTTAATGCATCAGCTGGTGTCTGATATTTTATTACTCTGAACATTCAGTCAGAGTTTATTACAACCCATAATTTAAGAAAAGCACTTCATCAAATAACAGAATGAAACCCAAAGCTGTGTGGACAATTGCAAATTATTCAAATGCAAAAAGACCATCATCTAATACTGTGGCTACTGCTCTCAATGGAGATTTGGTGAACCACTGAAACACACAGCATTTAATTGGCTCTACTGAGGTCTGTGTTAGCCCTGTGGTAGACTGGCAGCCTGCCCAGGATGTACCTCATCTCTCACCCAGTGTGTGCTGGGAAAGGCTCCATAAGCAGATGGCTAGATGGATACTGGTATTTTCTTTTAGGCTGCTTGTCCTTTCCAAAAAAATTCAACTTTCTCTACACAATACCAAAATCTATTAGACATAAGTCATGTTGACCTATCAGTTATATCCAAACAACAATGACAGTTACAGTATAAGGTACAGGAGCATAGGACAAAGCGACATATATTAAACACCTCGGTTTTCTCTGTCCTACCAAGCTTTAACAGTTATCAATCTCTTCTCTATCATTTCTGACATTGTTCCCAGTCTAGAACAGTGATGAGAAGAAATACGAATGTCGGTAAATCACTTCCAAAACAATACCCACACTTCATCATAGCTCATTGCTATGTAAACAAACAACATGACAGCTTGATAACACAAAGCGTGAGATGCTGTATTTCCTGTCAAGTATTCGGTATCACACTTGCAGCAAACTGTCATAGATTTCTCCCTTCAGGACAAGCCTATTACCAGGATTCATATTTCTGGGGAGAGAAAAAATGGAATATAACAGAAGCAAATTGAGGGATGGTCTGACATTTTGTGGCACACTGATATTGGCATAAGTGTGATCTGTGCTGTAATGTTATAGCATTGTTCCAAAAGGTTTGACAAGCATCTGTGCAGTGAATATTCAATGCATTTGGACTCTCGTCATCATGGAAAAAAAGAAACTGTAAACACAGATACATCCAATTTCCCTTTGATGTTTTTGGTTATTTATGAAAACACATCAGGTGGCTGTCATAACAGACTGTAAGGGTTGAAATTATCTAAAATTTCAACAGGCAGGGGTGTTGTTTAGAACTTTAACTACATTTTTAAAGGTAAGCCTGAAGAGCGCAGATGTTCAGGAATTCATGACAGCTCAACGGTAAAAAAAAGAAAAGAAAAGAAAAAGAAGAGAGATAGATACATGTACCACTCTCACAACTACGGATAACTAAAGAGGCAATTAGCCTAGCCTAGCATAAAGACTGCAGCCAAGAGGAGCAGCTAGCCCCGCTTTGTCCAGCACTTGTAAAGCTCACTGACTGTACTGGTGCTGGGAATTAACACGTAAAACAACTCAAAAATAAACAAAAAATATTTTACTTTTATATGCTGATGCGTAAAAATCCTCAGCGTCTAAGAGACATAAAAGGGTGAATAATAGGATACTATCTGGTGCCCCAGACAACCCACGCCCTCACCCCTCCTCAGCCCCCTCTACACTCCTCTGATGAGTGAGTGAGAGCCCTGTGCTGTCAACAGGCCTTGGATCTCAGAGCAAAGCCCACTTCAATATTCTCTGTCACATTCACTCGGCTTGAGGACAGAGCATCAGTTCTGGTGTCTCACGGCCCACTACCCTTTCTCCCGGGTTTATATGGGAGCTTGAGCCCTATGAATTCATCTCTACTGGCTCGAGAAATTCCACAAGGCATTATCTGAGTCAGACAACTGATTTATGCAGCACAGAGGCTGCTTTATGGAGCCATATGACCAAATGAAATTTTCTGGAGATATAGTACATGAGATAATGCTAGAACAAGAGAATTTCGCAGGGAAGAGTTCTGTTGCAGTTTTTCACGAGTTTGCAAATCATTATAGGAAAGGTGACAATTTTGAAAGTTGGCCTGGGATTGCAAGAATATTGTTTGCTCCCTTTCTCTAAAAACAACTTCTCATAATGCAGAATTAGGTGAAATATTCTCTGATCCAAGCCAGACAAGTTTAAGATGGCCTGTTGTTTTCCTTTCCTGTGGGTATTCAGAGCAAAAACAGAGAAGCATCTCACCTCAGCTCATTGTAACACCACCAGGATTACTGTATCATCCTGTACAGTACTCTCTCTGTGTCTCTGGGGAGTTCAAGTGCAGCAGAGAATCCAGTATATTAGAGAACTCTTTGAGTGGATACCAGTATGAAATGTAAGACAGAGTGGGATTTAACCTTGGCTCTAATAAGGTCTCTTGGGTGTGCCTGCAAGGGAGCCCACTGTCTACCAACCCTTTGGTTCTTTTCCAAAAGAGAAAGTGGACAGGGGCTGAGTCTCTCCTCAGTGGAACAGAGGGACACTTCAAGTAAGAGAGAGAGAAGATGAAAACATGGAGAGATGTGACAAGGAGGAATGATTAAGAACCTTTGACAGACAAAAAAGCCATTTTTATAAACTGGCTTTCACTCTGTCTATCAATGAATGAATGTCAGAGCAAATCAGGATGTTAAAAGTGGATCAGAGGCTATTTCAGTTTGTACTATTTGTGTATCCCTGCCTTTAAATAAACCTTCTAAAAAAGACTTTTGTTCATTTTTTTTCTAACTTTTTTGTGCATGAATGTGTTTGTCTCAGTTTTGCACCTAAACTGTCCTCACCCCACATACATGGGATCCCTTTTTTTCAGCACAAACTTATTCTGACTTCTCATTTTGTCAATTTATCAAAGTATAAAGCTCCCTGGAACCCAATATGCAAGAAAAATGACACAGGCGTCTGTGAAAATTAAAAACTTTTGTCATAATCTTTCGAAAATTAGGTTAGGTCTGGGTTGTAAAAAAATATTGCTTTACTATTTATGCACACAAATTCAACAGGAAGAAATAAAATCATAATACAGTCTATTTACATGTTAAGTGATTTTATTCCAATTCCTCATTTTTGTGCCCTTTTCATTGACTTCATGCCTGTAAAATTCATTGACCACAGAGATAAATCACGTAACGTGTGAAAGCGCCATGTCAGCAATTGACATATTGATGATATATAAATAAAGCTATGTTACTGTAAATAAAACATGTTAAGCGTATTCGCTGATGACTTGAGAGGGTTAAAAAAAAAGCACTGGCTGAGAGAGGGACCTATATGTTTTTCATCTATATTAATGTGACATGAACAACTCATGACAGCAACTAAAGCATAGTGTATTGACCTGTCTGCTCATGCTTGTGTCCCACTTTGTCTGTGCTCATGTGACCGAGTTTTAGTTTTAGCGATTGACAAGTCCAGTCAGACTATTAATGCCCCCATCTAAGTGGATGATGGGTGGGCCACATTGAACTCGCTGCTTTGCATCTGCTCTGGGTCATATCAAACATAAACACAAGTGGCTGGCTGCAGAGAGCCGACAGCACGGTCATGTTTTTTGCACAAAGCAGTGAAGCTGCGTCTGTTCCTGGCTCTTTGATGATGCAACTGCTGAGTGCAAATGAAGGTTAGTCCGAGAGATATACAGAATTACAATATTATCTGTTTGATATGCAAAAGTATCGTAACATTATCTTGGCAAATGCGTTGTGATAGGTTGATAATGAGGGCCAACACATTTTGCTTCTTAATGTTTTCTTCTTCTTGTCCTCGTGAGAAAGGCCTCTCTTTTCACATAAGACTTGACTAGTGAAAGCTGCTATGAGAAGTTTCTAAAACTTGTAACTTTAAAGCAATCAAGTGATTCCCCTTCATCAATGCACTTACGCCCCTTGTGCTATGCAAGAATGCCTTGTAAACTGCTGCTCAGGTCCTACAGAAGAAAAGAAACTGTGTTATCTGTGAGAACCTGTTAATTTGGTTAGCTCCTTGAATGCGTACTTCTTGGTTTCAGATATCACAGCATGCAGACTGATTTTATGACACCCACCCTCCCCTTTAGCCCCTTCTCTCTTTCTCTATCCTCTCTCTCTGTTAGCTCTTTGGATATATTCCCCTATGATTATAAATAGATTCTAATTAGCTCCTCCAGCCATGGGCAATAGAATTGTTCATCAAGTGGGGACTGCACTCAGAAGCCTTTATACATTAAAGCTTGTGCAAAAGTCAGAAGAATAGCAAATCCCCTCTGCCTGAATTTAATTTTTTCTGCAAAGCAGGGATTAATTATCCTATATTTTATCAGTTCACAAATAATTCTGCACTGCAATCAATTTCCCTCATGGTTGAAAAGGACAAAGAAAGGTCAACTAAACCTTATGACTCAAAGTCACATAAAATCAGAGGACAGTGTTGTGGCACGAAGTAATGGCGTTACAGTTTTAAAATTTAAAAATAAATGCAGTCAGTTATATTATAAACCTTTACTCCACTATAATGAGTGTCAGTGCTTGACCATCAACACACCCAGTTTCTCTACACTGATTGGCTGATAATTGATACATTGCTTCTTGATGCCTTCCGTAACTTAGCAATGTCTATACAGTAATAATATCTGTTCATAACATCTAAGCACATTTGATACACACTGTTATTTCACTGAGACCTAAAACTTTAAATCCCGACTTCTTTCCACTTAGTCAAAGCTTGTCAAGACCAAAGGCTTTTGATATCTGAGATATGGCCAGAAGAAGAGACACTCTTTCCTTCTTTCATTCTCTCTCTCTCTCTCTCTCACATCTACTCTACCAATTTTGCCTGTTTAATGTAGCCCAATTAAACAAAGTCCCTCTGAAAGTTTTGTTCTTAAAAGTTCACATTTTTGTTCTTTAATTAGAGTGTGATTAAAACCCCTCTCTATTTAAAGGTAAGTAACAGTCATTCCACACTGAGTTTAAACTCCCAGTCGTCAGAAGAAATTATGATGCAGATTTGTTTCTGAAATATTTAAACATTTTATCTCTTTGAAATTAAAGATTAAAACAGATTCCCTTTCCTGGAGCTTTTTGAAGTTTGTGTACTCTCTGTGGTTTTCGGCACTCACACTGAGCCTAATTTTTACAACATACTAAAGTTTTGAAGTGTGCTCTGCATGTAATTATAGAAAATTATTATCTGGGTGTGCAGTGAATTCATATGAGCTACTACAATACCTGCTCTTCTGCAGACAAAGAGCGCAGCCAGCATCTGGTTTCATGTTTCTTGTCTCTCCTATTATGTTAATATGATCCATCTACTCACCTGGTAGCTGTCTGTCCTGTTATTCTGCAACTGCCTCTGCAGCTGCCTTTTGCCCTACCTCGAGCAGCGTCAGTGCTTTGTCTCTAAAAGCCTCCTATAAGAAATATGCAGGGAACTGAATGGTAAGATATTTGTTACCCTGACACTCTGATGTTTTCAGCAGTTTCATTCTTGCTGCAGAAGCAAAATAATGACCTGATATTTCTGAAGACAATTTTGTGCATCACTTTTCAGTAATGGTGTATTTTAGACATCTTTTATACATGTTGATTATCCTGCATTACGGTATGCTTTGCAAATGTCAGGGTTGCGTATAATGATCAGTAAATTGCATGTATGGCATGAATTCAAAATCACCATCAGGAAAACATCCACAAACATAAACACATGGCAATTATTTAGAAAGAACAGCATAGCAGATCCATTGCATTTCAAGGCTTTACACCCACACAACGACTTGCATGGCTAGTAAAGTGTAGGTCATTAGCCTCGAAAACGCCTATTTTATCTCATACAGTGCCTTGGTATTCTCTTGAAAATTAGTCCTCTATGCTGATAGCCAAAGGGCATCAATTAAACTCAACGGCTAAAAAAGAGATCCTCAAGCATTTATCAATTCAGCATGTAATTATGTTTTATTTTTGCTGAAATGACTTATTGTAATAAAACACATTTGTCTGCTAATAATTATATAAACCTACATTATAAATGTACATAGAGATTCAGATGAGCATGAGGTGGTGCAGAGAGTGCTATACAGAAATGTGTCAGTAAAAATGTGTTCAGATGGGTTTACCTTCCACTAAATGTCTGAACATCACTCAACAAGTGCAAAACTTTGTGGAATATGGTGATATGGCTTTGGTGAGACACATCATAAAACCTTCCACGTGGCTTATTGTTGCTCAACCAGCTGCTCATCTCTAACAGTCAAATATCTCACAATAAAGAAATGTCTCACTCATGGACAGAATGCCTCCCAAGTGTAGAAAAAAACACTACAAACTGGGTACAAATACTGTTTATCACCTTAAAGTTTAGATAAACAAAGGCAAAAAAAAGACTTAAAAATGGTCTTAGACAGAGAGGGTGTTTTGTTTTGGGTTTTTTTTTATGTTGAGCTGTACTTGGCAGGTTTGTTGTACCCAGTGTTGTATAAAATAGAGTCATGCTGCCCTCTATCTATAATTTACCAAACTACATCTCTACCTCTGAACAAATAAACAATTTTGATGTTATTTGAGGAGAGACCTCTGCTCTAGTCTGTTTTCCCACATGTAAATTAAATGATATGCTGTTAAATCTTACAGTGTAATTTATATGTTTTATGCAGTGATGTGTGCCTTATAATGTAAAGGACTAATGTTTAATCTACAGTCACCAGTAAATACAAAGTGGAAATACGAATATAGTACAATGCCTTTATGGAGGTTTTTTAGGTTTAAAAAGCCATTTTGACATTTCACAGTAAGAAAAGCACAGTTGTAAATGATCAAATTAATTAACTTCCATTTAGCTGTTTGTTGTTCATGCTGCCTCATTGTCATACTGTCATAATTTAATAAGACACTTGAATAGAACCATGGAGCCATCAATAACGTTAACACCTCTGCTTGTACTATTAAGACGAAATGTTGAAATGTCATGTATGAAAAAAACTTACAAGGATTTTTAACAAAATGTAAAACATTTATACATTGAAGTGAAGCAAATCTCTATAAATTGGTCTAAATTGAGTTCCAGTATAAACATCAGATAATTTATTGCATAAGTATTCAGTCTCTTCAACTCAATTGTAAGTATTGACCACCTTTGATAGTAACTACAGTCTTGAGTCTAGGTCAGTAGGTCTACAGCAGCTTTAGGCTCAGAATTAGGCTCACAAGAGTATCACTTATACATCACTAAGCAGCAGCTTGGTGTGTTTCAAGATAATTAGGTCAATGGTGGTTAGTGGTGTAAATGTACACCTGCTCAAAGGTCATAATTTAGAAAGTGACTCCTGTCCACGCTGTGTCTCACACTTCGCTGACACCAGGCAATACTGACGACTTAGTATTAGTATAAGTTTAAAGTATGATTTAGAACAAACTAAAATGTAGGTATAAGCAGCATTATTATACTAAGGACATTTGTCAAGTGTTTATGAATGTATGTTTAACAACCATAACTCCTGAACCAACAACAAACAGTATTCTTATTAATTCAACTGCAATTGATCACTTAAATACATCTATTAAGTCTAAAGTTGCTGTACACGTTCTCTCCATATCATGAGACAATGCTGAGAAAGAATTTGGTGATGAAAAACATTTTTTGCTTCATCCATGGATTTTAAAGCAAAACTAGAAATTTCTACTCTAAACTCTGGGTTGTGCTACAAGATAAATATTCTGACCATCCAAAACTCAATTGTGCTTACTGTAAAAGACAGACAAATGTTTTACATATATATATGTTTATGATGTATCTAAAAATAAAATTTCATTGACTTGTGGGACATTTTCTCTCTCAGTTCTCATTTCAGTGCTTGGAAATTATGTGTGAATGTATGATTTCACTGTGAACAGCACTTATATGATTTACTTGTATACACTTCTTTAAAGATTGTACTGCATATAACTTCTATCCCTTTTTCTTTTCCATATTTTATTTTTCACATTAATATTAAGGTGTTATTGGTCCAACACAACTTGCCAGAACAACTTAAAGGTTGTGTAGGTGATTGTAATTGCCACTAGATGTCGCACTAGACCACCAGCCACTCAGACCATAACAAATGCTTTGGCCGGACCCTTCACATTCAAGTGTTAGGAAGCCCATTGAAAGTGCCACTAAACACACAGCAAGAACATAGACTGTATATAAAAATGGACGTTGACGCCGGCTCCAGAAAATGAAGCCAATGCAGAAGTGCCTTAAACCTGCATTCTATCGAATGACCATCAGGGGGCGAGACCACTGGTTGCAAAAAGAAGTCCGATTGCATGGAAGTCTATGAGAAAATGACCCTACTTCTCATTTGGTTTATGACCCCAGTAAACGTTTTCATAACGAGTTTATGGTCTCAATCGCTAGTTTCAAGTCTTCTTCCATACAACATGATATTCATTTTTTAAATTATAGTCCCATTTAATTTAAAATAGACGATAAAGTAGGGTATGCATCGGGCCGTGGCTAACGTATGATTGACACATTTTGGCTTGTCAATCTAGAGCAGTCCCTTTTAACTCTTAACTATTAAAAGTACGTTAACACTTCCTAATAAAGTTCACCTTCACTTATGGAAAATGACTTGAATGAAAGATTGATGCCGTTGTCAGGTCGACAGTTCAGGTGGGCGGGCACAGTGACCTCGGCTCTCAGGTCAGCCCCACCCCTCGCTCCTCCTCAGCTCCACCCTCTTCTCCAAATATGGTTTCTTCTGGTTTCAAAAAATCAAGATGGCGGCGGCCAAATTGCAAACTCAAGGCTTCAAAACGGCAATTTGCAAGCCAATGGGTGACGTCACGGTGGGTTGCCACTTGAGCAAGAAGCATAATTACACACAGTGACCCTGTGTACACAGGAGCCAACAAAAACAATCCAGCCTCAGCAATTAGCCCACGCTAGCATTGCCATGATAAGCCAGCTAGCGCTAGCAACATTTGCCCAATGCATGCTGGTAATAGCAAGTTAGCTACCATTACCATTGCCCTCTGTAGCCGGTCACTAATGAAAACAAACATGTAACACTATGTGGCTATCAAGTTACTTACAAAGTGAGGGGAAGAAAAGCCAGTTCCGAATCAAGTTGGACCCTTACGCAGCTCAAAGGGCTCTCCATCTAGTTAAGGCCAGACCAATAATGGCTCCATGGTCAGACTGGGAAAGAAATTGAGCCTTGCACCGTGGTAAAAATTTTACACTTTATGGATGTTTTGACAGGCCACTGGCAGACCGAGTTTTGAGCTATGGCCAGTCTTCCTGTGCTCTGGTCTTATCTCTTTCTTTGTCTCTGGCCTTTTTGGCAGAAAAACTGGTCAGTTTCACCTGAGTGTGGTGTACCACACTGCCATCTTGCATGTGGGTGGTCCCTGTGTTTATAAACATGGAGAACATCAACTTTAACAGGAGGGACTCACATGCACTAACATGCACACACCACCAGACCAGAAAGCATAAACAATGAACAGAGAAATTCAGATTACAACACATTCCCAGGAGGTGTGACTTTGTTCTCTGCTCAGGACGCTGTCGCATAGAAAATAGTTATTTGCTGCTATATATTATTGTTTAAAATGTTGTTAACAGAACAAAAGTGCTCCTTTGAAAAATATTCTCTGAAGGGATGAGGACTATTCTTCCAAAAGATATTCTTTCATATTGATGTATTGATGAGCGCTGCTGATCTGATCTAATCTGATCACCTTGAAGGCCATAGCATAAGATTCATATTCATTTTCATACTTATCATAACAGTGACTCCTTGAGGCCTTTGTGGAAGCATCTGCATAGGTTATATTTCCGCACTTATTCAGATATTCCCTTTAATTTGTATACTGCTTTTTGATTTGTTTAAATTGTCGCCTATTTATTTATTTATTTATTTATTTAATGCAAACACTTGTATGTCTTGCGTTTTATGAGCCAGCAGGGGGAGCTCATAGTCTATAGGAAAGAGGTGCCAAGGTTTGCCAGGTTTACCATTTAAAGGAATAGGGCTGTGTTTATTTCCAGTTAATTTTCAGAGGGTTTCACTCGGAGAGAAACAGCAAGTTGTGACGAGAAGCACCTAAAAAAGCAAAATACACGTAAACACACGTAGTACCGACTGGCTCTATAAGATATTATGTACAGCCGCTGGAAGCCGACCCCTGGGGGCTTTTCCGAAATTTAACCCCTGCATGTACAGTATGTCGGCCCGTTTGCAGGCTACCTCTGCCACACACTTAATGCACTGCCCGAATCAGTGCACAGACGAGTATGTGTGACAGAAACAAAGCGGGGAGGGAGATGGTGTAATGGGGTAGCCTCTGGAAGATGTATTAGGTCGTGGTCTATGTGAATGGATGGTGTCTGGACGAGTCCTGAACGACGACGGTGTATATGAAAGTTAAACGTTTTTTTCTTTTTCCCCTTTGCTCTGGAGAAGGCTGATGACAGCTGGAGTCACTGCTGCTGCTGCTGCTGCTGCTGCTGGCAGAGACTTGCATGAGCTGGACCACAATCCTCCTGACAATCCGACTCCACCAACTCTGAAATCCAGAATCCAGCTTTTTGCGCTCTCCCAAGCCATTATTTTATTTACTAAATGCCCATATCCCTCCGCAGGGTCAGAGAGTATTTTGAAGAAATTGTCAAATGGTTTGCGTGGTATTATTTTTATCATGTTATCGTATCGACGTTATTAAACGTTTGCCAGACTCGAGAAACATCCCTTTCTCGACGAACTCGCACGGATTTGGAAAGATTTGCGTGCCGTAGTTGTGGCAGTGGGAGGTGGGTCTAGTTTTTGAAGAGCCTAGAGGGGCTGTGCTTCGGTGCCACTTATCATTAGATATGGCCACCGTTACAGAGTACGTTGAAGCGACATCTTCAACTTAATTTTGTGATATTTTATAGTAAATTCACAGTTCGGCCAGTGGCGCAGGCGGAATGTTGTTTTTGGAAAGCTAATGTTTGGTTTTACATGCCCAGGGGGGCGGTTGTTACTGCGTGGCAGGCTGGCTGCGAGAGTCTCCTAACTGGCCGCTTGGTCCCGCAGCTTGTCGCAGCTGAAGAAAATAGAACCAGTTGCCAACCAAGCGGTCGGCAACCAACGTTTGCTTTGCTTCGCTGCACCTCCGCTGAGGATCCACATTTAAAGTTTCATTTACGGAGTGTTGACTTTTGCAGCCGCTTGGATTTTGGCTTTGATTTGTTCATACGTTAATGGTAAAATTGTTGGCCGTAGACTTGGGTGGCTAACACCAACTAGCTATATAACCCCAACTCGTGCGACGACAGCTGTCATTGGAGAAAGGAAAGTGATCCCCCCAAATGCGTTTGCCAGTGAAGCGGTTTTCTGTTGGATTTACATCATCCGCCTTTCCATCAAATGGGCAAAGTTGGGAATAACATTGCAACGTTGGAATATAATGATATGCGTTATGCATTTCTGAGAACTGCGGTGTTGCTTCATTGGAGAGAGGCTAGCTAGCTCAGTTAGCTTGCTAGCTAGCTGGGTGATAAAAGTGCGACGTTTCATCTCCCAGTATTTTGGACATGAAGAGGATAATTCGCTATTCATAGGGCTGGAAGGTAAGCACCGACGAGAAGTTCAAATGTTTTTCATGCAAGCTAGATTTGTTTGGCATTCACCTTTTGAAGTAGAGCTGAGCCAACATTATCCACCTCCAGTCTGATGTTGGGGGTTTGTCGCCGCCTTGGCTTTCATGACTCAGACTATTAAACGGAACGGAACATTGAATAGAAAGGTCCATAGGTGCTATATAATCAGAAATGGAAGGATTTTATCACATGTTTAAAGCTTAACATGATGTACGAGGTAAATGTCCAAACATAACTATCGTTATTTTGTAACAAAAAGCAAAAAATCAGAGCTTACGTCATTGTATACCGTATCATTTTCACTTTTTGTGTGGCATTGTAGTTCCCCAGAACAGTTCCGTTTCGTTGAATAGACCGAGCCTTTGTGTATGTTGGGCTCAAATGCTCATCGTTGCCTTGTACCCAGTTGGAAGTTGGCTAACGCAGTGTGGTTAAGGCTACAAGTTACGTTTGCCATCATCCGCAAGACTATTATATTGAACGCTAACTGTGGGACAATGAAAGACTGAAGCATTAATGTTTGGTGTTTTGGCGTAGGCGTTACAAGCCAGTGCGATGAGTTGGCCAACTAACTGCAGCCATGGGTAACCTGTTTGCTGTGTGAACCTCTTTCAAAGTTTACTGGGGAATGTGTCTCAAATCCAAAACCAGTCCACCACCGCCAGTCAAATATGAAAGAGGGATTAATTTCTATATGCATTTTCTGTCACATCTAGACGATGCCAATGTTACTTTTGTCTGTCGTCGCCAAGGAAAAGGCGACAGAGTTCAACACAACAGGCTAGCTCACGTTAGCTGTATGCAACTGCTTTGTGCCCAGGCTTGAGTTAACAAAAGCTAACGTTAGCATGTCTACAATTGTGCTCATGGTGGTCGTGACTGCCTAGTAGTCACCAGATCCTCACCTCGGATGCCCTAACAATCATCGTTGTTCCTATCATTATCAGTTTAGGCTTACTTGTTTAGAAAATGTTCCTTATCTAACTAAATTTTTTTTATCTTGTGTCTCGGGGGACAGTCTAAGTCCCTGTTTCTGATCTAAGGCTGTAAGCAGAAATTCATAAAATCTAGATAATGGCACTGACAGTCTAAGTGTTGTAATGGCTAATATTTCCTGTGAAGTTTGGTGTTGTTGGACTGCCATCTGTGCACAGAGCCTGGAGGCTGGTGGAGGCCAGTATAGGCATTAAGAGAATAAGAGAATTTCCACAGATCGGCAGCAAAAGATGGTGTTAGTTCCACAATATCAAAGAGTCCAAATGAAACCTTTCCTGGCTCGCTATTACAAAATGCCTCTTTAATTGTTGAAATCATTTCAGGCCACAAAATGTCCTTCCAACCATACCTCATGACCAGCCACCAATAGCACTGATTTTAAATAGCAGTTTAGTACGATAACATGAGCTAAAAGCAAGTTTGTGTAATGTGGGGCTCACATCTCCTCAGCACGTACACTGCATTGTACAGATGTGCAATAAGCTACTCTGGAAAAGATGTAGTGTTATGAGGCAAATTAGGTATGTCATGGTTTACTAACCACTTTACTGGTTTACTGAAAGTTGACTTTCTCATGACTCATTCTAAATATTAGTCATAATGTAGTCTGACATAATTACATTTTGGTACAGAAAAACAAGCTAGCAAGAGGCTTATGTAAATTTTTGCATGTATTTATTAAGAGGGACCATCAAAATTTATTACTGGTTGGTGAAAACATGGTGCACCTGCTGTATGGAACTAGTCTGCTTTTGAAAAGGATGATGTTTTGCCAAAAATTTGAACTTTTGTTTGTTTGTAGTTTTGTAAACCTTAGTATGGTTAAACAAGTGAAAAGTACACGTTTTGATTATAGTCAGCTTTTTTCTCAGTCACGTAAGATTTATCAGAGCACTTTTATCACAACCCAGCTCATCTTAATTCCAATGATATCTTCACATCTGTAATACTGCATCACTGCCTGGTCATGAGACTTGGTTAACCCTAAAGTCTCTCATGTTACCATACAATCATGCATTTCAAAAATATCATGTAAAAAATGGAACATCAAAATAGACCATGAAGATATATTTAACTTTATAATCTATGCGGTTATTTTAATTTTAAAGCCACTTTCAGCAAGTTTTTTTCATTTTTTTTAAGACTGCAAAACAAAGTCACTGAAACAGATTGGGCTTATTAAGCAGTTATAACAAATATGTTAGCAAACAGTTACCCACTCACATCTTCAGTACACACAAAGAGCATCCCATTGGATGGTACTGATCATGGGAGAAATGTAAATTCAGTATTCTCTTGCTTTTCACCTTTTTTTTTTTTTCTACATACAGCTAAGAAAGACATATAGGCTGTGTTCGGAACCGCCTACTAACTTACGGCCTACTACATACTCATTGAGTATATACTATATACTACCTACTAAATGAACAAATTAGTATGCCATTACCAAGCCTAGTTCACACTGAAGTATACAGCCTGTATCCCATAATGCATTTCGCACGACTGGCAGGGATTTTAGAGCAGGCTGAAAGCTGTTACAATATTCGCTAATAACACTGTTAATAGGTAACATTGTAAAGGTTGAACATTTTTTCATGTGAGAATATAATTGTATAGACTTACAATTTTCTGTCTATATATATATATATATATATATATATATGTATGTGTGTGTGTGTGTGTGTGTTTGTAATGTCTGTTGGGACGATTTATGAGATCTGGGGAGGGCAGCTGGCTGGTGTAGTGTACTGTAACGTCCTGGGTCCAGAGGAGCGCATTCACATTTGTACATGATTTTTTGCTGGCTAGTGCCAGGATAGTTTGAAGATCGCAATGCATCATGGGGCACTTGAGTATGTCCAGTATGCTCACAGTGCATACTGAGAAATTCTTGCTAATCTTGTATACATCCGGGTATTTCTCACATACACAAAATTCACATACTATGCAGTTGGAACATAGTACATACTCATTTTGACATCACAGTTAGTATGAATGGTACATTAGTAGGTGGTTCGGAAACACAGCCGTAGTCTTTAGCTTGCTAGATGCTTAATTTTCTTCACATTCTCCAGCCAGTTGTTACCTAGCAGCAACAGCTGCAGTCATTCATCACTATCTGTACTAAAAGGCTTCTGATGTAGTTGGGATGTGAAATTAGCGATTTGACAGTGCTCGCAGCCCGATAAGGAATCATTGAATTAATGCACAAAAGTCGTAAGCAAGTGGCAACCCACCATGACATCACCCATTTGTTTGTGAACTGCCATTTGCGATCCTCGAATTTGTACTTTGGCCGTTGCCATCTTGGTTTTTTGAAATCAGAGGAAACCACATTTGAATGAGAAGGTGAAGCTAAGGAGGATTGAGGGGTGGATCTGACCCGCTCTGTTCTCTATCCCAATTGTCACACGGTAACCCCGCCCTAATGCATACCTTGCTTTATTGTCTATTTGCCTCTAAATGGGACCATAATTGAAAAAAATGAACATCATGTTGTATTGAAGAAGACTTGAAATTAGCGATTGAGACCATAAACTTGATAGGAAAACGTTTACTGAGGTAATAAATCAAGTCAGAGGTATGGTCATTTTGCCATAGACTTCAATACAATTGGACTTCTTTTTGCCCCCTGATGGTCATTAGATACAATGCAGGCTTAAGTCACTTTGCATTGGCCTTACTTTTCAGACCTGCAGTCTACGTCCATTTTTAAATAGTCTATGGTCGTAAGAAAAGAGATTTGAAGCCTAAATAATCACAGTGATGCGCAATTTGTGAGCCAATATGTGGCCAATCTGTCAGATGGACATGATGCAGTCAATGAAAAAACACAGTTGAAATGCATTAACTTAGTGTTGGTCCCTTGTCATAAAGGGCTGGGCCGGACAGTCTTCTCTTATGAGCTTGTTTACTGGAAACAGCCACTTACAATTTGATATTTGGGGTTACATCCCAGCCAAAAACAAAAAAATTGGTGCAAATCTTTATTAATATAAACTTTATCATACAACAGTTAAGCTCTTAGTGATGATCAAAATGCTTGTCTGCAGCACAGACAAACTGCACTGCCTTGGTGAGGAAAGCTTGATGTTCACAAGACACAGGCAAGCATACATTTCAAAGCAGCTTGCGCAAGAACAGACAACATACAGACAGGTGACAAATTAAAAGAAAAAACGTTTTATAAATGGCTTCAGAAACATAACAAATACAGATACAGGGGTACAAAACGATACCCTTTACAGTTACCACACTTCAAACCAGTCAAACACCATCATCAAATTGCCAAATGAAGGAATGTCTTTTGAAAGAATCGCTCCAGTAGAGCTCCAATGACTCATAGAATCCATGCCAAGACACACTGAAGCTGCTATGGCAGCATTTGGTGGCCCAGCACCTTATTAAGGCAGTTAATGTAGGTTTTTCCTTAAATTTGCCTCCTATTGTTGGGTTTTACTTGCAGTGGTGAGCTTTTCACAGTGGAACTGAATTGCATAAAATACTGAGAGAAATCCAAGGGAAATGGCCAGTGGTCAACATTAGGTTTTGGTGTCAGTACTTCTGAGTCAAAAAGCAAAGCGAAAACTAACATGGACAAGAAAGCAACGGGTTTTCCTGACCAGCTTTAGAATCCATGGCTGAAAGATAAGATTTTAATAATCTTTTCTTTAGAACACAAGAACTCACTCATTCGGTCAATAACAATACGTAATCACTTCTTCACAATAACTTGTGTCATTTGCAAGACATGACGATCATACTGACAAAACAGAATGATAAGAAAAATAAAAGCTTTTCCTTAATTTTACTCTTTTTCTTCACAACACCTTATGAAAGAAAGGCCTTCCCCTATTTTAGACATATGATTGGACCAGGGCATGTGAGAGGTCCGGAGTGGCATGATTGTGCCTGGAGTATAAAGTGGGTATGTCATTCCATGAACAAGCTGTATTGATGTACAATGCAAAGACATTTTTTTGTCTGGCTTTATTTGTGTGAATTTGATTGCTGGAGTGTTGTACAAACAGCCAATGGACATTTTGACATGTCAATCATAAGTCCATAAAGCAATCCTGTTCACTGATTTTGCAACATTATCCACAATGCCCTAGCTCAGCCAAGATATGATGTAAATGGTATAGTTAACAGATTTTT
This sequence comes from Trachinotus anak, assembly GCF_046630095.1. Lineage (NCBI taxonomy): Eukaryota > Metazoa > Chordata > Actinopteri > Carangiformes > Carangidae > Trachinotus > Trachinotus anak. Next base: position 14,433,499 of record NW_027273863.1, read on the forward strand.
GTTATCATATTATTATTTCACCTAGTCATGGTTTGCACAACTTTAAGTGAATTTTAATCAGTTTACCATTGTTTTTCCAGTGCACTCTTGGGCTACCTTTTAAATTTCACCTCACATTATGAAATGTCGCTAAAGGGTAGCATTCACCATATGTACCATTGAGTGGTTTGTAGTGGGTTTTCTTTTAGTGGGTGGGTTGCAGCAAAATAGAAAACCTGGAGCGGCTTATGTGGAGTGATAGCAGAATGCTTCGAGAAAGAGGTGGAACTTGCTGCCTCTCCACTCTGCTCACATTGGGTGAAAGCTAAGCTGAACGTTTCTCTGCTCAGTGGAACATTTTTCAACTTTAAGTGCAGAGGGTTTTTCTGCAAAAAATGCAGGGATCGCAGGTTGGATAAAAGGGAATGCACCCTGGGCATATAAACAGCGTCCAACATGCTTCAAACCCAATGAATATGATCAGAACTGTGTCTTTTACTGCCAAGAGGGATGCCCAGGATGTTTTAGTCTGGTGATACAAGATCAAGAAGAACATACAAAAGGATAAAGCTTGTGGAATATTTATCAGAAATGATTGTCAGTAAAGTAAATATTATCACCAATAAGCTATTGAACAGGCTACAGCCTACCTTAACTATTCATTTGGACACAGTGTGTCTGAGTCCTAGAAAGAGTTAAATATGGTTACAAATATATCGAAATCTGGATATCTCAGTGAATGAAGCTGCAACCTTTGTTCAATTATGTTCCATCACCATTAACGGTTTGAATTTTCCCATGAAATGTCATTTTTTTTCCTATTCCTTCTTTAAAATTTTTTTAAGAATATGAAATCAAACGGTGTGGAAATCAGCACCTGTTTTTCCTCTCCGTGTTTGAAAAGTTGAGCTAAGTTTCCAAGCTTATGTTACCTGCCATTAAAACGCCTATCATGATTTTCTTACCATTTTTTCAGAATGTCATCAGAGGATAAGACTGTGGAGCCCTCTGACCAGGGACCCTCACCGCCCTCCAGCAGTGTAGGGGCCACGTCCACAGGTAGTCCTGCTCACGCAGACAAGCGACCACGTGGCAGGCCGCGCAAGGATGCTGCTGCCATCCTACCCCAGGCACCACCCATATCCATGCCGAAGAACAGAAAGAAGTAGGTTTAAAATATTATTTCTATGCCAGAGGGAGTTTTCATTCCATGAGTTTGTCATGACTTTGTTGTGCGGCTAAAATAAATAAATATGTATAAAATAAATATTATTACAAAATTACTTTTGTTAGTATTTATCCAGCAATTGTCCCCATATTTAGGGAGTAGGCAGTAGTGCATTTGACCCGTAGAGCTGGCCCGTTGTCATGAAAACAATCCCTTTGGAATGACAATATAAAGTTATTCCCTAAAAAATTTCCTTACTTTATTCCTTTCTTGAGACTAAAACAAGACTGAACCAGGCATACAACTCAGAAACAAACAAGACACAGCTGTTTGCTTAAATGTTGTATCAAAATCAAAAAATCTTATTTACAGAGCTGCTTTTCTGAAAAAATGTCCTTTATCACTAAGCCAAATAATAGTGAAGACATGGTTATGAGGCAGTCCCAAAACCAAACCATGAAATCTTAATAATTTATCATTCTAAGATATGTCACCCCAAACCACCTTTTTTTTTTTTTTTTTTTTTTTTTTTAAAACAAAAGTTCATCAAATCAAGGAGTAGCGCTCAAAAATATATTGGGCGGCCCGAGGGCGGAGTGGTTGGGGCGTGTACCACATGAGCTGATGCTCTTAGCAGGCCAGTGACGGTTCAACTCCCGACCGGCTGACTCTTTCCTGCGTGTCTGCGTGTCGTTCCCCCTCTCTCTGCCCCTTTCCTGTCACTCTCTACTGTCCTGTCAATAAAGGCAAAAAATTACCAAAAATCTTTAAAAAATATCTGGTGGTTGCGATAGAAAATATCAGAAACAAAGCCTTCAATTACTGCGGCTCACTGTCTACATTCTTGAGAACTAGTATAACATGGATTATCATACAGTATGTGGCATATTTAATGTATTTTTGTTAGAATACAGTATATTTGTTGGTGTTTTTGCCATTGGTTGTTCAAAACTGCCCCTGTTCTGGTTGTTTAGTGGGCAGCAGATTTTTTTACGTCCTGGTAGGAATTATGGTCAATTCCACAGCAGTTTAACTTCAGGTAATTTCAGAAATTTCTTATGAGGCATTGTACAAGATACCTGGGTTTCTTTGTGACTCCCATAGCAACATATAATGCAACTTAGAGCTACTCTGTTATAAAATGCCTGCAAGGTTCTTAACTCTCTCCTTAGTCTGTCCTCTCAATCAATCTTAATACCCTGCCTCCCAATGGATCGTTTAATCTGTAAGCATCCAGATGATGCGTTAATGCCACAGTGGAAGGATGACCTGGGACAGACTTGAATTGAATCATGTCGATGAACAAGTCAAGAACAACCCATCAGCAGAAATGTGCTCCTCTCGTGGTTACTTGTGTTGTTGTAATGGTCAGTGTTGTTGTGGTCAGAATTAAGACTGTAGTTGCTTGTGTAAAGACAGGTTTGTGATAAGGCTTCAGATTAGGACTAAAATGGTGATCACAGTCACTGAGCTCAGTACTGACAAATATTTATCTAATCTCAGATTTCATTGAATTTGGACCACAGCGCCTCCAGAAAGCTCAATAGTCCTGTACCTCCACCATCTCTGAACAATGATCAGAGCTTTGTGGATGGACTTCAGGTTGTACCGCCTGTGGGCTTTCAGCCAGTTCAATAGACCCTAATTTGCAATGTCACTATTGCTCATGTAAATAAAAGGCAAATGAAAGACCCTGTTTTAACACTACCTGTTTGACAGATTAGGGACCAAACAATACTAACTATTATAAGTAACGCAGTATGCTCAATCACAACATGCTCTCAAGTCTTGATTTCAGACCAACTGGCTGCCTCTTCCAATGGATATAAGCAATATGTATAAATAAATATTAAAATTTCCAGTGTTAGTTGTTGTAAAAACCACTTTGCTTGTGACAAAGGAGGATGTGCCATAAATCGCTTTGCTAGACCTGGTGGTTAAAATTTACTCAATTTGCCCACGCTCCATCTGCTAGTCAGTCCATTTCAGAACAGCATTGATCCATGTCAGGTTTTTCAGGCAGCAGACTGTTAGCTGGGACTACTTACCATGGCATTATTTTCACCTTTTCTTTTTTTTTTCCTCCCTCCCTGTGGTGGGACTATGGATGGAGGGGGGTGGGGGGTAAGTTGTGCAGGGTATGGGGTTGAATGTTAGTCTTGAGCATTTGTCAGTGAAATAACCGGCTGTATCAGTGCTGAAATTTGGTGCCTTTTGCATAGTTATATATAATTACAGTTGAATGTTGTGTAGCTGTCTATGTAAAGAGGTCACCACCAACTACTTTGTCTGTATACACTAGATTGTGGTCATAGATGAAAATGTCACATGCAGCCACTTACATGTCATTAGTTATAGACTGTAAAAGTGTTTTCGATGAACATATGTAAAGGAAAACCTGTGATAGAGAAGGTGTGGTAAGTATATGGCTGAAAGAAGTAAATGGTTGATTCTGCTGCATCAGTAAACACATTTAGCTTGGTCCCGGTACATAACTGCCTGACCGCTTGTGGTGTGCTTTTCAGGTGAAGTATAGTTTTGAAAATAATCATGATCGCAGTCTTCATTGATTGTATTTTTTTTCACTGCCATTTGTTCAAGCTACTTGTCTCACAATCAGTAGCACATTGAACAAAGACCTTCAAAGGTTTAATGACAATTTAATGAGGGTTGATTTTGTGAATTTTTGCTTTTAAGATTTATTACAAAGTAACTGTATATTGATAAGTTGTTTTTGAATCTTGTGCTTGTTAGTGCAGATGCTTCCACACACACACTGATTTGTTGCAGATGTTATTCTTGGTTTATTTTTCTAATATCACATTCAGCCATCAATTATAATCATTAATCGTGAAAAAAAAAAAAAAATCCTGTTCCCCTTGTGTAAATTCAGGTTCTGTCATGTGCAAATCTCAGTGTGATCCAAAAGTACAGCAAGACAGCCCATATTTTGCTCAACAAAATGAAAACAGCTATCTTTTAAGATTTGGTGGCTTGTTTCCACCTTATTAAGATATTTATGTTTGACTCATGCTTACAGGTAATTATGTTTTTAGCCAAGGTTTGTTCGAAGCCTCTTCTATCATTCTTGGGTTTGTGGGTTGCTCCTTATCTTGACATGGAAGTCATTTAGAGGGTGGGGTTGGTTTGGTATCCAGCCATTTGTGAGTTTTTCTCTCCAGTGGCATTGAAAATTACCCCCCCACACACACACATACACCCCCCACCCACAACATCATTACTTGACGTTGCTATTTAATTTGTATCCATGACAATTATCCCCTCCACATGGCTCTTCCAAGATTTGGTTAACATAGCTCCCATTGGACGATGCTGACGCTGACAGATCTCTCCACACTGTTTGTGAAAGGGAGCAGTGTGCTGGTGTGTGTGCATCTGTATGACTTGCACACAGGCATATGGTTGGAAATATTGACGTAGTTGTCTGTTTTGCTGACATGGCATATTCAGTTAGATATAGGAAGATTAGCATTTTAGTTATAATGGCAAAATTTTTGTCTTGCTTTAAGACAGAGGTATCATCTTCTAAAGAGATGGCAGGAGCAGGTGGAAAAAAGGCTAAGATTACATTTAACTTTGCCCTCCAGAGGGCTGATCTTTAAAAGGGACAGCAACGACACACGAGAAGGGATATTCCGATCAACAAGTTTTTTTGTTTTTTTTGTTTTTGCTTTGGATCTTAATCCTTGTTCTTTAATAATGAGTATATGCTAATATGCAGATGCGTATAAACATGTTTTTCTTTAACCCCTGTCATTTTATTTAAACAAGAGAAACCAGAGATTACGAATCTGAAAAAAAAACAGTGATCAAGCCTGATTACACAGAGCATCTCAGAACATCTCTACATGTGCATTGGGTAAAGTTTGTCTTGGTATTGTCTTCACTTTGCTTAAGGGCATCATGTATATAAAGCCAAATAATTTATTAAGTCATGTAAAGTGTATCATTGTAATAAGTTGTTGGTATTTAGATACAAAGTTGCAGCACAGTGAAAAATTGTATGTTATAATCTCAGCCTGGCCCGACTAAAAATGACTAAATCTAATGATATTGCTTTTGCTAATGACGAATTACGTTGCATTAGTCAGTGGAAAATTAACTAGCGCACTGACCTTTCACAACACTGCTGTTCTGGAAACATAACCAGCACCCTTTTACTGATATATATATATATATGTGTGTGTGTGTGTGTGTGTGTGTGTGTGTGTGTGTGTGTGTGTGTGTGTGTGTGTGTGTGTACACATGCTCAGCTGTGATGTGAAGACAAAGCAAGTCTTAGTTTGAGAGCATCAAAGTGCCTTGTGTAAACAAATTGGCTGTAGTAGCTTGCTGTCACCCAATAGAGTAGCTGTTGATTACATTTGATTATGAGAGGTTGTAGCTGTGTTTGTGTGTTTTTGTTTTTTGTCTTTTGTAATTGGCTGATATGTTCATTCAGAAATGTATCTTAAATATGTGTAATCATGGTAATTCTATTCCTTTCCTTTACATGAGGAGTTATAACAGTAGTTCCCTAGCCACAGACTTCACTTTAAACAGCATAATAATCCATTGTATCCATATAAAAGGAGAATTGCTTTCAGACTCGTAAATAATTGCTCCCTTTTATTTACGTCTTGAAAATGTAACAATCCTGAGGATATGACTGTTGAAAACCCAAACATGACTCATGCACATGATAAGATATTTGTTTGTGGTCTCTTAAATTACAGAGCTATTATCACATAATAAGTGATGTCTGGGTTCTGATTTGAAATTCAATAAGAGCATGTTCAGTTTGACTCTAATGAGTTGTCATACCTCAAGGGAAATGATAAAGGCCCTTGTTCCATGTTGTTCTGAAGATGAACACACACATCTTAATTTTGGCGTTATGAGCAGCACTACATTTTGATTGGTTTGTGGATTGTGTTACATTAATGCCAAAGTGTCTCTTTATTTTATCTCCCAATCTCTTTATCTAAATCTTTAGAGCAGAGTTATCCAGACTGGCTACCTTCCATCTTTAAACTGCACGTACTACAAGTCTGTACTGTATTGTACCCCAATCTATCACCCTTCTGCCTTGCCCAGCAGCTTCAGTGCCTCCATTAAAATCAGTGACAGCTGTGACTATATTTAACTAATTCATGACCGCATCACCATCCTCTCTCTTGAGATGAACTCTGTTTCTCTTCCTCTGTTTATTTGTTTGTTTTTCCTCCTCCCCCTAGGGGTCGCACCAGAGGGAGAGTTGTTGTGGATGAGGAGGACAGCATGGATGGGACTGAGATAACAGAGTCCATAGGCCCTCAGGACACAGGTGAGACTTTGCACTGCTGGTTTTTGATCCATTATGTACATGTTGGTTCTGTTGGGAGTGATATAAGACTTGAACTTGCACATCCAGGCAGCCTCATGCAGAGAGTGCTTCAGACGATATTTCAGTAAAGGTAAAGGAGTCTCCCTCTCCTGGAAAAGAGTAGATGAGAGCTTTCTTCTTGGCACCTCATGCTTCTACTTCAGGGCTATAATTGAAAGGGTTTAGCTTGAGCTGTGAGCTGCAGTGGGTGTGTATTTTTTTTTCACCCCTTACTGCTTCCATCTCTCCTCCTGCTCTGAGATTGGCATTGAGGTGCAGTGGGAAAGAGCCCAAGGCTAATGCCCTCTAAAAGCTTTTTAAAATCCCATCAGTCTCTCCAGACCCATTTATGTGCCTTTTTTATGTGTGTACATCACATCACGTGACCATGCCTCCCATTCTCATACATCCTAGTGCTGCCCTGTTGCTGTGATGGAGATATTGGTGAATCAAATTCTGCCAGTGGCTAGCTTTTCTTTTATTAGTTGTAGTCTACCTTACACCAACAACAGGCAATTTTTAGGAGTTTTTAAAAATTCTGTCATGAAAGAATCCAGTATGCTCATGGATTTTGTCTTTCAGTCTACTCCCTTGTCCACTTAAACCCCAGTGGTTAGCTCAATGGCTCTCTCTGCCTCTAAGCTTTTGGCAAAATGAAATCTACGATTCTATATGGTCTTGTCCCTAAAGTGATACGTTTTCAGCTGAGGTCAAGCAGAGAATATCTGAGTCCTGCTCTGATTTTTCTGTTTAAAAATCCAAAAACTACTGGTAATCACATATTCAAACACATTTTTACCTTGACAATTTTAGCAGAGTGACATATTAAATGCTTACCAGAATATTAAGAGGTTATGGTGAAATATTAAGTTATAAAAACAAAGGTTATATTCCTCACTCATATCCCAAGACTGTAAGAAGTCTTTCACAGGTACATTGTGTTATTAGGAGGTAATGAGCTTGAATTCGTCCTTGTGTAATTCCACTGGATGACACTGAATCATTACGGTATTAGCCTAATTACATTGCAATGTAATGTTAATAAAAATGTTGCATGGCCAGAAGTCTCAGTGAGAAGTACTTTTGGGAGTTGTTTTGCCTGATTAGTATGGTGAACTTGGTCCTTTTTTTGTAATTTAGATCAAAAGCACTCATGATAGCAACAAACTTGAGTTGTGTTGTATTTCAGGCAAAATTTTCCTGATTAATATTATACCCCATTTCTCAAAACATTTTGGCAGCCATGATTCTTGTTTTTTTCCCCCGCCTCTGTTGTTATTACTATTCTGTACTAGAGCTTGATGTTCCCAGTGGGTTTACCATAATCAGTGCTTGAGCATATGGTCCCCATATTTTACCATCCTTCTCACTAATAAAGGCTGTGTTTTTGACCTGGAGGAAACTGACTAGAATGCAGTCAACCTGCCCTATGACAGCTTGTATCAGCCAGAAGCTGCATGCTGATTTTACAGTAATAATTGGCAATGAATTGAAGAGCAATTAATTGCACAGAGGCAAGTGTGGAACTGGTTTCAATACTCACAAATCTACTGGGGGGATGTAATGCTTCATAAATTGTAGTTTGTTTACTGATTAACTTACCAACTAACATTTTCTTTTTGTTGTCATCAGAAACACAAATCCAGCCAGTCGAAAATGTGGAAATGGTGACCAGTGAGGTGCCAGAGGAGGACAAGCCCTCTTCCCCTCTGGCCCAGAGCCCTCCAGCCGAGAGTTCAGCAGGACCATCTGTCTCAGCGAGTAGAGAAGTCAAAAGCAGGTTAGTAACACTAAACTTCCCTCGGACCACAGTTAAAAAAGAAATGAAGAATTTTGTGCTTTTAAAAAGTGTTTACATAAACGGCTACATACACAGGCACTAGTACGCAATTGGGCATTTGTGTACAGCAATGTGACATGCTGTGTGCCTTGCTGTGTGCATATGCATGGATGGATTGAAATGGAGTCATCAGCTGGTTAAGGCAGCACTCTCTTCCCAGGTGCCACTCTTTTAAAGGTTATAATCAATCTTCTGGTCTGTCCCTGCTATTGATGTTTGTGATGGAGGGCAGACCAGCAGCATCCCTGGGGATCTTATTAACAGGGCCATCTCATCACATGCAAATGTGATAAATATTTACCTCACGTTTTATTTCTCAACTTTCCATCTTTTGGCTACTATTCTCTTTGTCTATTCACCACTTGTCTCCAAAAAGCCCTTCTCACATGGAATCTGCAACATTTCCATAACCGGTTATGCATGTAAGGTGATGGTTTTTGTTTCCAACTGAGGTCTTTCACAAAAAGATCATGCTGAATTAACTGCTTTATGTGTTTGAAATTAAGAGCCTCTCTCACAAACGTTGTGTGTTTATTCATCTGTTGTGCCCAGACAGTCCTAATGCCATAAAAAGGAGGCCTTAATTCATGGTGACATGCATGGCACTGTATTAAGTCACAGTAGGTATATATAATTAAACACCCCCTACCATCCATTTTCTTTGTTTCAGTGAGCGACTCTGTGCCTTCTGTTACTGCGGTGGCCGTAGCCTGCTGGGTCAGGGGGATCTGCAAGTATTCTGCACCACGCCTCAGTTTGAAGCACTATTCAGCCACAAGGGTGGAGGAGGCTCAACGAGTGATAGCATTGATGGTGATAAAACCACTCAGCCAAAAATGACTGGAGAGACCACCTCAGGACCGAGGGAAAAGACAAAGTAAGTAGGCCTGGATGGCAGTGTTGTCACAAATGGTTTGGCTGTCAATGTTGATCAGCACAGTAAAGTCGTCTGTGGTGTCTTCCTCTAGGAAGTTAATGAGCTGCATGAAACCAGAATTTGCTTATGGCCTCACTTCACTGATTGTTTGGTTGTCCTGAGTTCCTGTACAAGCTGAACACTGGTGGGGAAATAACCGACACTGTGGGGAAGTCTTAATTATGGCAAAAGATTTTACTTTGGCCTTTTGGAAATTTTTTTGAAACTGGAGAGTTTTATGATGGTGAAATTGCTTTTTAAAAATGGTAATAAACTTGTTAATAAGTGCCCACAATTTTACATACAAATTCACCCATACACACAAAGAAGCATGCATGCAAACACATACAGACCTTACTAGCCAAAGGGCATTTCTCAGTTAGCAGGTTGTGTTGTCATCCTACATTTGAAGGCTAAATTATCACTTTGTGTTAGCGGGCATACTATCTGTCAGTGGATGCCACATCAGGTGAGGGGAGCACATGAATCTTTCCTCTGTGTGTGTGTGTGTGTGTGTGTGTGTGTGTGTGTGTGTGTGTGTGTGCGCGTGCGTGCGTGCATGAGTGCTTGCACCGTGCCAACAAAAGACCCTCCGGACACTTTTTGGCCAGCTGCCTAATTTGTTTTGGTCCTTTGGAACCAATTGGGTGTCTCTCTGGGTTCCCAGTGACGTAATCAGCAGTGTGAGCAGTACGGGTCTGGCAGTAGGCCAAGCCAACCAGTAGCTGTTGTGTTGTTGCTGTGTGATTGGTCATTGGGTCCGGCCCTCGGTTGAGCCAACGCAGTGGCAGAGCAGGGAGCCCAGGGCAGGAGGAGAAATTATATATTGATTTGTCAGAGAAGCAGAGATGGTGGACAAAGGGGAAAACTGTGGAAATGTGAGGAGGTGGAAGAAGATCATTTCATAATTGGTGATGAAACTTTGGCACCACACAATAAGCTGTGAGGGCTATTTGTCATGTTTGTGCCATCATGCTTCCAGAAGCCAGTCTCTTGATTTTGGCCGTTAGTTTGTTTACTGGAACTTAGGTCCTTTTTAAATGCTAATGCTCCCTCTCCACATTTTCCGCATGCTATGCGGCTCACTAGTTCAAGCCAGGGACTCAGAGAAACACATCCTTTTCAACAGATTTTATGAGACGAACAGCCAGCCTCTTGTGCACACGCCAAACAAGATGGCCCTCTTCCTCCTCCTCCTCTCCCTCCTCCCCCACAGCTTTTTATTTGCTCTCTAACATTTTTCCCCCAGTCATTCTCTCTGTCTTCATCTCTCTGCTTTTGTAAAAACTGCACATCGTCCTCTACCCTTTATGTCTCTGGTTTCGATTCATTTTTAAGTTGGTTCATGCTGTCCCTCTCTTGCGCAGCAAATGTGTTAGCTGTCTTCTTCTTTAAAACCCTGCTTTCTTTGCTAACCTTCTCCTTTGTTCCAGCGGGTCTGAAAGCTGTGAGGACGAACCAGACCCATCCAGTCGATTTTGGGATGAGCTTTCTCATGTCGGCCTTCCACAAGATCTTAAAGTCCAGTCTGTCTTTGAGTCAGGTAATAAAAACAGACTAAACCTTTTCCTTCAATTGTTGACACTTTAATGGAGAGTGATCTGTAAATGCTTTATATGTAGGTTATAGATATAGATATTTTATAGATATTTGATTGACTCCACTTTTTGTCATCATCACATCTTTTATGTTTTGAATTTTCAGGGCAATGCTGGGCACATCAGAGTTGTGCCTTGTGGTCCGAAGGTGTTTGTGAGGGCGAGGGACAATCTCTGCTTAATGTGGACAGAGCCATTGACTCAGGGAGCACAAAGGTGAGTCAGGGAAGAACATCCATGGACTAATAGGTGTTAACACCATCTTAATGTGTTGGGGCAGAAGGGAGGGTCTGCCTCAGTGAGGCACAGCAAAGCTGATGGATCAGACTGGCTGGTAAAGGTCGGCCCGGCAGCGTGGATCTCTCAGCTGTGAAATGGAAAAGGTCACGCCACTCAACAGGGCTGAGCTCTCATGGCAGCTTAGCTCCTAGCGTTAGCGGTGGCACAGCTCACAGCTCTCTGATTGCATTTGCAGCCCATTGGTTGTGTAGCCCATCAGCTAGCCTTCTACTTCTTCTCCAGAGTGGCTATTAGTGCACGCTCATAGGACTGAGAGAAACAGGAGCTGTGTGAAGGTCTGTCAGCAGTCTGATCATCAGGAGACCAAAACAGGGGTTAAAACAGGGCTCTTGATCCTGAGCTGAGGAACCAGCTGAGTATTTTTTCCAAGGAGACATTAAAGGATAAGTCAGTCATAAAAATTGCTGTGGCCATGAGTTTGTTGTTCCCTCGGGTTTATTTATTCATTTTAGTTGAAGACAAAGACATTTTGTGATGTCTTTTAACTCATTTTGTGATGTCTCTCTTTCTGCAGCACTGTGCATACTGTAAGCGCCTTGGAGCATCCATTAAGTGCTGTGCTGAAGGATGTGCTCAACTTTACCATTACCCCTGTGCGGGGGCAGCTGGGACTTTTCAGGATACCAGGAGTCTCTCACTCCTCTGCCCAGAACACATTGAATTGGCCATTCACAAATGTAAGTTGGATGGACATGGTTACACTAAATTGAATTTAAAAGCTATGGTAAAAATAACTCAGAAATTTGAATTAATGTAATTTTATCAACTGTCTAAAATAAGCTTATCTCCCTTATTTCCCTCACTCAAAGCCTGTTTCTTTCATTTTCCTATCCATAGTTGTAGATGATGTAAATTGCGCACTATGCGATAGCCCAGGGGACCTTCTGGACCAGCTCTTCTGCACCAGTTGTGGTCAGCATTACCATGGGATGTGCCTGGACATGGCCGTGACCCCTCTAAGAAGGGCAGGTTGGCAGTGCCCGGAGTGCAAAGTCTGCCAGACATGCAAGTGAGTGACCTCCCTGACCCCTAAATAACATATCTCATACTGAATGTTTTTTTCCTTTCTGTCTCTCTCTTTTCTTCCTACTAATTTTCTCTATAGCTGCCAGGCATGATGATCACTGCTGGTTTGTTTACTTCGGAGGGCTGTGAGCAGCTAACTGGATGTTGTACCCTGAAGCTCAGTCTTATAACCTCTGACCTTATTTAAACAGCACAGGAGATCTGTTAGCAACCAGGCCTGTTTGCTTTAGGTGAACACTGTCCATTGAGCTTTCAGTTTCATATTTACATAGTAACCCTGGTACTGCATGCCATTACTGGGTAGCATGGTATTTTTCAAGATGAGATGGTGTTCATAATATATTGTTGCATAATGGAATGAGAATTGAGACTGGTTCCAAATTGTCTGATTTCTTCAATTGTTTGACAGCGCAAATCGCTTGGTCATTTCCTGTGCACAACATGGTTTTTATTTTGGTTATACTAATGTTAAATCTTAACTGTATTTATAGAAGTAAAAGTATTGGAAATTAAATCTGATGTTGGCCAGAAAAAGGCAAGTTGTGTGTTTACAGTCAAGCTCTCTCTTTTTTCTTTTTTTTTTTTTTTTTTTCCAGCCAGTTCGTCAGCCTTACTCATTCCCAATCCTACAATTAAAGATGTAGCACCCCCGCACACCATGACGCACAGATACATGCCCAGAGCTACTGTATATCAGCTAGGCTAATATTTTAGCATACTACTATAGCAACATTTCTGCAGGAGCAAGCATTACTTTGTTTGCGTTAAAACCATGGCAATACAATTTTGCATTTACCATTCTGATACAAAACAATAAAAGATTATTGATTCTGCTAACAAGCTGTGTTCACCACCTTTACTGATTATAAAACATAAAAAACATTACGCCGCTAGACTAACGACAGAATGATAACACAGTTTACAGGTAAATTCCACTAATGAGCCTGTGTTGCAGGTTGCTAATGTTTTCCTATATTGACATTGTGTATAGACATGTATGAAATTACTGTCATCATAATTATCGAACCATCACCTTAGCCATGTGAACCAGAAATGTAACTGACAATCTAGTAAGAGAAATGGATAAAACTTTACTGGTTAAATGTATAACGAGGCCTTTTAATGTTATCTTAAGGTTATCATTCTGACATCAGATGGAACATATCAGGACAACTTGTTGCATGTCCTCGCCTATACATTGCTGCAGGCCCCTATCTTGTATGTGTTTAACAATGGGTAGTCAGTCAGTCCGTGACTGGTAAGAGTTTGGCAAAAGTAGTAGTTTTATTGTGAATTATTATTTTGGGTTGTTTGGAAGTACAATATTTAAGTGTTGGCAAGATGTACAGTAAAACTAAAACAAATAATGGGTCCTCTATTTTTCTGAAAAATAGAATATATCAGAGAGCACATATTACATATAGTGGGAAAAGGCTGCTTCACTCTCCTTTATTAATTAACATAATAAATTAAATTGATGTTTGCTATAAAACTGAGTACCTGTACAACAGACAAACTAAGCACAAAGGAGTGTTATAGAATACACCTAATGTTCACCAGCCTGGGCTGGAAAATCGAAGAGAAGAAAATGCTCAACTGAGAACTAAAACATTATGAAGAAAAAATATTTTGTTCAGGGAACCTAAAGATGACAAGCCCAAAAAAAAGACAACTATGACTACTGTAAATTAAATTCTGTGTAGCTTTGTGCACTTTGTGCATTAAATCAAAGTCCTTCTGTGTCTCTTGTCAAACATTCTTCTCACTCTCTTTGCAGGAATCCAGGAGAGGACACTAAAATGCTGGTGTGTGACATGTGTGACAAAGGCTACCATACCTTCTGTCTGCAACCTGCTATTGACTCTCTTCCCACCAATGGATGGAGATGTAAGGTAGGAAAGATCTCATATGATGCTCAATGGCTTGTTAAAGACAAAATAAGGGTTATTCTGGCTGGTATGTAAAGATGGGGTTCATTTGCCAGGCTGTGGTACATGATGCCTATTTTCATTCTATCAGGTATGATTTTGCAGAAAACTGCAACACAAAATTCCCATCATGTGTGGACAATAATATTCACTTGAAAAATATTCAAGATATGAATTTTTCTCTGCCTGAGTAAAATGTCTACCACCCATGTGAATATGCGTTTTTGATGGTTTATATGTGCACTTCCTGCGGTTAAGAAATGACTCATACTGGCTGATCTTTAAAGGCTTCAGTTCAGCCTCAGTGCTGTAAGATAATGTAGTGTGTGTGCATGTTAATCACATGCATCTCTCATTGCTACACCGCCCTTCATCCTCCAGCAGCGTAAATGGCGTGCTTGTCACTCAGGCAGCTGGTTAACCCACCGCCCAATTTTCTGCAGCAGTCAGAGGAAGCCAGCGTAATAGACGCAGCAGGTGACGAAAGGTCTTCACATTCCGCTTCTCTGTCTGACTCAGCACAGGAGGAGCACAACCTACACACATCCTTGGCACTTGGCACCCCAGCCTCTGTCCCCACTCACGCTGTGGTTTTGTTCTGAGAGCAATTGTCTTGCTGAAGTAGAGATCAATGAAAAATGAGTCATAGTTCCAGTTTCGATGCTCTGTCATGTTCCTTTTCATGTTGTCTACCATGTATGAGCTCCAGAATGGCTGGCTGTGCTTGAGGGGAAAAAGGCTTACTCAAGCTGAGTGGCTAGCTGGTCTACTACACTGCAAAGTCACTATATTGCTGAGAGAGATTAAGGCCTGGTACATTTTTTATGGACAAGTTTTATGACCATGTCTTTTGGACATGAAGGGGAACAATTAGAAACAACCATCACTGTAATGAATCTAATTTTTCTATGATCTTAAAAATTGTTATTTTATCACAAATTTACCGAAGACCAAGAGAGGTGTTTCGTGTTTGTAATACACCTGCTTAGAGTTAGTTGGTTAGAAGCCTTACATTAAATATGTATAAACCTATTTAACTGACCGATAGCTGAACAAGTTATCTAAATATACATCAAAAATTGGTTTTTAAAATGTATATTTTGTGTGAGAAAGGAGTGTCTGTACAGTTGTGGCACAAGGGTTTCGACCAGCTACTTTTCATTCCCAGCATGAGTAAGATAGTCTGAAGTCCGAGTGCCGTTTTCAGTAAACAGCAGAACTTAAAAGGCATGCTGCTGAGATAGAAACCAAATCACTTTTTTTTTCTTTGTAATTTTAAACCCAAAGCAGCTCTGCTTGC
Organism: Trachinotus anak; assembly: GCF_046630095.1. NCBI lineage: Eukaryota > Metazoa > Chordata > Actinopteri > Carangiformes > Carangidae > Trachinotus > Trachinotus anak. The sequence continues at coordinate 14,448,919 of NW_027273863.1, forward strand.
TGGCACATGCCATCAATGTGGATATTTCATCAGAAATGCTGGCTGCTATTTGTTTGCTTGTGCCACTCTGTGGTTCTGTTGCTCACAACACTGTGGTCAACAAAACCATTCAGGGATTTTTGAAAAGTTTTTTTTTTTTTCTTTTTCTTCTTTTTTCTTTTTCTGTCAAATTGCTTACCCAAAAAACAAAAGATAGAAAATGGAATGGGCAAAAATATTTAAGACAAAGCAGAAAAACTAAAAGTTTATAAGTCTTAATAATGTTCAAAAATAGAATGTTGGCACTATTCAGTGTATATCTAATGATATCATCTACTCAGAACCAGCTACTCTAAACAAGCCTTTTGATTAGAAAATTGACTTGTAAATCCATTTCATCTATCTCAAAAAATAGTGATACTAATAAATACTGTTGCTTTTATGCCTCTGTGCTGGTGACAGCTGTGGCTGGGGGAATTATGTTTTCAGGCTGTCCGTTCATTTGTCTATATTACAGTATCTCAGGAACACTTGGAGGGAATTTCTTCTAATTTGGTCACAGGGATTCAAGGATGAACTGATAAACATTTGGTGGTCAATGGTCAAAGTTACTACGACCTCACAAACACTGTGACATCGTAATGTTCTACGATAATTCTGGCCATTATTCAACGCCATAACTCAGGAACGGAAGATTGTGACCATATTTCCTGCAACTTGATTGTTTGGCTGAGGCATACAACCACGAGGCGGTAATTCTAGTTCAGTCGTACTCCCCAGTTCTGCCTCATAAATTTAGCTGGATAGAGTCATGGTCTTAAATGTACACGCACTCGTTGTGGACCTGGACAGGTTTCATGCTTATTTCCTATTCTGTGACTGAAGTGCTAAATCTGTATGGCAGAAACACTGTTATTCATGCTGCATTGTGTCAGAATGACTTTGAATGGCATGGCACTGACAAGACCTACTTTGCTCCTCAGAACTGCAGAGTTTGCATCCAATGTGGAACACGAACCAGCGGGCAATGGCACCACACCAGCCTGCTGTGTGAGAACTGCGTCCAAAACCAGGACCCTGCTCTGTGCTGTCCTATGTGTAGTTGCATTCTGGACCCTGAGCATCACAAAGACTTACTATTCTGCCACACTTGTAAAAGGTAATGAACATTTGTTTTTAACGCTGATATCTAATAATGAACGCAACATTCTTGTTTTTTGATGTGTGCTAGTAACACTATGGAAACACTAGGAAAACTACAGTAATAAATATGTCACATTTTAGGATAGCACAGAGGTCTCAGTCGAACACTCTCTTAAATTCCTTTGCACTCCTTTCAGATGGCTACACCTTGAGTGCGAGCGTCAGAACTCAGGCCAAGCAGAAATCCACCCCAGAGAGGACTATGTCTGTTCCAACTGCAGGTCTCCTGCTGCAGAGCAGACGCTACAGGCAGAGGATATGGATACTGGCCCAGAGCTCAGCCCTCAGCCTGCCTCCATGCACACAGACTCTGAGACTAGTCTACAGCTGGCTCAAAAGCACACAGACCTAGAACCTGGCACTCAACTGCCTCCTGAAATGCACAATGACCCCAAACCGGAATTACTTGCTGTTCCATTGCACTCAGATCCAGAGCCTGTTCAGGCTACTGTCCAGGAGGAGAAGCTGGCCACGTCAGCCCAGAAGCCTGGTGGGTCTTTGTTCCAAAAAGGTTAGATTATACACAGCAAGATGACTGCTCTGATCTATTTCCTTGTCCTTTTTTTTTTTTTTTTTTTTAAATCTTGAAGTGTTTGTTTTCCTTTATTCCCAAGTGTCCCTCCTGGGAATCTAATCTGTTTTATCACCATATTAATCATGTCTTGTTATTGCAAGGACAAGCCAAGGAATGTTTTGAAACTTTGATCTATATGAAATCATCCACAGAAGCACCAGGTTATATGATTGAAAATTAAAGACAATCTTTGTAGTTGAGAGTCCATTGACTCAGCCTCTAGCCATGCAGAAGTAGTTGAAAGTTTTGGCTATGCAACACCAAACTGGGCTGTAGTGTCGTAGTGTGCTGAAGTTTTGAAAGTCGCAGTTGTTGCAGATGAAAGGATTGAGAAGAGACTTTTTTGGATTAGGGCCAGAGAGAATCACTATGTCTTTTATTCGGAGCATTTTCTGAGGACTCCCCAATAAACAGATGGTGTCCAACTAGCGGCAGATTAAAGCGACTCCATTGTCTTTGTAATTCTTTGTTTTACAAAATTGAAAGTACTTTGTTTCTCCCTTCTTTCTCCTGGGGGAGGTAGTATTTGCTGCCATCTATGTGAATGAGAAATTGATACTTGAGATTTTTAATTTAGTTCATACAGAATTAAAACTACACAGTGCAGCCTGAGGCAGAGGTGGACACTACAGTTGCCTGCTCATACTTCTGTAATTTAACTTTACATTTGACTTTCAGTTTGACTCTACTCTACTACTCAACGCAGGGAGAGGTTGCTAAGGCTCTATGACCATGTCTGCTGAAACAAATTTTGGTTTTCTTATAATCCTTGTATGTCGCTGTGTGTGCACTTGCCAGAATCTGTGACAGTAAATGAAGACACAACAAGGTGTGTTTGTTATACAGTAGCTTCAGCAAAATATGGCCTTTGGATTCAGGGACTTGAGGTTTGGGCTGAACAAAAGAAGTGTGCTGTTTAAAGCAACTATAATTATGGTTGCTTTAACTCACCTTCAGAGAAATTTCTAGAAAAAGCCATTATGTTTTCAAGTCTGAGCCCTTTATGATTATAAAACTTAAAAGTGTTGAGACTTGACCTTGTTGTATGAGCATCTCTAGATAGAGGGTATTTAGTAGCAGAGACACCATCCCCTTAGTAAACCCCATCCTTCACAATATCTGTCTTTTGTTTCTGCCGGTCGCAGGATTTCTGTGATTTGTTATGGTGCAAGCTTTACCAATCACAGAGTTACATGATGCTGGTATTTGTTTGTCTGAGGTTCAGGGCTGCATTTCCATTCTGGTTCATGTGAGGTCTGAGATCTGGCTGAGGATGCCAGTGGTAGCCAGGCTGCCCACTCTTGTCTAGACAGCAGACTCCAGTGGCAGGAGAAAATGGGTTGGAGCAGCATGATGGTGATGATATCAGATCCCCCGTCTGCAAACCTGCCTTAGAGCTACACTGGCTCATTCTTGGCTGCTTGCACAGCTTGCTCGCTCTGCTTACCATACACATGTGCTCACATTTTTACTAGCTTTTTCCTGTGGTCATGAACTGCTTCATCATTGGATGTAGCTGGCAAGGCAATCCCTCCCCCACTGTTTTAGATATGTGTTGAGTGTACACGTGAGCTGTGTATTGATTTGAGATGAGTTTTTGGAGGTTTATTTTAAGCAAAACAAGTTTTGCCTGTTTTTCAATATGCATGTCATAATGCTGTCTGCACCTGGCAGTAGATGTTGTTTAGGATTGTGGGTTGTACCCTTTGGAATTGAAGGGTAAACTGTTTGATTGTGTTTTTTGCAGTGTATTTGACATTTCCTGCTCCAAATAAGAGAAGGGAATTATTTTGATAATGTGTTGAAAATTATTATATATATGTGTGTGTATATATATATATATATATATATATATATATATATATATATGTGTATATGTTGGTTTTTTTGGCTTTGTTATGTGAGATCATGACTTTGCTGCCAACCCGCCTGCACATGTAATGTAATTAAAGTCATTAACCAGAGCTGTTATTACCTGCCAGGATTCTCTACCACTCAGGGTTTAACAGCAGGCTTACTGTGACTCAACTGACAGATCCATTCAGTGAGGGCAAGTTAGACCTGACTTAAGGCCTCTGCTGCATTAATCAAAGCCAAGTATTTATCTAAACCATCACAGTATTCACAGTAGGAGATATAGGAAGCAGGGTGTTAATATGAATGAGAATGTGTGTTCAGCTTGGTCAATAGTTGAAGGCTGGAGATGGTTGGAAGCCCATCTCCTAATTGACTTTCTGGCATCGGCACCGGATGAGCACCTGCAAGCTGCACAGTCATGAGCCCAGAGCACACAGACCCTGGGATGTTGGTTGTCATGGTTACTCCCTTCCCTGGCAGAGATGCTTAGCAGGTGCATGTGTGTGTCAGGATCAGTGTGACATGGGAACTTGTGGATTGAAATGGTGGGTGCTTCGTTAAGACTAGGCTATCTGTACTGTCAGAGGCTGTCTGGCAGAATATTGGCTCGATGTGTGGACGCCTGATAGCCAGGAATGACTAGTTCTATTCATGCCAGACTGGTCAAATTCATTGATGTCTTTGGTTCTGTAGTGTCTCCTATCCTCTCTCTCTCTCTCCATTTGGTTTTGTATCAAAGAGAGAGAGGGTAGGAGAACCTAGATTAATACCAAATGTAGCCTCATACAAGCTTGTCTCGTCATCTCTTTATGCATTGTGACTGCTTGTAACTCAAAAGCCACCCCCTCTTCCAGTAACACTTCTGTCACTTCCATTTCAAGGCTCATGCCACACTTCATTAAGTCTGAACATCAAAATGAATGTTAGATCCCTTTATAATGTCCAATGTTTTTCTATTTGCAGTAATATAGAACCATATGAAATTATTTTCTTTTGGCTTAAGAGATAATTGGTAATCTGCAATTAATGTTTTTTTCTACAACTTCAGGATTCATATCAATGTACAGTCTTGTATGTTTTACCTTTTTTTTTTTTTTTTTTTTTTTTTTTTTTGATTGATATGAAAATGCATGTAGAGTCAATTAATCAAATAGTTGAGCAACAGAAAAATACGTTTATTCTATAAAACTGTTGAAACTGTCTCTCAAATGAGCAGATTTCCTTCTTTTCTGTCACATATCATTATAAATCAAATATTTTCAGGTATTCTGTTATATGGTCAGACAAAACAAAACATTTGAAGATGTCACATTTGGCTTTGCAAAATTGTGACCATTTTTGGCCATTTTTTACTTCAGAAAATCGGAAAAATACAATCAGCAGATTAATCAATAATGAAAATGATTGTTAGTTGCACCTCTAAATAGGTGGTTTAGAACTGATGCAAGCAGAAGTGTCTTTTTCTTTTTTCTTCAATGGGGTGGCTACTGGGCATCCAAGCCTGACATTTCTGTACAGTCTGCTTTCTTTATTTCTTTATTGCCTCACCTCTTTATCCTAATGTGTTCACAGTCTATCTGAATGCTTAGTTTCTCTATTCACATGCAAGCATTCATTGTTTTTATATAGACGCTCTCTTTAAATGAATCTTCTTTCTTTTAGAAGTCTCAGTGGAAGCAGACGTTGAGAGGCAGGTTACTGAACCTTCTGTTAACAAAATCCTCACAGAATTCAAACCAGGTTTGTACTCACAGCTTGTATTAGTACTTAATCTGCTTTGTCGAACCTCGTGTTGATAAGCATGAATATAACAGTGATTGCTGTTGAAAGTTTGTGTTAAATGTAATGCTCACAGTTTATTCATGGTGTTAAAATGCTCTACATTGTTTACAACTACTATCAGACCAGGCCGCTGACATGGAGTCTCCCCACCAAACACATGTATCATTTACATTAATGATATTAACTTTTCTGTAGTGATGCTGATCACTTAAAATCCATTATCTTAATATTGTAGTGCTTACCACTTATATCATTTTTATGTTAATGGTGTGCATGATATGAATATATCCAGATATGTTCTTCTGACCACTTTGTATCTCCTCCTACAGAAACAAAACCAGCAGCAAGAACCCAGCTTACATCTACAGAGAGTCCCGCATCTTCATCGACTCCCAGCCTAGAGTCAGAGTCTGTTCCAGCCCAGCTCTCTACAGAGGCTCTACAGACACAGGACACCACATTACAAATCAAACCAGCAAAGACAGAGGCCTGCCCTGAACAGGGCATGGCCAACCCCAGCACAAAGGATTTTAAGGCCATCATTTCAGCCACCAAAGAACCAAGTACTGCATCAGTACCTTTCACGGACCAACCAATGGAAGTCTCACTACCACAGCCTTCGAGTATGGATGTAGTCAGGGCTTCTTTACTGGAAACTGCTCCAACAGAACTTAACAAGGAGAGGAGGGAGGGTATTTTTCACAGGAATCTGGCAGAGACTGTTAAGCCCTCAGCCTCTACTACATCAGAGGAGATGGACACTACACCAGAGAGCAAGCCTAATCTGTCATTTCCCAGCCTGTCTTCAGAGGAGAAACCCCTCAAGACATCTGTGGAAAAATTGGCTGAAATGGTTTCCTCTTCTTCCCACTCCTCCCCTCTACTCCGAGGGACATCTCCCAGAGAGCCACTGCAGACCCAGATCCTACCTTCACTGGGTGACCACAGCAGTGTGATGCCCACCACCACCCTCATACCACTCACCCCAAAGATTGGAATGGGAAAGCCAGCTATCACCAAGAGGAAGTTTTCTCCTGGGAGGCCACGGGTGAAACAGGTAGGAACCTGGATATCACATCACAAAGGATCACTGATACATTTTGTGTCACTGGGTGGTTTTTCACTGTGCTGACCAAATATTATATCCCTGCAGTGTAGGCCAATAATTGGTGCTCATACCCTGTGTTCTCCAATGACATATATGTCCTGTGGGCTCTGATCTGAGGGTGGATTTGTGTTTTTTTTTTTTGTTTTTGTTTTTGTTTTTTTTACTCTATTCAAGCATAGCAGAAGGACAGTATGAAAAATGATGCTCTTTCTCTCAACTCCCCCTGGCCTCTTCACATGTTTGTGCGCCAAATGACTAGTTAGTCAGTGTTCATACAGGGCTCGGTTGAAGTATTAATTATTTCCAGTAGGAATTGTCGTTTCTTTTTGTTTGTTTGTTTTTTTTTGTTTTGTTTTTGGGTTTTTTTTTTTTTAATGGCTGAAACACATTTTACAGTCAGTCCTCACCATATTCCACCTCTCCGGCATTGTCATCAGTCTCCGTTCATCTCATGTCCATGTTACAGACTTGCCACTTTATTGTCCCATTGAGAATGAGCATTCTTCATTCTTCGTCACAAAATACAGTGACCATCACATTACCATGTCAAAGTTATCTCCATATCACATCATCAACTGCTGTGGGTCACTTGTGACTGTGAAAAAACTTCCTAATATTAGTGTCTCAGTGTCACTAATACAAATGAATTATAATAGACTATCACTGACACTGAATGCAGACTCTCTCAGACAAATAATAATGGGAATTGAATCACACCCATGGCTATAATATATTATGAATGATGTTAGTGAGGGTAGACTAATTTAGTTTTTTGCGAAATGTATTTTTTTTTCTCCCCAAATATATCCCATCTCTTAAGTAAACATATGGCTCAAACTAATTTGTTACACAAGGCCTGGGGAAATCTATTCCAGAAATTTGAATGTTGCTCCTCTTTAGTCCAGCATGCTTTTGTCTGATGGGTTCATGTGCTGCCATGCTGACGCAATTCCCCTTGTTTTGTCAACATGCCAAACATACACCGTTGTCATGGTGAGAGGTTACAGGGCCTCTTTTCCTGCTGTATGGTGCCATGATGCCCTGGCAGATCCTGCTGTATGAAATGCAACTAACACAATTGTGCTCTCTAGTTTTGCCTTTACAAAGAGTCTATTAGAAACATGCCTCTTTAACTCATATGCATGAAAACCCTAAGGACTGGCTTTAACGCAGAATGTAATCTAATAACTTAAACTGTTCACATTTTGGCTCATCTGATGCTCTCCCATACTGTAACTCTGCATAGATGGGTGTGTATGGAATTTTTCCCATATAGCTACATTAGAAGCTCACTACATCTCTCTAACATCTTTCTTTGTATGTTTTGTTTCTTCGCTGGCTTTGTTTTTAAGTTGCTGCATTTTGTCGCCCTCCTCCCTCCCTCTCTCTCACTCTCTCACCCACCCCCCCTTACCTTAGGGTGCATGGAGCCCCCATAGCAGTGTGAGCTCCCCCTTGTCCTGGTCGCCAGACCAGCCAGAGGGGTGGGACGTCCCAAAGACCAGGCAGTCCTCTGGCAGCCCCGGCTGGAGCATCAGAGTGGTAAATACTGTGGCTCACCAGAGACAGCAGGGCAGCAGCTGCCCTCTGTTAGCCCTCTGTTTACCCTAGTGACGCACACTCCCCGAGTGTTCCTGAATGTCACTGCGATGTATTTCATAGCCTACTAACAATTACTACCACCTTACAGTGAGAGGAGGAGATTCAAAAACCAGTGTCTAAGCTACTGACTTTATGAAGTGGAACTGAAAGATGTGGCTGTGAACATAATGGGTTTTGCTGGCTTTTCAGTTGAATTGAGAGATCAAGGGTATGGAGCAAATAAGAAAAGCATGTTATTATTATTGTCTGCACAAATATTTGGGTAATAATGTGTCCCGTTTTCTCTTTGTCAACCATGCACTGCTGTGCTCTCTTCTTTTTTGTCTTATTCAAACCTGTTCAAGTATTTATTTATATTTTTTTCTTCTTTGATTTGGACTTAGTGAACAGTCTGTGGTAGTTGGTTGCTATGGTGACAGTCGTTACTCTTAACAATGCTGGGTGAGGGTTAATTTGTATGCTGTGTCATTGGTCCAATCCAGGTTAAACACCATCATAGAGTGTGTCTGTCAGGAGGCACAGTGGATGGGAGGGGCCTCGGTTTGGGATCAGAGCCAAATGTGGGGGTAAATGGGAAGGGATTTTGGGGCAGGTGCTGGAAGGTTCAGTTAGACTTAGGTTTGACAGTCACGATTAGGCAGAGGCCTCTTGTCAGAAATGTGCCAAAGGCACAGTGAAACCCACATTGCTAGAACAACAACTCAGAGTCTTTTCTCTGCTCTATCATTTGCTGGCTTGGCTGTCTGGCAGAAATTGTAGTGTGTCTCAAATAACAGTCATTTCCATGAACTATCAAAATGTCAAGAATCAGGTTGATTGGATATCTTTTCTTCTTCTTGAGCATTTGCATGATGCTCAAATGTTGGAGATTTCTAAAAAGTCAAGATTTTTTTTTTTTTTTTTTTTTAACCCCGTTTTTTTTTCATTGCAGTGCTAAAATAGATAAGAGAATGTATTAGGTAAATCACTTGTCAGGCAGGCTGTACATGCAGTAGCAGCTTGCATCCAGGCAACAAAAAGAATAGCAATACATTTCTAGAGCTGAACTGGGAGTGGTGGAAGGTTCCCTCTGGCAAACCTTTAGATCTTGTCTGCTGAGCAAACTGTGACTTGTGCATGCGCGAAAGTGAAACAAACTCCTGCAAAAGACTGAAGTCAATCCATTTTAGTTCGGAATATGAGGAGCGGTCATTGTCTGGTCTGATTTCTTTATTTATTGACTTTTTTGTTGTCTTGCCTCCACAGGGTCGTGGTTCAGGCTTCCCTGGGAGGAGGAGGCCCAGAGGGGCTGGTCTGTCAGGTAGAGCTGGACGAGGCAGGGCCAAAGGCAAGAATGGAGCGAGTCCCAGCCTCAACCCTGGGGTATGTGCTATCAGCTGGATGACTTTTTGATGTCTTTAGCAAATATTGCTCCATATGCAAATCAGTGTTTGTTTTCCCTCCAGCTAAAGACATGGATGATGTATTATAAGCAGCATTAATGTTAATGACAGAGAAGACTGCTAGTTTCATTTTATGGTAAAGGTTGCATGTTTCCTGGGGGCCAGTTCCTCGATGGCTCCAAGATTTGACTCAGCAGTTGTGAATAGTAGATGGTAATAGCTGATAGTAACTAACCACAATAGTATGTGAATCCTTTCTCATATTAATTCTTATCAACTGTATAGTGAGAAAACATGATACTGCTTATGCCACCACACCGTCATGTTTGTTTATTTTGTGTATTCTTCCCTGAAATGCAGATCACCACAATAGACACACCATACCAAGTCAAGGAGGAGGAGGAGAATGCCATGCATAACACAGTGGTCATATTCTCCAGCAATGACAGTTTCACGCTAAAACAGGTCTTGTTGTTTTTTTTAAACTGTCAAGAGTTTGCTGATGTATTTCATTTTAAATACTGATCCACGCATTTCTCCACTGACTTAGATTGCCTGAAATTATATCTGTGCTTAAAGACCTCTCCCTCTGGAGATCATTAATTCCTGTGGAGATCCTGCCAACTGCCTGCAGGAAGTGCAGTGGATTATATAACATGGGATCATATTGAAATTTCATTGTTTCTTACTATCTACCTTCAGAGTAATGCTCTTGTACTGAATTAAATTCTATAACCATGAAGTGACTGATGGTCATTGTCAAATATTCATCAAGGTTTTAGAGACACCAGTAACTGAAATCTTGTATTGCTACAGAATAACTCTTTATTTAAAGTGACTAAGCAAATAAGCAATACAGCCAAGGTGCTTCTTATTAAGGCACCTAGTCCTAAATGGCTCTGTCAGTGAGCAAAAGACTCTTCTGTCTAGCTCTCAGATGTGAGTGTGATGCAGGGCTGATAGGGGCTCACTCAATTATCCTAGTTAAAAGGCCATTGTTTCCAAAAGCATCCTGTATTCCTTTAACCTTGCATTTCAAGATGCTTTTATGCACATTTGAGGATATAGGACAACTGACTGGCCTTATCTGTCAAGCGGGTTTAGGGTAAAGAAAGCATTTTCTTTGTTTTCAGGATAGCAGCAACATAGACAGTGACCTTTTACTTACACAGCCAGTGGCAATAAATAAAAATGCGGAACATATTGATAGCCATGTGATAAAGTAGTGAGATAAATATTGAACAGTTGTCAGATTTGTTCTTGTAGACAAGCTGAATCTGACAGCAGCTGGCTACTTTCTTTGTTTTTGAGCACAGAAAATAAAATAATTTCAACTGGAAAATTGGAATAATAAAAGTGGGACTCTCACTGCCTCAGTGAGATGAGATAACTCATGATGTCTCTCTTCCTTTTAGGACATGTGTGTGGTGTGTGGGAGCTTTGGCCTTGGAGCAGAAGGCCGTCTTTTGGCTTGTGCTCAGTGTGGCCAGTGCTACCATCCATTCTGTGTCGGCATAAAGGTACATTAACTGCTGAGATTGTACACTACACATTCAGTATACTAGAGTACTTAATAGAAAAATGATCCTGTCACAAACAAGCCTACATAGAAAGGTTTCATTGTTACTTCCACAGATCACCAAGGTGGTGCTGAGTAAAGGCTGGCGTTGTCTGGAGTGTACAGTGTGCGAAGCCTGTGGCCAGGCCACAGATCCTGGCCGCTTGCTGCTGTGTGATGACTGTGACATCAGCTATCACACCTACTGCCTGGACCCCCCACTGCAGAACGTACCCAAGGACAGCTGGAAGTGCAAATGGTGAGTAACTTGTTAATCATCTCACCCAAAATTTGCTTTAAGGAGGCAATCATGAAATTAAAATCAAATTAGTTTGAATTAGTTTACAAAAAGAATGGAACAATTAGACATTATTGAGCACTGTTTTATTTTGTTTTCGCAAGCAACAATTTACCACATTTCCTCTCTTCCAGATTAGTAACTATCTTACGTTGTAATTCTTTCTTACACGTCTCAATTTGAAAATGATCCGCCAAAAAAATCTGTTTTTAACAATCCAAAGGCATGTGATGTTAATGCCCTAAATATTTTTATGGAGAGAGGGATCAAACAGAAATTAAAATTCTTCTAAAAATTACATATGAACATTAAATAATTTCATCTTTACAGCATGTTGACAGCGTATCGAGTGGGCTTTCATACTTTTTTGTAGCTCAGTTAATCTAAATTGTCCTCTTCGAAGTAACCTGCGTGGAATGACCTCTGTCCTCTGTGTCTCCTGCAGGTGTGTGTCCTGTACCCAGTGTGGTGCCACCACACCAGGCTTAAGGTGTGAGTGGCAGAATAATTACACCCAGTGTGCCCCCTGTGCCAGCCTTCCAACATGCCCCATCTGCCAAGTGGACTACAGTGAAGGCACCATCGTCGTGCAGTGCCGCCAATGTGACAGGTGAGTAGTGATTCCACAATACCTCAACTCAAGAGGACCTAGCGCCGATAATTTTTTTTTATGTAACTTGCTCCTGTCTAAACTTTCTCTTCTCTCTCTGTTCATAGATGGTTTCATGCCTCTTGTCAGGGTCTCCATTCAGAGGAAGATGTAGAGAAAGCCGCAGAAAGCAGCTTTGACTGCACAATGTGCCGAGCTTTCAAGACCACTAAAGGTGGGAGCGCAGTGATTCTTTTTTTTTGTGTGTGTATGTGTCTGCTGTAGAGTGAATAGGCTCAACCATGACATTTGTTCCTCCTCTGTCTGCTGTTTGTTTTTAATGGCTTTTTATGTCCCCTGTGCTGCTGCAGTTATGACCAAGGCCAGAGATGCTATTGAGCCTGTAGTTATGACGCAGATTGTCACAAAGGCTAAAGAAATGGGTAAGTTTACGGCTTCAAAATTGATAGATTATAAGTAACAATAGGAAGTTTTTTTCTTTCTACAAGATGGTGATTTGGCTTCAGTTTTGACTTTAATTTTTAGTTTATACCCATTCTTGTTTTTGGTCTTTTCAGATCTGTCCAGGACCTACACCCAGGATGGTGTTTGTTTGACAGAGTCAGGGCTATGCCAGCTCCAAAGCTTGTCTGCTACAGCGTCACGGCGCAGAAAACCCAAGCCAAAGCTGAAGCTAAAAATCATTAACCAGAACAGTGTGGCAGTGCTTCAAGCTCCTGTAGACCCCCTATCAGAACACTCTCGTGATGAAGACATTGAGGACAACAGAGGTACTTGTCTTCCCACACAATCTTCTTCTTTCATCTCAAGACTGTTTATCACAGACCTTCAGTAAAGCAGTGACTTGGACTATCAATACTGGCTTTTTCCAATTATTCCAGCTGGGTGGATGTTCTTGTTTTTTTTTTGTTTTTTTTTTAGTAGGCCTATTGATGTTTTTCATACAGCTGCACAGTTCAAAGTTAAAATTACCTAGAGCTTGTGCAGTTTCACAATTAGCTCTGAATTAGAGTGTAGCCTGCATCATGCTTTTCTTTTAATGTTGTGTATACACTCAGTTGGCAGTTTATTAGGTACACCTAGCTAAAACTAATGCAGTCTAATACCACAGTCCTGCCATTACCGCTACCGTGAAGGATATAATGTTCACTTGTTCAACATTGTATTAAAGGGATGTTGATTGATCTTTATGATCATTCTGGAGAATGTTTGTGGTGTTGTTGGACTGTTTGCATTATACAGAGAGGTGTGCCTGTTACTTAGCCTACACTCATTGAAATAGAGTTGACAAAATAACAGCACCACAAACTGCAATCATTTTATTTAAAACTGAACATTATAACCTTCGTGAAGGTAGGCTTTACTGCTTGACTGCTGTAATGGGCTGTATTAGTTTTAGCTAGTGAGTGTATTGTCCTATGGTGTTTTGTGCAATATCCAGGGAGATGGAAGTGTTATGGCTGGAAGGATTGGGCAAAATTTGGACAGCCCCTTTTTCATGGATAGCATGTTGAAGAGTGAAATGTAAATCTGCTCACCGCTTGTTGATGCAGGCCATCAGTGTGTATATCAGTTGTTTAAACTGTTAGTTGCTACTACTACTGTGCACAGTGTGTTTGAATTAATAGATAAAAGTATCAGAAATGGGTTAATCTTTATTTAAACACCCCTTGTTTAGAAAAAAAAAAATGCTGTAAACAGGTGTGGAAAGATACAGATGTTTTGCATTAAATGCTACTAATTAGTAATAATAGAACTTGCTTACCTGATATTTAACATTATTAAATGTCTTTCTCTAGCTGAAAAAATATATATAACTTGCCACTGGAAAAAAAGTATGAGTATGAAAAAAATCCCTCTGGAAATGAAGCTCCTTAGTAATGGAACTGGTGAACTTAATTTCAATCAGGCTAATGTCCTGCCACTGAGTGGAGTTCAGATAGAACTGACCCTGGCTCTGTGTTAAGGGGCCTGGTCGGGGTGTTCTCTGCTGCAGGGCTGTCACTCATCATCAATGCTCTCTCCTTCTCACAGAGGCAGAGCTCATAGATTGTGAGGGGAAGTCTGACTCAAGCCTGGAGCGAGAGCCAGCAGAAGACGACTCCAAGGGGGCCGACGGCGGCAAGAAGAGGAAGAGGAAACCGTACCGGCCGGGTAGGGCACCTGATTGAAGGAGACAGCTTCTCTGAAGCGTAAAATGGTGCAGTACATGCCCGACGATGTAGCTCCAGCAAAGCTCTGCCATCTTGCTTTGGGAGGGCTCTGTCTACTGTTTCTGAGCATTCGTGTTGAATGCAATGGACAATTAATAGAACCAGTCAAAACTCAACATATGACAAACATATCGCGTTTGTTATATCAAAATGGGTTTTTTTGTGTAGATTTATTGATACTAAATTTCTTCCTAAAAGGTATCGGTGGGTTCATGGTACGCCAGAGGAGCCGCCCAGGCCAAGGTCCAGGCAAGGCCAAACGATCCCTCTGCAGGAAGGATTCTACTGGCTCCGTGTCAGAGAATCTTGTCGGAAAAGATGAGGGTCTGTACACCAATAATGTATCCACACATCTGCATTATAGTGAGCGGTCCCCTGTCAGTTTATGTTTTCATTTCATAATAAGAGCTTAAAGATACAACACAACCAGTAGAGTTTAGTCTGATGTTTTTTTTTCTTTGTTGCAGGATGGACAGAGACACTGCCTGATACTCCTGTGGAAGAGACGCCCCCTGGACCAGAGGTCCCAGAAAAAATAAAGAAACGCTACAGAAAGAAGAAAACCAAACTGGAGGAGGCTTTTCCTACCTATCTGCAGGTCTGTCACTTCTGATCACACACTGGCAGTTTGAAATGACCAGTAAACTAATAGTCTGTATAAACACAGTGGAGATATAACAGGACGTCAGTTTATAGCTTCTTTATAACCTTGAAGTGTAAACTGCTATATTGTGTTAAAAAGAAAATAGTTTTCATTGGTAATCTTTCTCTATTTTGTACAAAAATACTCACAAATTACCAGATTTAATAACAGTCAATACAGCTCATTTTGCCAACAGAGGTGCCACATTTTTGTAATGGTAGATGTTTCATCTTAAAAATTGCATTATCTCAAAGGCATCTTCATAATGAGAAACATTATTGAATTTGTTAAAACAAATTATTTCATCAGTTGATTGCAAATCTATTTTTATTTTATTGTCATGCAAGCCTGGCATTCACAAACACAGACTGTCTGGTCTTGTCACGCCATATCTTCATAAAATGCATTTTATCTCACCCATGGGAAGGTTGGGAATCCAAAGTACATTGCCTGGAAACCACTTACAGAACTTTGATGCACGGTGCCCCTTCTGTGAGCTTTTTTGAAAGAACAGCCTAAAGGATCCCACAGTAGAGGATACTCGTCTCTGATCATGCTCTTTAAATGGCTCCTGTCTGGGTTGTGAATTGACATATGAAAACTTAACTGGAGATGACTTCAAGGCTCCTTGTCTCTAGCCAGTATCTCAGTGTCACCTTGTGTTGGCCAAAACATAGATATGTGATGTGCATTAAGCCACCGGCAGCTGTCAGTGCTGCTCTTTATCCCACCACAGTGGCAGAAAGGGGGGGTGTTTAGTCTAACCTAAAGGTCCGACACAGTGAAGCACATTTCATTAATTATTGAGTTAGCAACATGTTGGGCTTTTAATGTCTTTGTGTGGCAGAGAGCTGCAGTTACATGTCGTTGAGGATAGTAGTCCTCTGGGTATAAGTGGTGTGGCGAGGTAGGTGCTGACAAAAGGGAGATCAGCACCAACATGACTGTTGGTTTCAGAGCTTCTCTGTTTCACTTTGGTCAGTTCTCATGGGCCTTCATTGTGCACTGAGTAATTTCTATGTGACATGGTGATGCGTTTCCCATGACTGATGTCAAGAAAGGCAAACTTTGAAGGAAAGTGTCAGCACAGAGAAGTGACCAGTGCTTTGTGCTGTCATGTCAGGAGGCATTCTTTGGAAAGGACCTGCTGGACAAAAGTAAGCAGAGCAGGCAGCAGGGGGTCGAATCAGGCTTACTGGAAGAAGGGCAAAGCCAAGTGGAGAGGAAGCACCCCACCACCAGCTTCCTGGACACTTCATCAGATCCTCTGCTCAGTGCCTCAGCAACATCCCTTACTACCAGACCCACAGCAGCACGTATGTATACACATTACTTTGGTACTACAGTACAAGGCATGTAATGACTTACTGATTCAAAGCAATGCCTTTACATGAGATGACCAAAGAACTGAGAACAGCTAATTAGAATAAGACCAGTGCTGGAAAGGAAATGATACAGGTATTGGAAAAGCCTGACGCAACAGGGCTTATTTTGTGTTTATCCTTATTTTGGGGCCTAATGGTGTCTTTTATTCCATACATTTTTATCCCTCATCTTCACCCAATGAGAGTATTAATCCTTTTTATAAAAGAGTAAATGGGTATGACCTAAGTCCAATGAACACATGTTCATACTGGATTTCACCCATTCAAACAAGACAAAGTCAAAGTGTCAAAGGTTAATCTGTTGTCTGAAGTAGCGTTCAGACTCAAGCCAGCAGCTGCAGTTCCATTCATTGCTAAACCAAAGACTTATGCAAAATTTCATTCCATATGTAGCAAATAAGGTGAAGTTTCAGTTTCCCTTGCAAGCTCGCTCTGTCTCCCCTGCCCACTCACTCTGTCTCTTGCTCTCGCAAGCTTTCTCTCAATTTTACATGAAATCTCACATATTCCTTGTGCCGACCTGAATGACTAGTTGTGCAGCCAGAAAACAAACAGAATAACAACACTGACTGGTAAACACATGTTTCACATGGCTTGTCAAGGCTGAATTCAAATGGAAAAGGTTTGCCACGTATGAAGATTCTATGCATGCCAACACACAGTGGTTTATTATGTTGTTGAACATGATTGTTGCCTGTCTATGGTTTATGTAGTTTTGTCACTGTTTGATAAGCAGATGATCAAGATGAGATGCTGCATCATACCTGCCACCTGTATTTATTTAAGCAGATTTCCACACAGCCAAATGGCGTGAAGCCACTGTGATCACAGTGTTTAACACACCACTCGCTAGCATCTATGCACAGTAAAAAAGTATTACCAACATCGTTTCTTTAAAACTAGAAAACCATCATAAATCAACTGATTATTTCTTTAAGATTCATTGTTGCAACAACTGGCTAAACTGCAGTAAAAGCAGCCTGGGAATGTCTTGTGTTTCAATTGCATCCTATTGCCTAATATTGCATCACATAGTCTGGTACATATCAAATCAGTGTCAGTCGGAGAGGGATAGGGTCCGATAGCTGGTTCTGTTTTTTGTCTTGTTCCTAGTGGCTAAAATACCCAAACCCAACAAACCTATTATTCATTTACCACCTCAGTTTTTTTTATATCATAAAATATCAACTTATTGAAAAAACTCCTGAAAGACCTGAATGTGTGTCGAAAGGGCAGCAAGACATGAAACTTTTATTTGTAAAGACTCATATACAAAACCAAGTAGTTGTTTATCGAAGGAGCACAGAAATCTGAAAACACTTGAAGTCAGTCTTCAATGTTTCGCTCATAATACCAGGTGAATAAAAGGGTTACATTACAGTAGCTTGAAATTGTTAACAGCTAAACCTAAGCAGTTTGAGATACTGAATCATACCCATACTATGGTTAAGAAAAAATATCTCATGAAGGTTACTTCACATTTACTTACTCTTAGAGAGAACAGACATTTATTTGCTTCCACTCAAAGTAGAATATTTGAATTGGGAACCTACAGAAAGGGAATATAAGCACATCACCAATGACAAGTGGCCAACATTTTCAATTGTCAGCGCTGGATTTCTATTTACAAATAAAACATTATACACTTGGGAGAAGATGGTGTATCCTTGTATCTTTGGTAGTAATTCTCACTTGGAGTCACGTAAAGCGGTTAAATAATACTCTTTGAAGATCAATTTGACATAGTATATTTCAAGTCATTCAGGGGCCACTCGGTGTCACTATTGTTTACATACTGTGCAGTTTCTTCACTTGTTTAGCAAATTCTACTTTCAAACAAATGGTTCCAAATCACAATCCGTTCAACATCACCATCAATTATGATTTTTGACAGTTTGGTTCTTTCTTTTTTTTGTTTCTTCCTTTTTTCCCATCTACAGAGACGTCTGAGGAACCATTAGTTGATCTATCTGATGTTCTGAACACTGATGCAGACATCTTGGGAATGCTCGGAAAGCCAAGCAATGATTCTGGTGCGTCATATATCTCACAGGCAGTCACAGCGCTAAGAATTTATTAATGGTCACCTAGTCATGGGTTTACACAATCTCTTCCTCCCGGTTCAGAAATTTCCTCAGACAGCAAGTTCATTTTGCTTTCACCACTTGTTGATTTATTTTAATGTCACATTCTTATCTTTGGTTTTATCCTTTGTTGGTTTGCATTGTCTGAACCGTGTTGTGCTTGTTCTGTCTTCACTATTTTTTCACTCATTTTATCTGGTTTTGGGTTCTTGTAGGTCTTGATTTTTGCCCCTTCCAGGTTGACAGCTCACCTCCTCCTTTTGGTAAGGGTGCTATGGCCTACTAATCCCTTGCTTTAGTTCATCCTTCCTCTCTTACAGTGTGCGTCTCTATTTCAGTGTGCATGTATATAAGCTGCTTCATACTTAGCTTTTCTCAACCATTTCAGATTGTTTTAACACTCATAAATTGCTTTGTACTTCCCTAACCCAGTGCACAGTATTCACTCAGATGCATATGGTGTGTCGGTCGTTAAATATGAGCCTCCTAAACCTTTTCATTTTAGGAGGACATTTTAATTTAATAAATAGAAGAACTAATTCATAGCTGCCTCATCAAAGATGTATAGAAAAGAAAACAAACTGACAAGGACATCCTGGTATTCAAGAAATGAGCAGCTTAGATTGAAGCAATTTAGAAGAGGCCTTGGTGAATGTCCTTCCAGTTCCTGAAGACATCGAAGGTCTTCCGTTTTCAGACCTGTGGCTGGATGACAAAAAAACACTGCAGTACATGTCCTTTGGTTTTTATAAAAACTAATTTGTTCAGCTTAAGTCCTCTATGGGCTGATTATAGTTAAGTTCTAATACAGATATTGCCAACTAATGGTTACAACCATCTTTAAGTTGGTAGAACTGTCATTTAAAAAAAAAAAAAAAAAAAAAAAGATTAATAGGAATTTTGTATAAGGACCAGTGTAACGGATGGGTCAGAGCATTATTTTCCTTCACAAACATTCAAGTGTTTGTGTATCTTTACTGAGAATTAGTACAACCTGTCTGTCTGTTCACCGTCCTGAAAACACGCCCTTTAAGCAACACAGGCACCCCAAGGAGCTGTAACCATATACTGCTCAGTTTTGACTGCATTCCACAGCCTGTTAAGACAATAAACATGTTCTCACTTCAAGTCTATATTTATGATCACGTTCTTGGTTGGGTATTTTGTTGGTTGTTTTGTGTGTGTGTGTGTGTTTGTGTGGGTGTATGTATGTGTGTGTGCATGTCATGATTTGTTTTTGTATGTCTGTGTGTGTTTCCACAGCTGGTCTGGACATTGGGCCCCTGGCAGACAGTTCCCCAGTGGTGTCCCAGTCTCAGGCTGGCCGGAGGACGCCTCGAACCCTCCCGGAGGAACCCCTGGACGGTATTCTCAGCCCAGAGCTAGACAAGATGGTCACCGATGGTCAGTGTAGAAGACCAGACATCCAGACACTTTCAGTTGTTTTACACTGCTATTTTAAAACTTTACGTAAGATGAGTAACGATCTGTTTCTGATCCTTTCCTTGTTTCAGAATCAATTCTCAGCAAACTTTACAAAATTCCAGGTTTGTAATTTCAACCTTTTTGTAAAACTTTGATCCAGTGTTGTCCCACGCTGATTAATATGACTTGCCCTGAACTCCCAATGCAGTGTTGTTACAGCATTTGGACCATAGTTCAGTATTGTGCTAAATAATATTTTACCAGTCAGTGAGATAAATTGTGCAGATGTCTTTAAGGCAGTAAATGATCAAAATCAATTATCCAATTATCTCTCTTAATAAAGGCAATAAATGTATTCCCTTTTTTTAAAGATTTTGCCATCTTCTTTAATGTCTTTCCAAATTGTGTCTTAATTTTTTTTTTCTCTCCTGCCTTAATGGATATTAACACACACAACATTGTGCCATCACATTCTGTTACAGAGCTGGAAGGTAAGGATGTGGAGGATCTCTTCACAGCAGTCCTTAGCCCCAGCACGAGCCAACCACCTCCACCACCGCAGGTGCCTCGCCCCCAGGGTCCAGGGCCCCTCCCTGCCACACCTGGCACTAGCATGCCTCACCCTAACCCAGGTACACCATTAATCACCTTGTGATGGTCAGGCATAGAGCGCTTGACTGTAAAGTCCATGGATCTAAGTCACCTTTTAAAAATTGTGTGTAGGGAATCCCATGTTTCCAAGGATGCCAATGATCAATGGTATGATGGGACCAAACCAACGCTTCCCCACAAATCCAGGAGCAGGACCTTGCATCCCAGAAAACTTCTCCCCTCTTAACCGTATGCCTTTCACTGACAATCCAAGGTAATGCTTCCTTCCTTTAAATTATTCCAAGATGGATTTTTTGGTTTTGTTTTGTTGGTTTTTTTCCCAGCAAAACCAGACCATTTTTTCACCTCTTTTCCTTTGTTATTATAGGGATAGAAAGTTTAATCAGATGCCTAGAGAAGCAGTTGGTCCATGGCCCTCCCCAGCCCATGGCCCCGGCCCTACACCCTCTGGATCTCTGCCTGAGGGGGAGACTGAAGCCATGTCCAATGCCCAAAGGAGTACACTCAAGTGGGAGAAGGAGGAGACACTTGGAGAGCTAGCCACTGTTGCTCCAGTCCTGTATACCAATGTCAATTTTCCCAACCTCAAAGAGGAATACCCAGGTTGGTATATGGCTCTAGCTTTATTGTTCATGATTAGTCCGTGATATTTTTTCTGTTTGTGTAGTCATTGCTATTATTTCTGCTTATCTCTGGGTATTGTTTGGGTGTACAGTCACACAAATCAAAAAATACCTTGCATGCTCTGTGAGACTGTTGGCATGACAACTCCTCCTCTTATTCTCTCAACAGACTGGTCTACAAGAGTAAAGCAAATTGCAAAACTTTGGAGGAAAGCTAGTTCACAAGACAGGGCCCCATATGTGGTAAGATCAACCATACTGTTGAATTTGCTAATTTTCTTCAACTGTCTTTAAGCCTGAACTGTCACTACTATTTGCATTGACATATTAGTATGCAGAAGGCAGACTCCTGTATCGCATCTGGCCTCTTGCCTCTTGCCAATGCAATTTGAAATCCGGCCATTCACAGATGAACTAATTAACATAGGAAGCTCTGCTCAGCGTTAGAACTCACTATGGTCGCGGTAATTAAGTTCACTAGAAGTAATTTTATCTGGCAGAGGCCATTTTCAAAGACCTAGACTTGATTAAAAAATGCACCCTGCATTATTGATTTTTTTAAAGGGTATTTTGCCACCGGTTTGCATGGTGGCAGTTCTCTTTCATAGCTTTTTCATTTGATATTCCACTTATACGCCCCAGTCATTATCAGGAAACTACTGAGATACCTGATTTAGAATAACAAGGGTGACCTCCATCATCTGTGCAATATACAGTATGAAGAGGATCATGACTATGCAACCAAATGACCAAGTATCCAAAAGAAAAAAAAAGTTCAGCAGCATCCCTTGAACATTTTCAGTGATGTAGGGCTTTATTGGTTCAAAATGGATGCTTTAGCTGACCTTATTTACCAGTGACACAATGTTCATAAACAGCCATTTTTTTTTTGATGATTTCCTTTACCCTGTTTCGGGTTGTATCTGTTCGGGATGTTGGTGCTGATTGATGCTCGATCCATGCAAGTGGGAGGTAGTTGGACTCATTAGGAGAACTGGAAGTCATCTTTTGATATGACCTTGCCTGCCAAGTCCTCACATATCAGTGAGATATTGACACAAAATGCTCTAAAAAAAAGAACACACCAGTTTTTTTTAGTAGTATGAGTGAAATTTCTCCAGTATCACACTTGTTAGAGAATCAGGATTCCACAAGTAACCTTTTTTATAACCTTTTGTAACCTGTTTTTATATAGTATTTATGTCTGATGTGTTTTTGTTTTGCAATTGTGATTCATTTGCTGTTTAGCAAAAGGCAAGAGATAACCGAGCAGCCCTGCGCATCAACAAAGTCCAGATGTCGAATGAGACGGTGAAGAGGCATCATCCGCAGCAACAGCCCCCTGAGGTGTTTGATCCCAACATACCACTAGACACAGAACTGCTGTTTAAAGACCCTTTGAAACCAAAAGAGTCAGAGCATGAACAAGAGTGGAAGTTTAGACAGGTAAGAGTGTATGCAATGAAGTCAGCGAATGCAGCGGCAGGTCCACTTAATATTAAGACAGCTAAGAAGTGGTGGTTTAGTAAAGCCCCCTAAACAACTTCACTATCCTCCACATTAACCCTGATGACATTGGTGGTTAGTAGGTCCAGTTCATTTTTGGCATGAAACTGATATTTTATGCATCCCCTTTTGATGTCTAATCCCACTTTTCACTGTGCCCTTCCAACAGCAAATGAGGCAGAAAAGCAAACAGCAAGCCAAAATTGAAGCCACTCAGAAACTGGAGCAAGTTAAGAATGAGCAACTCCAGCAACAACAGCAGCAGCAGCAACAGCAGCAGACCAACAGCCAGTCGGAGGGAGATGGCAATACCAGTGGGAACCAGAGCCCAGCTTCCCAGCCCAGCAATGGCAGCATGTCCCCCATGCAGCAGCTCAGCTCTAAAGAAGCCTTTGCCAGGCCACAGCTACCAGGGACCCCTAATTCAGGTCCTCCAGAGGATGTGTTCTTAAGACCACCTCCTCCCCCTCCATCTGGCCCTTCCTCCCAACCTCAGTCTCCACAGGTATTCTCACCAGGTTCCTCCGGTTCCAGACCCTCTTCTCCATGGGACCCATATGCCAAGATGGTTGGGACACCAAGACCACCAACTCTCGGGCCAAATTCATGTCGCAGAATGGTGGAATCTGGTAAATCCCCCACTTCCTTGATGGAGCAGCAGGACAGAGGTCGGCCCTCTCCTGCTCATGAATCTTTTGGCTCTCCAACATCTATGAGCAGTGATCCATATGCCAAACCTCCTGACACCCCAAGGCCAACTGGAGAAATGGACCCTTTTTTGAAGCCCATGGGTCCGCCCAGGGCCAGTCAGGCTGCTCAGGGAAGACCCCCAATGGGTTCTCCAGGCAGAGACCCATACTCAAGGCCCATGATAAGAACTGAGGCCTATCAGCGAATGGCCCAGAACAGGATGATTTTGTCTGATCCTTACTCAAGGCCTTTACTAACACCAATACCCGGAAGTAATGAGTCTGGCTCGGTCCCTCTGTTCAAAACACCTATGCCCCCTCCTCAGGCTCAGGATCCCTTCAGCCGACCAGGTCCACATTCTACTGACAGGTTCTCCCAGAATCAGCATAATGACCCCTATGCTCAGCCTCCGCATACCCCAAGACCATCTGGGAATGACAACTTCACCAGTCCACCTAGAATGGGCCAGCATCACCCTCAGGGGCACTCATTTGCGCAGCCAGGACCAATGACTCAAATGTCTAGAAATCCTTATGCTCATGCACCTTCCACTCCAAGGCCTGACCACTTTACATATGACCCCTTTGCCCAGCCCTCTGGTCCTAATAAGCCAGCTGCTGACCCTTTCTCTCAGCCTACAGTTAACCAACGATCTATCAATGAACCCGGTGCTCAACCTCGTCAATTTTTTGAGCCCTATGCTCGACCTCCCGGCACCCCACGTCCACATGACAACTACGGCCAGCCACCAAACAACCCTAGCCCATCCTCAGACCCTTACTCACAGGCTCCTGCTACTCCAAGACCCAGTGGGATGAACCAGTTCACTCACCAGTCACATCCAGGACAGAGGATGTCACCCTCCCACTCAGTGGACCCTTATGCTCAGCCACCAGGTACTCCACGGCCCTCAGTGGGAGAAAGGTTTTCCAAGTCACCAGGCGGTCAGAGGGTGCCAATAGAGCCATTTACTAGCACACCTGGGACATCAAGAAGTAGCGACATGTTTTCTCAGCCAGGGGCCCCCAGACCAATGCTTAGTGACCCTTACGCCCAGCCTCCAGGGACTCCACGGCCTGGTCCTGATGTGCTCATCAGGCAAGGGCCAAGGTCAGGACCAATGGGAAGCCAGGACCCTTTCCCCCCACCCCAAGGAAGGCTTCAGGAGCCATTCCCTCATCCGGGCTCACAAACACCAAAACACCCAAGTGTGTCTGAAGATGGATTTACTCAGTCACCATCTAGAAGACCCAGTCTTACACCTGGCCATGACCCATTTGAACAGGCCCCCATGACCCCTCGTCCACAGTCAACAGAGAAAATGGAAATGAAAGAGCAGTCAGCTGTGGGTAATAATGGAACTGTCCCTCAAGACCCAGGCCAACTGTCTAACAACCCACAAATGCCTGGTGTATCCTCTGAGGTTCAGGGTGTTGCTCTCGCTGAGAGTGAGGAAAGACTCAGACAGGTACATGAATACTATTGTTGATGTTCTATTCTAAATCTTTTCATTTCTACATGACTAATGAAATGTTATTTTTGCACTGGTGGTTTATTTAAATGAATTATTAACAATGTTTTTAAATTATTATTTATTATTCTTATTATTTGTATTTTTTTTACATGCTGGGTCCTCTCCTAACACTTTTAACACCCTAACATGCCCAACCAACTTCTTTACTTAATCTCCTTGCACTTATTAAATAGATGTGGCTCTTAGTACTTACACCAAGGTCTCCTACTACACTGAAGCTTTAGTGATAAAAGCATCTTCCAAATGAGTAAATATAATGAAATGTAAATGTCATATTTTTGTAGTTTGGTCATCATTGCTATCGTTATTGCAATATTTTACTCATAAAGATGAGTTCATTGGCCTATATGGGAATTAACTTAAGCGGTTAGATGAACACACCATAAAGTATTTATTTGGAATTGAATTTGCAATAATTTTCTTTCATTTTCTTTTCCAAATAAATATAGTTTGTTAGGGTTTAATAACCTGTCTGATTATCTGATTTTGATTTGGCTTCATCATAAAACAACCTATATATATCATGCCGAAAAACAATTCAGACACAGATTCAACCCAACACGAAGGATGAGGCCACAGATACACAAAAGGAAACAAAATAAAACAAACTAAACAGTAAACTGTTTGCTCTATTCTTTGATGGATTTCATTTATGTTAGCAAGCAAAAGATTTTTATATCGGGTAGAAACAGGGGCCAAATAAAAAAAATAGTCCTGGGTTGTAAAGTAAAACTTATATTTTAATATTCACCTATATATACCTTTTTGTTAGTGTATATATATGTTAATACAGAGGAAAACAGATTAACACCATATGCTTATCTTTACTATAAGCCATTGTATGTTTTGGTAACTATGACATCAGAGCGTGTTTGATATAGCAAGTGAAAACTTCTGTGTATTTGCAGAACTGAAAGTATGCATAAGCAGTCAATTTAAAAAGAATGGAAATTTGTCTTGCTTTGCTACACATTAGCTGTGTAGAATGAGTGGGCTGAAATGAACCAACAATCTCTGTGAACAGCTAAAAATACAGTATTATTGTGAGCTAGACATGGCTCATTGATCTTGTGTTTGAAAAGGCTTAAATTTCTCTACGCTTGTTGTTCTGTAGCGACAACGAATTAGAGAACTAATCCTCAAGCAGCAGCAACAGAGGAGTGCGATTCGACAGGAGAGGGGCCCTCAGGAGCCTGCTGGTAACATAACCCCAGGACCACCACGACCCTGGCCCCAGGAGGGCCCTGGGCAACAGGGGGAAATGTTCAACCGGCCTCCTCCACCTTATCCTGGACAAGGACCCATGAGAGGGCCAATGAGGTTTCCTGGACCTTTTCCAGGGGATCAGCGTGTCTCTTTCCCTAATGAGGGACAAATCCACCGGGGCCCACATCCTGGAGATCCTAATTTGAGACATCAGGGACCAAGGTTTGTGTTAAGATGTTATTGTTTTTATTGCATTTTGTGTTTTGAATGTTCTGTAATTGATAACTCAGCACTGCACAAATCAAAAAATGCCCTTCCTCTTTTTTATACATGTTTTTATTCTGTTTTAGGTTTGCATTTCCACCTGGGGTTCTAGGACCACATGGGCCCCAAGAATTCTTTCCCCGGGGGCAACACCCAATGCAGGATGTACCTCCTCAAATGAGACGCTCCATGTCTGCAGAAATGGCAAAGAATATGGGAAGCAACCCTATGGGGCTGCCCCAACACTTCCCACCACGTGGTTTGCCAGTGCAACAGCACAACATAATGGGCCAGCCTTTCATTGAGCTGCGTCACAGAGCAGCAGAAAACAGACCACGTATGCCACTTCCACCAGGTGCCATGCAAGGAAGCAACATAGAGCCCAACCTGCAGGTTCAAAGACCAGCAGGCTTTCCAGGAGCACCCGATTCCAGGTTCCCCTTAAATCAGGGACCCAGGATGGTAGACCCCATGACCAGCCAGACTAGCCATGTACAGCTATCTGCCAGCATGGACAATCTTCATCAGCAAGCCCAAATGTCAGGAAACAACACACTCAAACAGTCTCCTTTGATGAGATCCATGAGCCAGCCTGCTTCAAATGAGACCCACAACATGGCAGCATCAATGATCCTGAGTGCACCCCCTGCTGGACAGACTGAAACTGTCTCCGTGGCCAGCACTGAAGCTGTGGAGGAGAAACTGGATGCAGAAGAATCAGCAGTCAAAGATCTGGAGGACGTGGAGGTGAAAGACTTGGTGGATGCTGACTTGGAAAACCTAAATTTGGATACTGAAGATGGTAAAGACCTAGACCTGGAGACAAATGACCTACACCTTGATGACTTCCTAACATCTGGGAAATTCGATATCATTGCTTATACTGACCCTGACCTAGACGACATCAAGAAAGACATGTTTAATGAGGAATTGGATCTCAGTGATCCCATGGATGATAACGCTGACACCACAGACATTAACAAAAACCCGAGCACTGAAAGTGAGGCTTCATCCAGTTCAGCATCTTTACTGGCAAAGTCAGAGGCCTCAGGTGAGCAGTCTTCAGCTGAAGTCAAGCTGGAAGCCCCTGGGAATCAGGACTCTGCTTCTCTAGCACCTGGACAAGAAATTAAAACAGAGGTGAAAGACTGTCAGAAACCACCTGAGGTGGTAGACCAGCAAGCTGCTGGAAACACCTTAACCTCAAACCAGCAGGGCGTTCTCTCTGACTCCACCCCAGTCCTTTCTAGTTTACTCATTAAGCAGCAGCCTGAGGAGCAGTCATTAAATCCAATCGTTGAATCTGTCAGTCAAGGAGGTAACCTCATGCCCCAGCAGAACCAAGTCACTGACACTCAGCATACCTCTGGACTGACACTGAGTCAAACAATTTCCGACGCCACCACTGCAGGAGAAGCCTCCATGACTGGCTTTGGAGCCGACCAGCAGGTGGGGCTAGCCCCTGGAGTGGACCAGAGCGGTCTGAGTCAGGCCCAGCAGACAGTGTTGAACCAGGTGATGGGTCAGCACAATCAACATCGTCCTCTTCTGCTGGAAGAGCAGCCACTCCTATTGCAGGATCTCCTTGACCAGGAGAGGCAGGAGCAACAGCAGCAGAGGCAGATGCAAGCCATGATACGACAACGTTCGAGCGACTCCTTTTTCCCCAACATCGGTAAATAATTTAGGCCAGAAATTCTAGATGTCAGTATGGGTTCACATTTGGGATTATCATTCTTTTTTTTTTTTTTTGCAAAGTGATTATTTCTGACAGTGCACTGTTTTGTTATGTACAGATTTTGATGCCATCACTGACCCCATCATGAAAGCTAAAATGGTTGCCCTGAAAGGCATCAACAAAGTCATGGTTCAGAACAACATGGGAATGGCCCCAGTGGTCATGAACAGGTAAAGAGTTCACTTTGATTCTGCATGAACTTGATTAATAGAAAATGCATTACTGGTAGCGGGAGTAGAGGGTTTTAAAGGAATGACAATACCAGCATTAAAACCCAGCCACATGGATATATGTAACTGTTTGAAGAATTGAAGAATTTCCATTGTAATTAATTGAATTATTATTTTGCATGGCTGTGGTATTCCTGTATTAAAGATTTCCTCCTGCTCCTGCTCCTGTTCCCCCTTGTCCTGAAAGTACACCGCTTCCTCCACAAGTTGTTGGACAGGTAATGAAACAGCTATTTTTCTTAGATGTAATTTAAAATGATATAATGTAAAATATCAAATATATAAAAACATGCTTGTCAATCTTGCTTTCAGGATGGTAAATTGACTCAAGTAGCAAGACTGAATCCTCCCAACTTTGGACCAGGATTTGTCAGTAAGTTCTATAAAAATGTATATGCATTTTCAACTTCTTGGTTTGAAGGTTTGTCAGGAGTAGAAAAGTTAAGATGTTTGTTTTTTATGCTCTCAAGATTGCTAACAAAAGAGCCTTTTTCTTCTTTCAGACAATGCTCAGAGGGCTCAGTACGAGGAATGGCTCCAGGAGACTCAGCAACTACTTCAAATGCAGCAGAAGTTTCTGGAAGAGAAGATCGGAGCTCACAGGAAGTCTAAGAAAGCCTTGTCTGCCAAGCAGAGAACAGCTAAGAAGGCAGGGAGAGAGTTCCCTGAGGAGGACGCTGAGCAGCTCAAACATGTCACAGAGCAGCAGGGAGTGGTGCAGAAACAACTGGAGCAGGTAAATGCCAAGCCTGTCAAGCTCCACTGCCGAGTTCTATCTCAGCCCTACTCCACACAATGGCCGTCCTAAGCATTGTGGTGCTAAAATAAGGTGTATCAGAAAAACATGAAAAAAATATTAAATAATATTATTTTTCTATGATTAAACAAATTAATCAAACTTTCATCTTACAGACAAAGCCACATGAGATTATATCGTTTTGTCACAGCAAGTTGCATAGCAACAATACTCTTGCATTAGTGTAAGGTTAAAATGTGAAGAAGATTAGCACATAAAATGAAATGCATACATCTGTTGATTCTTCATTTTTATTGCTTCAGGTCTTTGGTACACAGATGAGTGACAATTTATTTTTATCTGAAGCAGAGGTGTTGTTTTTGACTGTATCTTATCTGTAGCAAATCTAAATAGTGTTAAATATTAATTAATTGCTCTGATTGTTAAAATAGATAATGTAGCTATAAGATAGGAAGGTATACCTCTGCCTATTTTCTACCCAGACAAACTTGAAAAATTATATTCAAACAGAAGAATTCAAAGTACACAGTCTCCACTGCACCTGTCACTCTGCTTTGACTCTCGAAAAGAGCAGTGCTGAAAAAAAACAGCTTTTGGCTGATTGTACTTTCCAACTCTGGCTCAAAAGGTTTTTTTTTTTTTTTTTCCCGGCTGCTTTTTTAAAGCAAAATTATTCACTTCCTCCCTTGGGTAAACCTGTCCTCATAAGTTTGTCTTTTTTAAATGTGATAAAACAGCTTGCAAGCAGTACATAATTTCATTGTAATTTTCATAGAGGACCTCAATCACATTTTTTTGGTGAATGTCTTATGTTTTGTTCTAGATCCGCAAGCAGCAGAAGGAGCATGCTGAACTTATAGAGGAGTACCGAGTGAAACACCAGCAAAACAATATGACACCCATAATGCCTGGGATGCACCCTATGCCAGGCCCTGCAGCCATGGTCCCCAGTGGACCACCAATGGTTCAGCCCCCCATGAACCCCATGATGCAGATGCCTCTTCATCCTGGCCAGACAAATGCACCTCCACGTATGCCCAACCCACCGCCTGGCTGGCATCCGGGTGCTCCCATGCCAATGGGTGGACCAGGAATGCCACCAATAATGCCTCCTCAGGTACCTGTAGGAAATCCAGGCCAGCCCCATCAAATGCCAATGGGTAATATACCACAGCACTCACAAATGCCTGTGGAGCCTCAGGCACCACCAGCTCCACCAGGTGGTATAAAACCCATGCAGGCAGGTGGTGTGAAGTTTGATGACAACAACCCATTCAGTGAAGGCTTTCAGGAGCGGGAGAGGAGGGAGAGGCTTAGGGAGCAGCAGGAGAGACAGCGGGTGCAGCTCATGCAGGAGGTTGAACGACAGAGAGCCCTGAAACACCGTATGGAAATGGAGCAGCAAGGGATGATGGGGCCAGAAGGGAATATGGCACCACTTGCTCAGATGCCATTTTTTAATGCAGAGCTGCCACAAGACTTCATGCAGCCTCAGAGACCCCCTCTGCAACAGCAGCCTCTAGGTCCAGTGTTTCCCCAGCAGCAGGGCATGCAGCCTGGAATGGGCTCACCACCTGGAACATTTATGCAAGGTGAAAGGAGACCTTTGATGGGCAATGGGATGATGCCCCCAGATATGGGGCCTGGTATTGGGCCTGACAATCTTGCCTTACAAGCACCTAACTTCTCCCAGGGTCAGCCAAGGCCTCGTCAGTTCAGTGGCCCAGGAATGATGCTTCAAATGCCAGGTGAGGGTCCACCATTTGACTCATCTACACCTTTACCATCTAACTTTCCTGGCTCAGGTCAGTCTCTTATCCAACTCTACTCCAACATCATCCCAGATGAGAAAGGGAAAAAGAAGAGGAGCCGCAAAAAGAAGAAAGATGATGACGCAGATTCAGTCAAGACACCTTCAACTCCACACTCTGACCTAACGGCCCCTCTCACACCATGCGTCTCAGACACCTCCTCAACTCCAACCAGAAACACCCATCTCTTCGGAGACCAGGACTTGTCAAGGTCCCCCTTACTGGGATCTTCCACCCCCAGTCACTCAGAGCTGGAAAGGCAACTCTCTGGAGGACAGTGTGGACATCCTGGTATGTCATCGGACACAGCAAGGACACAGGCTCAGGAGCATGACAGGATCCTCAACAACATAAAGCTGGAGCAGACTGATGCCAGTGAGTGTCATGGGCCAAGAGAAGGGGCTATTGGCTCAGAAATTAGCTCTGTGAAGGAGGAGGGGAGTAAAGGAGGCACATCTCCCTTCCCTGCAGGGCAAAGTCCAAACAAGGGTGAGGCTGGAAATGAACTACTGAAGCACCTTCTGAAGAACAAGAGTACACCTCCACCTGGATTTACCCAGCAGAGGTCAGAGGAGAGCCTGCGTTCAGAGGAGGAGGAGCCTACAGACTGCAAAGCCTTGCTGAGGCAAAGCTCCATGGACAGCAATGGGGTCAGTCTTTGTGTTAGTCATACAGTTACAGAGCACTGAGGAGATGATCAACATAATGAGTCATAGACTGACTAAGTGATTCAGATGGGAGCCATATTATAGTTAAATTGGTATGAGTCATAGCTGTCAGTTTTTGAATGAGTCATAGTTCTGTGTTTGAAAACATCTAACTTGAAGCCGCAGTGCTTCTCAAGTAATTTGAAGTTTGTTCGTGACTTTTTATGCAACAGCACCTCTTTTCTCGTCTCCAGGCATACTCAGATAGCACCCCTGACTTTCCTGGACCTCTGCTGCCAGAACAGGAAAAGAAGAAAGGGAGGAACAAGAGGGCACCGAAAGGAGGAGAGAAACCTGCCTCTCGCTACAAGAAGAGGAAGAAGGAAGGAGATGAGAGGCAACTGATGCACTCTGGCACTGACACTGTAATGACCCAAATCAAACAGGTAAGATTGATTTGACCTTATCATCTGCTCCTGACACAATGCTTTATCCCAAATTTAACAGTATTAGTTACACGCAAAATAGAGAATTGCTTCCAACAAGTGCACAGACACTAATTTCACATATCATAAGCACATTACTGTAATAGGGTTTGATGACAGTTGTACACCAAGGTATTAGAAGCTTTTATTATTCAGGAGAGTGGAGGGGGATTCATGATTGTATTGAAAGTCTCTCATTGATTGAGGTTTATTGATTTCGACTTTATGAAGCTGACTCAGTCATTAGAAATGCAGTATGATATCATCTCAGCATCACATTTTATACAGTTTAGCAAACACTAAATAAGCATGTACCATTAGTTTTGTAACATGGATTCTGCTGAAAGGGAAATTACAGCTTAGTCTGTTAACTCTCCTTTAACTATTGAACAGTTAACTGTCTGATGCTGCCCACATTCACCTGCCTGGTTCTGAAGTCTACACAGAAGTAGATAACTGTTCTTCCAGTATTCAATCACAAGACACAAGACCTCATTCTCAGGGATAATTCATGCAGCACTAGCTAATTACACCTTACTTTTTCTTTACATTTTATAGGATGTAAAATAACCTTGATACAAAATGCATGACTACTGTTTATATTGGTTTAAGAATTATCTTTTTGAATTCATAAACAGCTTATATGATCTACAAAATGAGCGCAATTAAATATTTTTCCCTCTCTCTTTAGTGTTTCCCAGTGGTGGTTTGTGCTAGAACACCCACTGCACTTACATGCTTGTTCTGATTTTACTCCAATAATTTCCCCCTTGTTGTTTTTCTCTCCTGACACAGCAGCTCTCCCTGCTGCCCCTCATGGAGCCCCTGATTGGGGTCAACTTTGCCCATTTTGCTCCCTATGGCAGCGGCCAGCTCAATGGAGAGAACCTCTTATCTGGTACTTTTGGCAGCGCCTCACTAGATGGAGTCTCTGACTATTACTCCCAGCTGGCCTACAAGGTGCTTACCCCTAACCTTACTATGTTTAAACTGTGTGAACAGAGTGATGTGTGTTCAGAGTGTCTGCAGCATGGTGTGCTGACATTGCATTGGTATTGATTCCTACAGCAGAGTAACCTGAGTAATCCACCAACACCACCGGCATCTCTCCCTCCCACCCCACCACCTGTGAACCGACAGAAAATGATCAATGGATTTGCCACAACAGAAGAGCTGGCCAGCAAAGCTGCTGCCATGGGTAGGAATACATGAGGGTGTACTATCATGTCACATTTCAGAAGACTTGTAAAGCACAAATTCCAACAAAAGCTTTAGTGACTGTGACATTTTTTCCACTATCTCACATTACACAACAAGTTTAGGAAAATAGAAAGCAGATATGTTGTATTTCCATCATTACAAACAAGCATCGTGTGTGTACATTCATAATGACATTGTGCTCCTGTTTTATATAGTGTCCAAAGGCCTTGTCCCAAAGCCACTACATGTCCCATTTAGGACAGAGGAAGATCTGCTAGCCAGGGCCATCGCACAGGGGCCCAAAACTGTGGATGTTCCAGCCTCCCTCCCCACCCCTCCACACAACAACCAGGAGGAACTCAGGTAACACTGATGAATAACACTAATTCTTTCATAGAATATTGATTAATGCTGTATGATAATGTTATGACGATCAATTTTGGCTCCATGGTTTTGACAGAGGTGGTAAGTTTTGTTTTGTTTTTTTTTTTTTTTCTTTTTTTTTTTGTTTCTCCTCACCAAATGTTAACAGTAACAGAGGACAGGAGCCATGCAAAGACAGGGACACACCTGACAGTTTTGTTCCATCCTCGTCTCCTGAGAGTGTGGTTGGCATGGAGATCAGTCGCTACCCAGACCTTTCTCTGGTGAAGGAAGAGCCACCATCCCCCTGCCTGTCTCCTGTCCTCCCAATGCTTCCTGCGCCTGATGGGAAGGGTAAATAAACACAACTACACTATAATTAAAAACTAATCATCATTAATTGGATTTGTTTGTGTATGCAATTGAAATACACACCTTCAGAATACCTTAACAGTGTGACAAATTTTCTGAATTTCCTCCCTTTTTTTTAAATCCCCTAGGGTCAGAGGTCAAACTGCAAGATATCAAGACTGAGCCATCTGCAATGTTCTTCAGCCCCCCCTTTGGCCATGTCTCTCATGATTCCAAACAAAGGCTGGTGTCTGTAGCTATCACACTGAGACCAGCTGCAGCTGAGGTAAAAAAAAAAAATACTTGATATCAGTATGTCACAGTGAATCAAAAATGCTTTTTATTAATCAGAATCTTAAGTTAAAGGAATTACCCAGATGATGTTAAAGCTATTCATACCTTGCGTACAAGCACCACAAAAATTGCTCAGGATGTAAATGTTTGTGTTTTTTTTTCCTCAGAACATCACGGGGGTAGTGGCAGCCATTTCAGACCTGCTATGTGTGAAGATCCCCAGTAGCTATGAGGTCAGCAGCACCCCAGACAGGGGACCCCTATCTATGCTCAGTGGTCCAAGAGTGGGCCCCCATGGCATGGATCCTCGGCCTCCCATGCTCTTCCACGGACAAGGAGATAATGGAGGGCTTCACGGGCGGCCTGGACAGATGATAAGACCCAGTGGAGCACAGGGGATGATGCAACAGCAGCAGGCACATCATTTCCGCTTCCATCCCAACAGCC
Source organism: Trachinotus anak (assembly GCF_046630095.1). Lineage (NCBI taxonomy): Eukaryota > Metazoa > Chordata > Actinopteri > Carangiformes > Carangidae > Trachinotus > Trachinotus anak. The sequence goes on from NW_027273863.1 coordinate 14,483,380, forward strand.
CAGGTGAGGGAAAACCTAAATGAAACAACAGCATCTCTGATTCCCCCAAGCACTGCAACACTGGCTTAAATCAGACATGACATTTCAATTAAAGGCTAACATAATGACTTGCTGTGAAAAAGCACAAAGCAACAACACAATCTTAATATGTAATTGTCTCCCCTTTAACATCCACAGCAGTGATTATGTTTCTTAACAGTATTTACAAACGCCTGTTTTGTTTTGCATGTCATTATTTGACTTGGGCTGAGGGCAGCATATTGATTTAAGTGATTCTCTCAGCTAATCAAATCAAGTAAACAATTTTTATTCAGAAGACTATAGAATACAAACTGTTGTTTATTGCTTTCAGAGCTCTTGTAACAGGCCTAATGAGTGTTGTCAGCACAGAACCATGTGGATAAGAAATTGACAACTCACCAAGAGACAAAGGCAGTTGCCTCAGTTGTCCAGTTTCATCTCTTTTACTGCTGTAACACAGTGTTTTATTTACAAAGCTAATGTTTATTTGTTTACCTTAAGTCAAGTATCATACCTCTGCAGGGTTTTAATCACAGATTGTATTTTGAAATGGATATCATTTTAAAAAACATGCTTTCTGTTGCATCAGGTGCAGCTGTAGCTCAAGGACCCGACCACAAGACCCCTGCCAGCCCTGGATGTAAACCACATTGGTGCTGCCACTGTAAGGTGGTGGTTCTGGGAAATGGAGTACAGAAATCTATCAAAGATCTCCCTGTCCACATGAAGGTAATGAATCAAACAGTACTAAGGGCAGCAGGGTGGTATATTAAGTAGGTAGACTACCCTTTAACTGGAGCACTTTAGTTGCTAAAAGTGTGATTTTCGAGACCATAGCAAGTCATAGAGAGTCAACAATATTATTGTAGACCAAAAAGCTCTACAACCAGAGTCTAATAAACTACAGGATGCTTTAAATATGGATGGATGTGCCTACATTGAGCCTGAAGGAATGCACACATCCATATATATTCATACACACACAGTACCACAGTAATACTCTGATTATCCTCTGATTTATGTAAATCCAGCCTGCTGGAGTTAAATCCATTTCGGATCAATTAGTGGGTTAAATAGCATACCCCATGATGTCAGTCTTGAGCGTATTTTGGTTATTTAAATATTGAATGTTTTTTGATGTTTATTTCATAACTTCTTTTAACGTCAGTTGAACTTAAGCAGTTCACATTGGTCAGGCTTTGATTTAACACCTCATTCCTTATTCAGCCTGTTAAAACGTGGACATATTTCTCTCACTAGGAATCTGAAGGTCGTTTGAAATCTGAAGACAACCTGGTTTTCTGCAGTCACAGCTGCTTCCTTCTCTACTGTTCCTCATCACCACTGCAATCTAGATCAGCCATAGAAACTAAGGTTTGTACCACTAACATGCAGAAACACCATAGTGAATCCAAATAACATGCAGTTATTATGACTTACTTCTTTTCCCATATTTTCAGGAATCAGTGTCCCTCCTTCCAGCCTCAGAGCAAACCGAGGGCCTTTCTAAGGCTCAGCACCAGTACAGTAACAACATGTCATCACTGGATGTTCATTGCCTGGCTCAGCTTCAGCCCAAGCAGTCTCCCCCCTCTACCCCTCCTATCCCCTTCCCCATGGCAGGTGAGACACCAAAGATAGAGACAAAGTCTGATGCCATCAAAGTGACAGTGAAGCTGAAGGCCCGGCCACGGTCCCATGACGGCTGGCACCAGGGAAAAAGACAGAAAGGACTCCGTTGGAGGAAATGGACTGTCCAGGTAGTGGTTCCAAGAGGGAATTCCCAACTCCCAGATGAGGATAAGATTGATGAGCTCCTCAAGAAACTTGGGGCCTCCCTGCGGCCTCCTGCCTCACTCCGGGACCACAGACGTTGCTGTTTCTGCCACCAGTTTGGAGATGGGATCACTGATGGACCCGCTAGGTTACTTAATCTCGACCTTGATGTGTGGGTTCACCTAAACTGTGCTCTGTGGTCGACTGAGGTGTATGAGACCCAGGCTGGCGCCCTCATCAACGTGGAGCTTGCACTGCGTCGTGGTCAAACAGTACGCTGCGCCTACTGCCAGCAGACAGGAGCCACCAGCGGCTGCCACCGCCTACGCTGCACCAATGTCTACCACTTCACCTGTGCTCTGCAAGCTCAGTGCACCTTCTTCAAGGACAAGACCATGCTATGTCATGCCCACAGGCCCCGGGGAACAGCAGGACAAGCGCTGGAGCATGAGCTGCGTTGTTTCGCTGTCTTCCGACGGGTCTATGTCCAAAGAGATGAGATGCGGCAGATTGCAACTGCTGTACAGCAGCCTGAGTTAGGCTACACCTTCAGAGTCGGCAGCTTGGTGTTGCATGCGGTGGGCCAGCTAACCCCTCTTCAAATGGCAGCTTTCCATTCCCCATCAGCCATCTTTCCAGTTGGCTATGAGGCTTGCCGCATTTACTGGAGCATGCGTCATGGCAACCGCCGTTGCCGCTACGTCTGTTCCGTTGAAGACAAAGAGGGACGGCCAGAGTTTACCATCAGAGTCATCGAACAGGGTTACCAAGACCTTGTCCTGACTGACAACTCGGCTAAAGGTTTGTACCTAATGATTCATACAGAAATATGTTTGTTGTGTGTTCCAGCCTTTTCAGAGTATAGGTTTTAACCATCGAGTATGCTTGTCTCTCTGTAAACAGGAGTGTGGGATAAGGTTCTGGGTCCTGTTGCTGACAAAAGAACTGAATCAGGCACTCTGAAGCTGTTCCCTGTTTACCTGAAAGGAGAGGATCTGTTTGGGCTCACAGTCCCTGCGGTCACCAAGATCACTGAATCGGTTTGTAGCTGCTTTTTGTGATTTATTTGTTAATTTATCTTTTACTCACAGTAAAGAATATGTCATGTAAACACAAGTACAGATCATATTTTGTAGAGGCTGAAGCATAAAACTCCTCTTTACTCATTTTACTCATTCATTTCAGCTCCCTGGAGTAGAGGCTTGTGACACGTACTCGTTCCGTTATGGACGCAATCCACTTGTGGAGTTGCCTCTCATGTTCAATCCAGCTGGTTGTGCCCGTGCCCAGCCAAGGACAAACTCCCCCTACACTTCACTGGTGATAAGGTACCTTTGGGGAAAGTTGACATTAATCTGTGGTCACATGCGGTATTGCAGCATTTTGCTAATTCACAATTTTCCAAAAATATTATTGATTTTTTTTTTTTTTTTTTTTAAACATTGTTTTTTTCATGATTTCCTCCTTCAAAATAAAGGCCACAACCACAGGCTGTATCCAGCAGCAATGCTAGGTCTAACCAGAATGTGGCCCAAGGAGAAGGTGGTGCCCCCCATAACAAGCCTCCAGTAGTGCACCCCAGGTCCTCTCAGTACCGCTGGATGAAGAGTGAGTGGAGAGCCAATGTCTATCTTGCCCGCTCCCGCATCCAGGTGAGTCTTAAAATAAATATTCAGTTTAATTTTCAGTTAGGATTGAATGAATCCAATGCTCCTGGACTCCTGTGAACAAAATGAACAGCTACATATGTAATGTATTCACAGGGCTTGGGGCTGTTTGCTGCTAGAGACATTGAAAAACAAACCATGGTGATCGAGTACAATGGAACCATCCTACGAAATGAGGTTGCCATCAGCAAGGAGAAGATCTATAGATCTCAGGTATACATTTGTGTTAAATACTTTTTGAGCTAAGAACTCTCTATGTAAAGTTACTTTTGCCATCAAGTTAATTCCCTCTCCCTTACAGAACCGAGCAGTGTTCATGTTCCGCATCGACAGCGAACATGTTGTTGATGCGACTCGAACTGGAGGGCTAGCAAGGTACAGTGAGTTTCTATGCGCATCATCTGTGGTTATGTGACTTCTAGCCTATTTTATATTACACATAATAAGCATGGTGTTTTATGGCTTCTGTCTGAATTATTATTGTTATTATTATTGTTGTTATTATTGTTGTTATTATTATTATTATCATTTTTTTTTTTTTTTTCATTTTGTAAAATATGATTATGGTTTTTATGTTCACACAGTTTCTGTTACCACACTTTCCTCCTGGGTGTTAAGCACACATCATTTGCCACTGTGGATCTCCTGGATTAGTGTCTTTAACTACATACATAAATTTAATATTGAACTAATATCTTGATACAGCTCTGGGTTGCTTTTGTACAATGGACCTAACAGTTAAACTTTCGGTAATACTTTTGTAATGGATGTGTGCGTGATCCTATTTCATTGTCCTACAGCTCCAACTTTGCTTTACTTACTCATTAAAAGAACTGGATCGTGTGTTCCGAGATGGCACCTCATTCGTTGTACTACACCAAAATGCCTTACAGTCCAGTGCTGTTCCTGGAGCCTCTTGCGTTTTTCAAGTCATTTTAAAAACTTTGCCTATACTTAAACTTGTATTTATAAAGGTGACAGTGATTTTAAAGCTGTTTTAATTGGAATTGAAAAAGTCTGGATTTTAAGGGGAAAAAATACAATTTACACTTAAAAAAAGTTTTAATAGATCTGAATTAAGTTTACAATATTTAAATGGAACATATAGCTGCTTCTTTTATAGTAATCTGTAGATTTTTTTGTGATATGAAATAAATCTGTTCTGATTTCTTACACAGATATATCAACCACTCTTGTGCCCCGAACTGTGTTGCTGAGGTGGTGACATTTGAAAGGGGATACAAAATCATCATCAGCTGCATTCGCAGAATTGAAAAAGGAGAGGAGGTGAGTGTCTTCTTTAATTTGACGGAATTTTTGGCCCTGTTCAGACTTGGTCTTAACCAGTCACAAGTGGACAGCAGAGTACAGTTATGACTGCTTCCGGGATGCATTCAGGACGCATTTGAAATCCAATCACTCAGATGACATTCGGAGGTGGTCCGGGCCACATGTGACCACATTCTTTTAGCTTTCAACTCATCCTGGGCCACATCAAAGGACTGTACCTTCGTCCTCTGCCACACTCTAATTAAATCCCGTCACAGTTTGATAATGAACTGAAAATATTTTACTGAAACCTTATTTCACTGTAGAGCTGTGCTCACTGCAATGCATATGTGTAAATTTGCATATAAAGCAGGGAAGTGAGATCCAATCACAAGTAGTCACTTGAGATGCATGTGAAGATGTGTTTTAAAGCCAGGTGTGACCTAACATACTTAGAGCTGACCACTTGTGATCGTATCACTGAAGACACATGTTAATGTCAGCTCTGAACAGGGCCTTTGTTTAAAATGTGCAACTGTGATGCTGAAAACTGATTTTTCTGTCCATGGTCTCCAGTTGTGTTTCGACTACCAGTTTGACACCCTGGAGGGTCAGCACAAGATCGCCTGCCACTGCGGAGCTCCTGAATGCAGGAAGTGGATTAACTAAGGAAAAACAACAAAGCTAAATGCATTCCTTGTTATAGTGTGTGGATGCTATGATCTCTGCACTGAGAAAAAAAAGGCTTCACACTAAAGTCATTTCATGAGTGAGCAGAAGGCCTGAACCCTTGGAGGAGATGAATGAATTTACACATTAGTTCATTAAGTTCTTGGGAAAATCATGGGTGGAGGAAAGGAAACTGTAACACAGTAGCAGGATGTGACTTGTGCCATATGTGAGGGGCTCTGTGTATGAGATGCCCTTGTCTGTCTGTATGTATCTGTGTGTTTGGTGTACATGGGGTGAGGAATCCACCAGCGAATGAGAAAGCACTGTGCAGGGTGCGGCCTTATTGCTTACTAAGGGCAGGCCCTTTTGTTTCATACTGTTAATGTATACCGTATGACTAAATGTAGACATCACTGAATGAGGAATGTACAGCAATGAATACTGCGAAGGGAATATTAACTTGCACTAAAAAAAAAAACAAAAAAAATAAAATAAAAAAAAAAACTGAACACACACACACACACATACACACACACACACACACACACACACACACACAAACTTTTAAAATACTTGATTCCATGAGTCAGTTTTATCATAGGTCTCTGTCATGTGATTTGTGTGGAATTCGAGAGGTTTTGTATTTATTAGAGTGAATGAATTTTATTCTCAAAATGATGAGACTGAGTTGAAGAAGGCTAGATTGCTATTGTTTTTGAAGATTGAAGAAGACATGCTGTTACCTTTGTATAAATGTATATAAAGAAAACTATAGGAATAACCGACCAAATACTACCTTAACCTTCTTGATGTTTGGGTGTTTTTGAATTGTTTCTGTTCTGTTTGTCATTGAAATTTATTTAAGATGGACGTTATTTCAGTTTGAGAGTATATATTATGATTATTCTGTACAGAATTTGTAATATAACCACAATAATTCACAAAGTATTTTTGTTGTATTAAAAGTAAGGTATTGTAGCGTATTGTTTTGTGACTTACACATACTTTGACCACTCAAAAAAGAAATATTTTTGTTGACTAACGTAACGAGTTATCAGTTACAGAAACAAAGAGAAAAAAAAGACTCTTCAAATAGTAAGAGATCATTGTGATCTGTTTGCTGTTAATCAGGTTTCATTTTAAAGAACTGTGAATTAGGTTTTGAAACCCAAAAAACAACTTTTTAACTTTTTAACACAAATAGGAACACCGACATGTATTTATCTTTTTCTGTTTTTACTTTACTTTTAAAACAAGGTGCAAACGTCTAATGATGATGTGAATTAGACGAAACCAGTGTGTGACAGAAAGAATGGGGAACTCTTATTTGGAACCATAGGGTGTTTTACCTTTTTGGACAGAAATGGCATTCTCCTTAATCAGAAATATTTCTTATACTGACACTTCACAAGTCACATGCTTAGAAACGGAAGAGTTTTTGCGTGCACAATTTCAAGTTGACTGTAAAATTTTGGAGACAGTCTTAGAACTTGTAATGTATATGGCATGTATTTTTTTAACTTTCCGAAGACTCAATTGTATATATTTTCTCAATGAATGGTTGTAACAAAATTGTTTCTTGATATTTTTCTTCTCTTGTATGATATTACATCATCCTGCCAGTGTGTTTGTGCTACATTTTCTTGGTCGTGTAAAGTAGTCAGATTTTTTTTTTCTTTCTTTTTTTTTGAAAATGCCTTTTGAAGTGTACAGAGTATGGAGTTTGTGGAATTGAATTTAGAAACATTTACAAAAATAAACTATTTTACATGTTAGCATGTCGTGTGTGTAGTTTATCATTTTCGTACGCATTTTCCATTTTGTAAATATAGTGTTGGAGTGTTTTATAGCCATTTCTTTCCTTATAGAAAACAGCCTCAATGTTCAGGACTGTTAAAATGACAAAAACTTTATGCTAAAGTGGCACCATCACTCAACCCTTGTGACCTTCACAAAATTCAACATAGCCTAATTATTTCTAGACCAATTAACACATACATTGTGCACTTTGGTTATATTTTTAAAAAAATGCATTACTAAATGTACTAAATGTTTATGTTCATATGACAACATGAAAACACAAAACTACGAGAGTTGCAGTTATGCTGAACACAAATGTTCTGTTGTCTTAACATAAAACTGCCACAATTTTCTTGCTTTTACCGGCTTATTTTCTACTACATATACTTGTAACATTTGTTTTAAATATCAGGCCTGCCGGGAGTTCAGCCTCTTAGCTGAATGAAAACAAGAGAGGTTTTTATGGTTAGTCCAAACGATGAAAGACTGCTCAGCCCCTTCCAGTCAGTGTTTCCACTCCTCTAAAGCCCAAACCACTGCTAATAACTCAAGATAGCCCACATTATTATTACGCTCCGCTGGGGACAAGCACCAAGAGAAAAAGGTGTGGGGTGTAATTTAGAGGTGTTGTGTCCTGGAGCGTTGGATTAGCAGGGTGTGCACTCCTGTTTTTGAAGCATCCACTTCAACTACACTTTACTGCAAGGAGGGAATGGGATGAGTTAATACTAGAGCAGAGGTGAAAAGCTGTGTCTGCCTCATGTCCAAACAAAGGGATGGGCTGTGGATGTGAGTTGGGTTAGGGGGGGCTGCCAGTTGCCTGTAGTCTTGGATAAACTTGCATTCGAAGTTAGCAAACCCAAGGAACTAACAGCGCTGCTTATGTGTACTGGGTTTGGGCCATTCTGCCTCCAGCTGGACCTTAGCTTGATCAGTCTTCACCTGCCCCTGCTCCATGACAAAAGCCCAGGAAACTCAAAGAAGACACAGAAAACGTTTTTCAGCCTTAACGAATGACTTGATCTTGTTCTCCAATAACCTGCGTATCACTAACCTCACATGCTGAGTGTGTTCCTCCATGTTGCAGTAGAAGATGAGGATGTTGCGCAGGTAAACTAAGAGGAACTTGTTCAGCATATCAGAAGGGCTTGGAAAACGGCAGGGGTGTTGGTGAGGCTGAATGGCATGACAAGATGCTTGAAATGGCAAAGGGGTGTATTAAACGCTGTTTTCCACTGGTAGGTAAGTGGCGGTAGGTGTTGCGGAGGTCCAACTTTGACAACACGGTTGCAAAAGCTGAGTCAATGAGAGGGAGCAGGTACTTGTTTTTACTGTTATGTCATTTAACCCTCCATAGTCAATGCGGAGGTGTAGGGTGTAATTTTTCTTTTCCACGAAAAAGAAACAGGCTCTAAATGGAGATGAGGAGAGTTGAATTAAACTAGCCAAGAGAGAGTTGTGGATGTATTTTTCCTGTAAAGGCAACTTGTGTGCAAGGGGGCAACAGGGAGTAGGTCAATTGCACAGATGTATGGTCTATGAGGATTCAGAGACTATGTTTGTTCCTTGCTAAAGACGTCACCTAAATAATGATACCTGGCAGGAACGACGGAGAGGTCTGAGGGCTCAGGCATGGGAGCAGCAGAAACCGCACTTGGGTCTAAGGCTGACTAAAGACTGTGAGAGTGACAGAATACTCTCCAACTAACAACAGTTTCGGTGGATCAGTCTATGTGAGGGTTCTGAAGTTTTAACCAAGGCTGTCCTATAACAACAGGTGCATGAGGAGAGGTGATGACAAGAAGTTGAATAGGATGAGACTCAGAGGTGCTGTGCGATGTGTGATGCCGTCCAGGATGTTTACATCCTTAGGGGCGTTTAAGGGTTCTAGGGGAACACCAGTTTGAGACATGAGGTTGGAATCACCTGAATCCACCAGGGCCAACGGGGGAATGGATTCACTGGTCACGAGAAGGGTGACATTAAACTACATACGAGGATGATGGGTTTTGGTAGAAGTGGAGGTGCAGCTCATCAGTATCCCCCCACTTACTGGCAAGCCTAATCTTTTGGCAGAAGGGGACAAGAGGTGAGGAAAAGGCCGGCCTGGCTGCAGAAAAGGCACAGTTTTGAGCTCATGTGATGCTGTCACTCAGCAGGACTGAGTCAAATTCCCCCAACTGCATGGGCTCATCTGGAGAAGGGGATAGTGAAGAAGTGATTCATTGGCTGGGGGTGGCCTGACTCATGGAGCTCACTCAGAAAGGGGGTCTGGATTGGGAGGCACAGGGTGGAGACTTGTGGGTGGCTTGCCTTCTCTCTATGCCATTCATGAAGACAATTATCGAAGCAGGTTGCTATTGAGATGAGGGAATGAGGTCATCTGTCTTGTCTCTAGCCGCTAACTCATCTTTTATGTTCTCAGCTAATGCACGGAGAAAAACACACTGAAGAGAGGCCTCGTCCCGCCCACTCTCTGCAGCTGGTATCCTAAATTCAACACAGCAGTCCGCAACTGACCTGTTACCCTGACAAAGAGAGAGAAGGCAACTAGAAGCCTCCTTGCCTTGAATGGGGAGGTCAGTTTTTTTTTTCTTAATTCAGCCATGAAAACAGAGTTTTATCATTTTAGTCTGCTTACTCTGTTTTTCTGCAGCGGATACTTTGAGGATGGGACACTATATTGTAATCATGGATTGTGCATTTAAAGGACAACCAAACCCTTTTGAAGTACTCACATTCCTTATTCCTGTGCCCCAGAACTGTCTGGTCAATGTTTGCGAACATGCAGCGCTCTCCTCTAAAGCTGGAGACTCAAGGGAGGACCTTAAAATGTGGATCTTCTATAACAATTAATGGGGCCCTGAAGCTGTGGGGCCACAAAATGTTTGTGTAATTCCTTACACCAAAATGAGTGTTTCAAATCTCCAATCTGAAATCTAGATTAGCCTATCAGGGGGCACACAACATAGCTACAGTAGATTATGGGGTTGGCAAGGTAATTTATTTCCCCCAGTGGCTCGAAGTAATTTCAGCTACATAACTCCAGTAGTTTGACTGATGAAAGCAAGCCTCTGACATTTTTAGACTATGACATTTACAAGCAAGGCTATACTTCCAGGGTATGTTTTCTGCTATATTAGTTCACTATTTGCACTCAATAGCTAGAGCTTAATGTGGGAGGTTCAATTAAAAAGAGTAATCCTGTCCCTGAATTCCACATTTTAATTTGTTACTTATGCCATTTAATGGATATTTTAGTGGAATACACAGCTGCTTCACAAAGTCAGTGCCCCTTGTGTTGTCTATGAAGGAGCCTGGTCTGAAGATTATTTTCCAAATTGTAACGTGACATTTTCAGACTTTCATTTAGTCAGAATTGCTTTCAAATTAATGAACTGTATTTTTTATAAATGTTGTGAGATGATAATTTATTAGTAACTTGGTCTTTTACCTTCACTTACTGATGTAGTTTGTGAACTTTGAAGATTCCTTCACACGCAGCTGAAGTGTATGGATTTTGTTTCACTTGCAACTGATGTTTTTCTAGACTCTTCCCAGGGGAAGATTTTGATGTCTTTTCTTTGTCTCAAAGAAATAAAAATGGTCTTATTTGGAGATCACTGAATTCCGACCTGTTTCTCCTAAACCCCTCCTTAGGAGAAATAAGGAGGAAAGAAGAGATCAAGATCTGAGAAATCATTCCTGTCCAATTTGAGAATAACAGGAGAAACACAAGAAAAGCAGGAGATCTTATGCTGTGGTTACAAGTCTTCATTTGATCACAATCACAATTTCAAGTGTTGTGCAGGCTCATTTATAAGCCAATCGAGTTTTCATTAAGATCTTGCTGCTGTCTTAAGAGCTGATTATTTCAGACAAGTAAAGGTCAGAGCAGTGAGAGAAAAAAAGAGACTATCTTAAGATCTTAGGAGTTGAAATAAAGAAATACAAAAAATGGTCCAAATCTTATATATTGCTCTGAACTCAAGCTCAGTTGTGTTTAGGAGAAATAGACTAGACAAAGAAGAGATCTTATCCTTTTGTATTTTCCTTTCCTCTGGGTTGCTTCATGTTGGTTTACTGCGTGTCCATAAGAGTGTGAATACTCTTGTTGTGTAAATGTGTCATTTATTAAAGGGCAGTCATGTAATCCGATTGTATCTTGCATCTAAGGGAAGGGTCGGCATGAGGAAAATATAAGGAAATTATTAAAAACCATTCTGGCCCACCGGCAGAACTGTTAATGGGCCGAGTCTGGCATGTGTGGTGTAGCTCATGGAGGTTATGGGTTGCTGGACTCCAGTCAGACCGCACTTCAGTCGGATCTCTCGGATCACTTGGCCCAGACCAGAGTGATATGAACAACAGCTTAAGAAAAGTAAAATGGGGAATAAACAAGAGCAGAAACCACTCATCTGGGACAGTTTTGGGAGTCGGATGAAAAAGAATACGGGGCGTGCAGGGGAGAACCAGAGCATTTTAAGATTTTAAGATTCCCCACGACAAAAACCAAGATGGCCATAGTGAACTGGTGCCTGGCTCTCTGTACAGTCCAAAATCAGTAAGTAGAAACTGGGGTCTCCTCTCCTCCTCCATCATGGAGGTCTCCAGATAAACCTGGACCTCAGGGAAGAAGGGACCTTCACCCAGGCAGCATCAGAGGCTTTATAACCTGTGTTTTGACAAGAGCTATAATAATAATAATAATAATAATAATAATAATAATAATCTATTGCTGTGTTTACAGAAGCTATATGTTGCATTTATCTCATGTCACAATCCAGTCAGACTGAGTGGCACTGACATCTGTTGGTGAGGCATGTGTGTGCATAAGACCTGCCTGGTGCTGCGTCAAAATGAGCTCCCCCCCTTCAAAAACTTGTTTTCCTGCATGCGTGTGTCCTCAGTTTGGCCTTTTCTTGTTTTGCCACGGCACACGGAAACGATTGTAGGAGGGAAAGGAAGTGCGCTTAAGAAATGACAAGTGGCCTAAATGTGGCATATCTGCAGCCCCGCTTCCTTGTTACTATTTTAAATAAAATAAAATGCTATTGTATCTTTACCAGATCTCAGCGCTGCGCTGCTCTCGGGTCGGGGGAAACACACACATCTCTCGGGGCCACACAACACCTGTAAACAGTGCGTGCTGAGGCTCACTTGAAGAGGAGCGCCCTGCCTCTTTTTCGCCACAGCCGAGCCCACTTCCTGGTGGATGAGGCGGCTCCTCCGTGTTGTCGTCGTAGTAAGTGCAGGGGGCAGCGAAGGCGAGGTGGAGGCGGGCGGCGGTGCAGCAGTAGTTTGTTAGCACGCTGTTGTGCGGGGTTTTTTTTTTTTTTTCCTTTTTTGCCTCTTTGAAGGAGAAAGAAAAAAAAAAAATGGGAAGCACGGTGATGGAGTCCAGCAAGCAGAGCTCGAAGAAAATCCCAAAGAAGAGGAGAAGTCTGCGGATTAACATGCCAGTGAGTCGGTGAAGTATCAACTAATTTGGCTTCCTACTGTGACTTGTTGAACTTTTTTTTTTTTCTTGTTGTTGTTTTGTTTTTGTGAACTCGGGACTTCCAGCCGTGTGTTGTTTGCCTGTGTACGCAGCCTGAAAAGACGGTGTGTGATTGACAGCTGTCTCTGCATCACGACTTATCAGTTCATCGGTCTGCCGCCAACACATGGCTCGTTTATGATCCACGAAGCGGCACTGTTAGAGAGAGCAGGTTGTTTGTGCTGCTGGAAATGTGTTTTGAGGACATCTGTCTCCTGTAAACACTTCACACGTCCAACACTAAGCCTTTGACGTGATGTCATTGCAGCCAACTCCCCTGCTACGGCTGCAACTCGAATAACCACCTCGATTAAAATGTCAGGAAGTTGTGAAAAAAAAAAAAAAATGCCAAGGTGAAAACTAGATGAGATATTTATGTACAACAACTAAGGGCAGGTGATTGTCTCGTTTGAACAGCTGGAATAACATTATATAACGTTTCTGTTTAAAAATGACTTCCAGATCAAAATGGATCCAAATTATTGCAGATCAGCCCATCGATGAAAAGACACATCACTTTAAACTAGTATATACATATATCTAAATATTGTGAGGAAAAGCAAGTGACACTAAGCAAAGGAAACATTTCAGAGGAACCAATCTACTCCAAAGCAATGAGTCATGATCCATTATGGTCCCTATACTGAGGGTCTCTGTTTATCTAACCTAATTTCAGTAGTCAGACTCAATTTACAATTGTCTCTGTTCATTAATCTGAGCAATTTGTGTCTGGGATTGTGTGTTTCTTTGCTCCACGAGCCTACGAAGAGCTGTGAAGTGAATAGTGTCGTTCATGGTGCACTTTCAGGCGTTCTTGAACCAACTGTTTTTCAGTGTCTCAAGGATAATGTGAGCACACTTCAGCGACAGTTCATTAGTTTTATCTTGTACTATTGATAACAGCCATCTTGCTATAGCTCACAGGCACACATTTTTCGGATAGCATCCATCAGATCCATCTACGGCGACCTTTTCCAACTTCAATCATACGTGGGCCGCATATGATCTGTGTCTTTAAGATTTCTTCTTTTTTTTTTTTTTTTTTCATATTTTTGTGTGACGGAAATGCAGGTGCCATTTGCAGGTGTGTTTATTTTGAAAAATTACTTCCTCAATCAGAAGTAAGCTAATGGTGAATGCACCACTGCTTTTACAGCCGACTCTCAAGTGCTGGGTGTTTTCCAGCGACACATGAAACCCCCCTCATCTCAACCTAGAAGAAAAATTGATACAGGTGCATGAAAGATAGCGGAAACAGTTTTGCATGGTCATCTAATTACATCTCTGTCATTAAAATGGTGCAGCATGCAGAGCATCATCTGTCTGAGGTGGAATGTACGATCCATGCCTTGGTATGGGGAAGGAGTGTGTTATGTGTTGCATTTTTTTGCAAAGGTTCCCACTGTTGCAAAACATGTTTGTCTTCTTTTTTGAGCCTAAAGCTGGTGGTTTGAACGATTTTCACTTTTCCTCAAAGTCATGAAGAAGCGCACCATTGTAATTTTTTGGTTTTAAAACTGGCTAAAGCTGCATGTAGTGGCTAACAATACATTCATGTTACATGTAATGACATGCCATTTTGTTTTTCTGCCCTTTTTCCTTGAAGCCAGATTTACCCTTGACACCCAGATTTCTTTTTCGTGCAGGACTTTGGTGCATTTACGTCCCCTCAAGTTGAGACAAGTGGCTCAACCAAAAGTGGAGCTCAGACGGTACAGAAATTATTTTCATTTAATTATTTTCGTGTCATCATTTTTCTTTTCCTTGCCAATTGTTTGTTTTCTCAAGCTTGCTTTCTCCCCGGACATGATTTGTCTTGTCTGTTTGGCTGTGTTTGTTTGGCTTTGAACACATTTAGACGTGGATCTGAGAGAGCAAAATATTACACAAGGCCATCTCTCCCATTCTGCCAACCCTTGCTGGCTTACAGTAACATTACGCCCACTGTGTCCAGGCGTAGCACGATCACATATAGGAATACAGGAAATTGATTTTTCTAAAAGAAAGCAGCCTCTTCCTACTGTCTGCTCTAATTGATTTGAATAGGAATAATCCTCGACCGTTAGCTCATGTCCACCAGAATACATATTTCAGTTTTACCTCAGTAATATTTTTGCAATGCTGATTTAAAAACCTCAGTTGTCTTGTGTTTTGAAAGACCTGATCTATATCTGGACAAAATCCTGATAGCTTGTTTCACTTGCTCTAACAAGCTCTTGCACAATGACAGAGGGAGAGTTGTTGGCAAACAGAGGAGATGGGTGTGTGCTCTTACTCCCTGAGATTTGTCACAGGATTGGTTTAAGAAAAAATGTGCATATGGAGTAGGGCCAGCCTTTAGCAAATACCATCGTGAACCCTCGTTAAGGAAGGAGGAACCAAACAATTCTCCCTTTTTTTGATTTGACTTGTTACAAATTCAGTGAGTCGCTAGTGTTTTTATTTGTGTATTTCCCTTCTATAGAGCAGCAGTGGTTCTTTTTGCACAGCATATCATCATGCAGCTGATCAGATTTTTCCAAATTATACAGGCTTTTATCTACTAGTAATGTTACCAAAACACTACTGTTACATTTCACTGTTTTCAGTAAATACAACCCCTGAGCTGCAGCTCAGTGCATATTATAATGCTTCACTGTATCAGGGCCCACAAATGGTTAAAAGATTTGTTATTGGCACATCCAGAGCAGGCAGCAGTCAGTGGTGGGAGGAGGCTCTCAGTGTCTCCAGCTAGATTGGCTGCCGTCTCATGTTTTGGTATGGTATCTGCACAGCAAATAAGAGAAGGATTTCTCAGCCTGTTTACACGGTACCAACCTTGCAAAGACGAACTTATAAACACAGAAAGACATAATGCAAAATATACACCATTGCTTAACAAAGAGAAGTCCTGGCTGTGAACCTGATGTGCTTTTAAAAACCTGTATCAAGGGTCAGGCTGTTAAACATGGTGCCCTGTGAAAACACTACACATCATGACATGATATCTTAGTCAGAGGAAAGGATTGGATCAGGACAGTGTTTTACAAAATCATTTCAGCTGCCAAATATTGCAGCTGAATTGCAAACTTGTCAATACTGTTTCCTCTTTTGCTCTAATTAAGTCTTGTAGGGCTGTTTGTTGGATAAAATGAGATTTTTTTTTTAGGATAAGGTTGTTTTGAGTAAAATGATCTCTAGAATCCAAACTGACTAGAAAACAAGTGAAAAATACTGTGCCAAGAAAGTCCAGTAATCAATATTGTTGTTTTTTCAGTAAGTAAGTCTTATCTCCTCTCCTTGTTTAACAGCTGGATCATGAAAGAGCATGTACCTTATTGCACTTTGCTCATACGGCTCTTTATGAGATACAATTAAGGGTTACAATGTAGCTAACTATGCAAAACATGTAGAAAAAAAGAGAAGTGACCACAATAGCTAGCCCTCACAAAAAGTGTAACCATTGCCTGTCATTTCACAATAAATCTCTCTCTTCTCTACATTTCCTCATTCAGTGTGGCTTTTTGTTTTGGATCCTGTTCTGTGCAAAGTTGTTCACAGTTTTGCTCTGTGACCTCTCACTCTCTCATTTAATGTTGTAGGAGCACACAGTGCATGAACTCAAGTGCAGGAAAATAAAACTGCCTCTTAATTGTCTCTCAGGGAGATCGTCTCATCCGTTCAGCCGACCCCACCACAGGACTGCCTACGAGGAGCCCTGCCAGCGCCCCGCTTCCCCCCTGTCCCCAGTCTGCTCCAGTACAATCGAAGACAAGCTCAGGTTCGCCCAAAACCATCTTCCCCTATCCCTCCCACCAGAACTCCCCACCCAAGTCCCCCCGCCGCCTGAGCTTCAGTGGTATCTTCCGCTCGTCATCCAACGCTACACCAGCAAGCATCAAAATCTTCTCCAGAACTAGGAGAGGTGAGTCAGAAAGCTAACATTGCTCTGACTGGTCATTCACAATAAACACTCCACACTTGCTGATGGAAACTGATTGGGTGATACCAGCTGGTGAATTGACTACAACTATATTCTAATAGTTTCAGTTTTAACTTCCAGTAAAGAAAATCACATAAAAGAGTGTGTCATGTGGTGATAGAGCAGATCAGTGCTCATGTTATTTTGTGCTAAGAGCAGACCTAGGACGTAGACAGTTGTAGAGGAAGTCAGGCACAATAGATGAAAGTATGTTATCTGAGAGATGACTTGGTTTTCCTGTTGAGTATACAAGGTAAAACCACATACAGGAACCTGCGTCTATCTGATTGAGTTCATGAGTTCAGATATTTTGCAGCGTGTAACATAAAAACATGACATGTAGCATTTTTATAGGAATGCACATTGAACATTATTATGCCTATTAGGGAGTGGGAGCGTGGGAAAAACCCACTGCTTTGTTTTGTGGTGTCCTATATGCCAACATGGTCACAAGCCTTGTCAGACAAATGTTCCTTCATTATCAGTCACCTTCTCATTGATGTCAACAACTTTCTCTAGGAAAAGGAAATAGTCGGCTTTGTTTATTGTCAGAATCAAAGAGGGGTTTCTTATCCTAATCCCTAGCAATGCAGTGCATTCCAGAGCCATTTTGTTAGATGAAGTTACAGGTTTGGCATTCCTCAAATGGGCGAACAGCCATATCACCATTAAAACTCAATAATGACATAATGGTACTACTGCTATGCACAAAGAAGTGGAAGTGACACAGAGCAGGCAGAACAAGGACTTGTTTTATAAGGAACAGACCTATCAGGCAGATTTTCAGCTCTCGTGTCTCCATGTATTTGGGTAGCTGACAAACAAAAACCAGCCTGTTTCACATGGTAACAGCCCTGCTGGAAGCAGCATCAAACCGCACAAAGATGAGTCATATGTTTTTGGCGCGCACATATACCCATTCTTCTCTGCTTCCTCACAGAGAGTCAGTTTGGCAGTAGTTGGTGGAATAGCACTGTAGGGGCCAGACCTCAAGAGTCAGCATGCTCTGTTTACTCTTGAGATTGTTATTGATGGTAACCAAACTAAAACATTCCAAGACACACCAGCTCCTGTGGCCTTTAATGCCAGCCGCTCAGGATTACCCATGTCTGCTGTGGTTTGAGACATTACATCTCGTCCAGTGTTTTACTGACTAATGATGTGGCTTTAAGTGAATGGTGGCCAATGATTATATCAACAAAGTATGCTTATAAATGAATATCATACAGCAGATGAGTGGGCACACCAGCCTCTCTATTTTATTAGGGGGATGTTTTTGTAGGCACCACACTTTCACCACAAGGGTGTGCTGAAGGCAAAGTCTTGTCTTGATTTGACTTTCAGACTAGGCCTGGTGTTTTAATAACATCTATGTTATTACTGTTTTTTTTTTTTTGTAAACATTAAGGCATTTTTTTTTCAGAAGTTTCCAATTTTCTAGCATCAAATTTTGTTTTGTTTGCATATTATTCACTGGAGAAATTATTTTTCTCTAGTGCATTCTCATATTTGCTACAAATATGAGCAGAATGTCTCCTCATTTCCAAGTCTTCTAAATGTGTGTTTTCCCATCGCCTGGACATTGTCAGTCTCTTACTGCTGAAGGCAACTGTAGTGGTTTCATACCCTTATCTGGAAGTGACCAGGAGCTGCTCTCACAACCATGCAAGTTTTTTTTTCTCTCTCTCCTTCTCCCTGTTGCTACTGTGTGCTGTATGTTGTCAGTAAATAGAGGAACTGAGCAGTTTTGACTTTCCAAATTCACAAAACACAGGCCTTACAAGGGCAGGATGATTTTTTTTAATAGAGAAGCTAAGCTAGGGAAGAGCTTAACAAAATACATCTTTGAGGCCTAGACATGTGTATTTGTAACATGAACAGTATTTAAAATCCTCCTGGATCTGAAACCTAGCAACCTTAAATACAAATGGACGCAAATTGATTTTTCTAGGCTATGAAAAAATTATTACAGTGAGTATCTAAGTAAGATGTTTGAGGTGAGAGATTTCATCATTGATATGGAAACCCCTGACTCATATTGGTCATTGACCCACTGAGCAGAGTGGAACACTTGCATAACATGTTAATTGAGATCTGTACTGGACATGCTGTAGCTAATGTGAGCAGCAAATACTGGGTGGGCCATCTGTTAAGGGTAGGGGAGGCTAGTGGTATTGAATGGAAGCTTTCTGATCAGCTGACAGAGCATGGGATGTCCCTGCTGTCATCTGACGGGGGCTGGCCCATGCAGTCTTAAAGGTCAGGCCCCCAAAATTTACAGACAACTGAATGTACAAATGACAGAGCTGCAGGACGCCTAGCTGAAAGCCGCAACCTTTGTGACTCAACTGCGAATTTAGAAGAATTCAAAATAGAGCAGGCTTTTATCTCAGGAAACTGTGTGAAGATGGAGTGAGACAGATGTGTCTGTGCTGAATTTCTCTGCGGGAAGAGGGAGGGCAGTGGAAGAAGGGGGCGGGGAGATGTGCAGCCGGAGCCAATCGCTGGTGTAACCTTCACAGACTGGCCTCCTTTTACAGGCTGCTGACATGGGTGCTATATTAAAGAGATGCCACCCACAGCTGCACCTGACAATTTAACGCACTGGCACTGCTGAGAGGGGGAAGAGGCGCCGGGTCCGTGCCAGTTGTTATTTGCATCACTCACGAGAGGGACGTTTCTCTGCTGAAGCTGTGTGGAATTTACAGCTTTCATACTCTCCAAGTCTTTTTCATCAAATATTTGAGCTGACACAGATAGTGTACGCTGCTTCCTGCTGGTTCTGTGCTCCGTTGCTGGAGGATTTTTAGCCTTACTGGTGACTTGCTGCGGTTGTCATATTCTGTGCTGCTGGCTCCAAGAAAAAGTACAATGTGTAACTTTGTGGAATAGCCAAATTCATTTTTCTCCTGTGGATTAACTTGAAGTCAAAAGAGGACATCATATATATATACATCATATATATACCTTGATCCATTGATTGAAGGTGACCAGTTACCTCCTTTTAAAGAAAGAGGATCGCGTCTTCCCTAAAGACTAACCATTGTCTACATCTTTTCTGTTGGATATACCTTTCACCTTAACTTCTGTACAACTTTCTTCACTTAGAAATGGAGTGACTCTCACTTCAAGCCATTTCTGCGCCCATTTCGTGATGTGGATGGTCATGGTCAGATTTAGTTTTGAGCCCACAACCCACTGCGTTCCATGAAGAGGTTTGGCAGTCTGAGAAGGAGCAAGAAACGGAAGGAGCAAGATGGGTTAGGAGGGAGACATCAGTCCGAGGCATCATGTCTTTCTGGTAATGTGCTGTGCTCTTCACCTGAAATTTTGCTGCAAGTTCCTCCAGTAGTCCAACAATCCTGGGTTCAGATATTTTATGTTTATAGTCAAACAACATCTATACATTCTGTTCTGAAAATCTAGTGAAGACAGTTGTGTGGTAGTGTGTTAGTACACCCATTTAAAGGTTTCAGAATAATTTTAAGGATTCCTGTATTAATATTGAATAAGATGCATAAGATTGAACAATGTTTTTATTTATTTGGCATTGGTGTGAAATATTTGCTGAATGCTGTTGTAGCCATAGGTGCTCCATATAGTAGTAGGCACTGGTTATGTGGCTTGTCTCTGGTTTCACATATGCATGCAGAGCATCTGCACAAAGTGACAGGACACAAGTCAAAGTGGTAAAACTGCGTGTGAGAGGCAAAAGGTTAGCCATCACTCATCACTTTGCCAAATTCATATACATAGACACATTTGAATCACTTCACATACAGCAGTGTGCTTCATGCATTGTACTCATGTTTAAATGTTGTAGTGGTATGTCAGACTATTAACTGAGGTCCTGTTACATAATGCAGTGTCCAATTTGTTTTTATTGTGTAGTAATCCTGTCATCATGGTAGAGTAATTTATAGCCACGCTACTTGATATAGTGAGTTCACTGTCATTATTCTGTCCCATATTCAAAGGGAGTCTCTTCAGAATAGCTGCTCCATTTTGAAAACTTTATTAAAATAGACAGGAAGCATTTCATCTTAATGAGTGACATAATGTGCTAAGTGGAATTTTTGCAGCTTGTCCTTGTGTTTTGGAGCAGTCTCTTATCACCTAATATTCTTTCAGGTCTTCGATATAGGCACCAGACCATGACAGAAAAGACAGACCCCAAACAAAAAAACCCAGACTACCATGCAGACTTGAGCATTATGAGCAAACACTTAACAATAACTGCATTGAGGAGTGAAGCGCTGGGGCACACAATGTGTGGTGTTCAAGTGGTACTTTATCACAGACTTCACAGCTCCTGATTTAGAGCCAGTCTGACCTCAGTGGAGTCATAATGATGTATGCCCATATGTTGCTGTATAAGATTTAGATGTCATCATAAAAGCAGTATATGGTGTGGTGACACCGCAGCATAAACCATAAGTCCTCTGATCCAGGTCATCTACACTCTGGAGGTTGCAGCTATGTTTCCATGTGTCCACTGCACACCTTAAAAAGCTGACATTTACATGTGAAATTTCAGTAGTGGTCAGTTAGAGGATATCTGTGTGCTTCCTAGCAACACTATATCAGTTTAAATTGTGACTGCTTATATAAATGTTATGCCGTGATGGAGTTGCACACACACAGCTACTAAATGTGGCTTTGTGAACCCGCCATTACTGAGGTCCCTTTTTACTGGGGTTCTGTATAATAGGGTATCTAGCGTTGTGTAGCTAATTCGGATTACTGACTGTTTGTCATGTCACCTATTGCTTCATTATCTACACACCAGTTCTAACCAGTGTGCTTTTACAAACATAGCCATTCACAGTTGTGGTTCATCATGTTAAATGGCTGGCCGGAGATGGCTGTAGCAGCATGTCCATTGGGACTGTATAGGCCTCATTACTGCTCTGATGCCAACCAATGGGGCTCGGGTTGCTCCCAGTCAGCATAGCCTCATGTGACCTAAAACACCCTGTTTACTCTTTTATGAAAGGTGTTACACTAACACAGCATTGCAGTTAATTACATTAAACAGAAGAGATTAGCCTGACAGGCCTATGAATCACTGTCCACATCACATATTTATTTAGCAATTCATATTAGGGCTTAAAATACTGTTTTCATTATTAATGACTCTGCACACTATCATTTTTTGTGATTAATTGTTTGGTCTATGTAGTTAGAAAAGAGTGAAGGTGAAAGGTGAAATCTTCACTTTGCTTGTTCTGTCCAAATCTCAAAAATATTAAATCCACTATCACATAAGAAGAAAAAACAGCACATCCTCACAATTGAGGAGCTGTGGTGAAAACAGTAAAACAATAAATCAATTATGAAAATAGTTGCAGATCAGGTTTCTGTGGGTTGAATTGCTTTATTTCTATAAATCAATGCTGCTTTTGTTTTCCTGCTTAGACAAAGATGTGTCTTTTACATCAGGACATCTTATCAGTATGCATCATGTTCTTAAAAATATCTTCACTCTCAAATATTATATAGGGCAGTGTGTGAGGTATTTTTTTAATGCATGTGAAGTGAGATGGACTTGACTTCTTAAATCAAGCCATGTATTTCCTGTTTCCTGGGTGGCGTCTATCTGGCCCCTATTAACCAGTCTGAGGAGAGGGCTTCCAGCCCCGCTGTTATCTCCTCCTGTGGAATGTGCCACAACAGCGTGGCTAAAATAAGAAGGCAACACTGCGGAAGCAGGGCACACCAAAGAGGGCCGGTGCACGCCAACTAAATGTCAAGAGATAGTGTTGAGTGCACTTGGACAGACTAAGGAAAAATGGTCCCCCAACACACTGGGCCTCATTTATGAAAAGTACTCTTAACTTGATCTCATGTTATGAAAGCTCATGTTATGATAGCAGAAAAGGTTTATCACATGACATTAGGTGAAATTACTTTACCATATTGACTGATATAGAGATTTTACTCTGCACAAATTATGGAGTATACATTTAAAAACATTTCCCAGTCATGCACCAGTGTTGGATATGTGGACATGATAAAAGGCAGCTGGAAGTCTCATGGTGGAGGCCCTGTAATGTGAACCATTTCGTCCACTTCATCCATGTCCCTCATTGTCTGCCCTCAGAAATATGTTAGTGGGGTGGAGCCGGGGGCAGCGCGAGTGTCACATGTCACCACCGTGCATAAGATTGTGACGCCTGAGTATGTGCAGGGTCTGTCATGTGACTGACACCTTCACCCTGACACTGTCACAGGAGTAGCTGCGTCACAGACAGCTGACTGTTACACTGGAGTTAGGCTTAATGCGGGTGCTTATGTTGTAATGGGCCTGGTTATAGTAGAGGGACTCGAGACAGGAAGAGAGGACGACCTGCATGATTCATTGTGTTTCTTTTGCCCAGTGGTGATCTGTTATTGATTGGCTGAAGTTTGGAATTTGTTTAGATGAAATGAGCTTTGTAGTGCCATCGAGGGATTTTTCATTACAGTCTGAGGGATGCTGATGTGCGGAACAGCTGTCAGTTTACTGCAGTGTTAGAAGAATATGCCACGGGAATGATTAAAGCCTAGACTTAGAAGTTAAACATAATCGATCAGTTAATTAATGCATTTTTAAAAACAGTTGAACTTTTTATGAATCTGTTTGCTATTGTCTTCTTGTGGTTATTTTTTCAAGGGTTTTTAAAATTTACAATTTCTTTATCATCCACATATTATTTTCAAGACATGACGTGTCCAATTTGTCGCACTAAAAATTTAATGAGGTGCAACCCACAAAAGATGTAACAGGAGCTCTCACTGCTCAGCCTTTATCTTCAGGATTAAACCCACCTCTTCCTGAATGCAGAAGATGCCCTCAGCATCATGTAGCACATTACGTTTAAAGAGGAGAGTGGGTCTAATTTAAAGTGAGGATGTAAACAGACTTTTTAACTTGTAAACAAAACAAAAAAAGCAGGAGACAAAACAAAATAAGATTGGAAGACACACCTGAAAATGGATTAACAAAAATTATAGGCTCTGCACACCCACACAAGTTTTTTCACTTCTGGCTAATTAGAGGTTGAAGTTGGGTGGAGCTATGTTGTAATTACATCCCCAAACCCAGTCTGCAGATGAGGTCTTCATAGGCAAAATAAGTGAAAACACCTGTGTGCATGATCATGGCTATGTAGGACTTTTTTGGTCACCAAAAAAAATCCATCATTATTTTGACAGTACAGCATGTAGTCTGTTCACACTGAGTTTTTCTAGAGAGAGGGATTTCAGGGGATGGTATATGTTCACGTTTTTTTTTTTTTTTTTAAACCTTTCATTCACACTGAGTAGAAAAAAAAAACCTATAATGTTTAGTCTCTATAATTTGTTCAGAGTTAGGGTTGGGTACTTTACCTCTTTAAGTTTTTTTTTTTTTTTTTTTTTACACTCAGCTTTCGAGCTGTATTTGTAAAGCTGGTTTACCTACTGCATCCCTGTCTGTCAGCAACTGGGCTGCGGATTAATCTCTGGTATCTTTGTTGTTTCTCAGTACTCAGGACTGTCAGTCGCTGGTGGATCAGATATGCATTCCTTCTCTGTTACAGCATGTGACAGCATTGATGGTATCTGCTGCAGTCACGACGGTAGCACCTCAGTTTTACCAACTAAGCCTATCATCGATGTCAGTCCGCACTGCGTCTCAGTGTCACTGCCAGCGTGGTATGGATTGACATTGAGAGAAACAAGAGATAAGTTGAGTTATCTACATTGGAACTTTTTTTTTTTTATCTCTGCAGCCTCTGGACTCTCCACACCACCCACCACCCCGACCCAGGTGTCCAGCCAACCTGTGTTCACCCAGGAGGCCCAGCCGAGTGGGCCCAGCCCTGAACGCTTGGAGCCGAGCTCCAGATCCCGCTCCCTCACCACACCTCCAGACACAGGACAACGTCTCAGCCTCCCCTCTGCTAAACCCCCAATCCCTTCCTCAAGTCCTGTGCCATCTTATTCTACCTCACAACAAGTTAGTCTCACTGCAAAAATGCTTCTCATTTTAAGTAGCCGTCTAAATTGGAATGCCATGTATTTTAAGAATTCATGTTGTTTGTTTGCCTCAGGACAGTTCAGCTCCTGCTTTGAGCTCTGGGGCTCAGAAGTGACAAATGCCTGGGATTTTTTTTTTAAATGGGTGAAATGTTTATTGCTTTTACTCAAAAATAAGTCTGAATATGTAACTGAATTTGCAGATGATGTCTTTTAACAATATCTGCAGATAATATCTTTTCACTAATTCAGTATAAGTAATATTATCCCATATTTTCTGAAAAGCACTGATAAAACTGCTTGGGTCATGGGTTGTTGAAGCTGATAACTATTTTTCCTTTGTGGCTACACAGAAATGGCCTTCTACATGCCTTCTGTTTGAGTCATGTGCTACTTTACTCAGAGTCATAAGGGTTTACTTGGACAGTGGTGAACAGAAAGCATGAAAGATGCAAATCGCTTTCGTTCAAGCTCTGGTACTTCACCATTCAGTTGTGTCAACAAGCCTGTGTTTGCACTATTTGCTCTGAGCGTCGATGGCAGAACAGAAGGTGTAAATATTGCTTCAGCATTGAGGCAATGTCTCAAACAGTGTTAGATATTCTCTAAGTGGCTGCACAATTGACTGTTACTGCAAAAACAACTGAGAGCGAATGTAGTCTTTTGTCACAAGACTTTTTGCTGAAGGTTTATTAGGATTCAGGCTGTCTGAGTCAGGGTGTGAGACCAGATTTCCTACAGCTAGTGAGGAATTACTCCATGGTTGTGCAGATTTAATGAATAATTATCTGAAGGTCTGTCTCAACCTGTCCGCTGTGAGTAATTGTGGGTTCTAGCCAGTGTTGGTAAATCAATATTTCATCACCAGCATTGTATACTGACGAAATTCACACCAAGTCAGTGCCTGTGAGGCTCTCTGTCCCCACCTTTACCATCGCAGATAAAAGGAGGTTCACAAAAAAATCTTCTGATTTGACTTATTGCTAAATTCAATTTTAAAAGCAATTCATTTAATGGATTTGTGTGCGTCTGCCTCCCTGGAGTTTGCTATAATACCAGAGTAGGCTGCGTGCCTGCTGTGATGCAGCAGAGCAAGATTTATGAAAGCGCAGGAGTCGTTTTTGGCAAGAGAACTGCTGTGTCACCATTGCAGGACGACACTGGGGACTGTTCAACATCCGAGAGCCAGTGTACAAGCTTTCTCATACTGCTGCAGTGGCTTGCTGTGAATATACTGAATAAATTAGGGACCCAGGGAAATTGTGTATCAGCAAGCACACTTTGAGCATGCAAATCTCTCAACATGACACAGCGTATGTCATGCCGGGAACTCGCCTGTGTTGTGTGTGAGATGCAAAAAGCACAATTTGCTCGTCATTTTTCTCATCTCGCTGCTGCTGCCAAGGACCAGAACTGTAGAGTTGTATCTGTAGATCTCAGCCATGTTGCTCGGGTTGTCAGACGAAATGAACTGAGGATGTGACAAGGCATCCCCAGCTTCTTGCTGCCTAGCAACGCAAGGGATTTCCTAATATGGTGAAGCACCCAGGTTGCTCTGCATGGAGGGGTGTGTCCACAGCTTCCTGGAGCTTCCTGATTATTACCTCCACGCTTCTTGCGAGAGAGACTTTTCCCTGCGGTGAGTTCTGCTCGGCAGATTGCTGCTTTAACAGTGGGTTCAGATGGTATATTGTAGTGGGAATTAATCCCACACGCTTAGTGTGGTGTTTGTTTGAGCAGCGCGCACGCATTGGTTCCCCCTACTGCAGCAAATGGATCAGGACTGTTCCACTCCGAGTTTTCGGGGGTGTGTGTGTGTTGTCTAATAATAATGTGCCACTAAAGTTGCGGCTCCACGGCACTGGGTTTTTGTCACGTTACCTGTGTATATTTAGCGGAGCTGGAGGAGCTTTATGTAATCGGTAAAACGCTGGTGGTGGCGCACAAGTTTTTTTTGTTTTGTTTTTGATGTTTGCGCACCACACTCGGACTCGAGGTGACCAGTCTGCTGGGGCCGCTGGTGAAAAGTCGCTTCACTCTGCTGCTCACTCACAATTTACAGCAAAGTTGAGCCGTGTGTGGTCGAGAGGATTTGCTGCGCTCGTCACTGCAAACTTCTGCCCTCTCCTCCCCTCTCACAGGTCCACGGTTTGTTCGAAGGCATGCTGGAGAAACTTGAACTAGATGATGATGGTAAGTGACCCGATGCGGTGTCCGCTCTCTCTCTTACTGCCTCTAACGCAATTCGCCCCAGCTTTCAAGGTGGTCGGGGCATCATAGGTATTTCAGTTTATCAGGGGTTATTTTACCGAGTCACAGGTGATGGCGTTAAATCCATTTTAAAGACTGTGCTGGCAGTGCTGCCGTTCAGTCCCATTCACAGAGATCCAACGATTCAAACACTGATCTGTGTCATAAATGTGAGGGATCCCCTTTATAACACCCGTTCTTTTAAATGTCTAAGAATCGGTTTAAACGAGAATTTAATGATAAATGATAAGTGATGACAGATACCTGTGCTGTGCTGGAGAAGCCACTTGCATTCAAATAGACGAGATATTCAACAGACCCTTCCTCCACATTTTATCACAGTGCAGCGTGTGTTTAAGGAAGTCATTTTAATTACCATGTTGTCTGTAAAATCTAAAAACATGAAGTCCTCTGATGTCCTGTCTCTTGATTTAATTAGATTTAATTCAGAACAACTTTATTTAATCTTGAGATCAGCAGATACACACACATAACTGCATATACAGTTGGCAATAAATACATTAATAAATGAATACAAATCATCTAATAGATCCAATTATAACTGACCAACAGTCAAAAACCTTCCTATTTATTGTTTACAATAATATAAAAAGGGGATTGTTCAAATCTGTACATTCATTTAGCTGGAACAAACAATTATTTTCAGTCAAAAAGTCTGCTCAGTGTTTCTCCACCACATGTGGGGGAAAAAATTACTGTAATGTTCATCATGCATCATCTATGACAAATCTAAGCTCCTACAGTACTTTGCTACCCATGTTTTTCCACAGTTTCTTTGCTTGTTGGTGCTTAAAGCAGAAACATAATTATCAGTGAGATGGAGCAATAAAGTGGCTGTAAGTGGTCCAGGCATAATGGTTGTTTAGACTCTGAGAGTGTGTTTTGTTTCCAGGCGCTCATTATATATTCCCTGTGAGATTTATCCTTCCTCTAAAAGTATTTTCCTTCCTTTATTTTCTTACAGCTGCTGAACCTGAGAGTGATATTTACATGCGCTTTATGAAATCCCACAAATGCTACGACATCGTCCCGACAAGCTCCAAGCTGGTTGTGTTCGACACAGCACTCCAAGTCAGTACTGATGGTCCCCGTATCTCTGTTTTTGCACTTCCCTTTTTTGTGGTAGCACTTAAAATGCTTGACAAACAGTGAGCTCTCAGTTAATTTAGTTTGTCAAAGTGTCCTGCACCACAGTTAGAAACTGCTTTACAGTAAAAACAAGGAAGAAAGGTAATAAATCAAATCAATCAATCAAATCAAATAAATCTAAAACAAGAGAAATAAAAATAAAACAATTACAAAAAACACCACATTGGATTCTGAGGTCGTTTGTCTTGAGAACTGAAGGAGCCTAAGTTAATGTTCAATATAATAAGCAGGGTTATTTAGCCTCAGAGCAGTTTCTATGAGTCGAGTGGTGATATTG
Organism: Trachinotus anak; assembly: GCF_046630095.1. Classification (NCBI taxonomy): domain Eukaryota; kingdom Metazoa; phylum Chordata; class Actinopteri; order Carangiformes; family Carangidae; genus Trachinotus; species Trachinotus anak. Next base: position 14,511,783 of record NW_027273863.1, read on the forward strand.
TCATAAAGTTGTTAAACAGTAATCCTCTGGAGCTCCGACATCTTTGATGTGTAAATCTTCAACCACTAAATCCACTGAAGCCAAGGGATAAGAACTCTTATCTAAAAAGGTGGAAATGCTTAAACCAGCACATAGCCAGAGTTAAGACAGCACTTCAGAAGAGACATTTGTCTCCTCATGTGAATGTGACAGGAACATAAAAAGTCATCAGATGATGATGATGATGATGATGGGGGCTGCAACTAAATATTATTTTCAGTTAGACATTATTTGTTGATGATTTTTTCCCACTATAATAATTATAATAATAAAAAAATTGTCTCCTTTAAATGTTGCTTCACAGGTTAAGAAAGCGTTCTTCGCCTTGGTTGCAAACGGTGTGCGAGCTGCCCCACTGTGGGACACGGAGAAGCAAAGCTTTGTGGGTAAGAAATCAAAACCTCTCAGGAAATCTACTTTACGACATTTATTTAAGTCTCGTAATATACTAAAATAATTGTGTTTACAGTGTATACAATAATAAACATACAGACAGGTGACACATTAATGAAAAAAACCTTAATAAATGAGTGGAGAAACATAACAAATGCAGATGCCTCCACACAGGTGCACTGCTTGGTACCATTAAGCCGTTAACATCCTGTCATGCACTGTGGCAGGTATAAAAATGCAGAGCAGGCCCTGTTGATTCTGATTTTGTATTAAGATGGCAAGAGGAAAGTGAAAGCAAGTGACTTGGAAAGAGGTTTCATTGTTGGGGTACGGATGGCTGGAGATTCAATCACAAAGACTGCTCAACTATAGTGTTTCAATAGTAACAATGATAAAAGTGGCATCTGCATTTAGATCTATGGGACAAATGTCAGTAAATAGGGTCAGAAATTGTTCAACTTGAGTGTTAGTACGATATGTGAAGAAAAAAGGTGACTGAGAACATCAGTGCAGGATGTGATCAGACTGTGTCAGCAAGAACAGTCTGTCAACAGTGATCTAGTGAGTGATACTGGTTCACTGGTGCAAAAACCATAGGCTCTGGTCTGCAGAGATGTGTAAAAAAGTGATATGGTCAGAGGAGTCATCCATCACCATATTCTCCATAAGTGAGCGAGTGCCTGTGTGGCGTACACTAAGAGGACAGTACAGGCCTGAACGCTTGATCCCTACAGTGAGGGGACCCTGTGGCTCTTGTTATGCTGTGGGGGGCAATCCACTTGTCCTCTAAGAGGGAATGTTCACTGTAAATCGATACAGAGTTGTTCTGAGTGATCACCTTTATCCTGTGATGACACATTTTTATCCTGGTGGGAGTGGTCTCTTCCAGGATCATGATGTCCCCATCCTTAGGGCACAAGGGGTCATAGAATGGTTTGAGTATGAAAATGATGTGAACCATGTGCTATGGCCTTCACAGTCACCAGATCTCAGCCCAGTTTATCACCTATGCAAGGTTTTGGACAGATATGTTAGACAGCGCTCTCCAACACCATCATTAAAACACCAAATGAAAGAATATCTTTCAGAAAATCATCCCTCCAGTAGAGTCCCTTAGACTTGCAGAATCAATGCCAAGGTGCATTGAAGCTGCTCTGGTGGCAGGTTGTGGTCTAACACTTTACTAAGACACTATGTTTTCCTTTAATTTGTCACTAATCTGTAGTCATATAGTATTTTCTGTATTTTAAAGGATAAAAACCTTTCTAGGTTTGTTTGTGTCATAATAACATTAATACTTGTAGGTATTTGGACAAAATAAGGAGAAAAAGAAAAAAAGGCTTCCATACACTATGCATATTGCAGATTTAGTTTGCCATGCTTCCAGTCAAATAGATTCTCCAGATAAGACACAATTTAGTTTTGTAAAGGCAAACCTGCCATGCTAATTTTTATTTCATAATTCCCCTTAACTGTGATGGAAAATTTGCTTGCTGTGCTGGTGCACCATTGCCAACTGAACACAGAGGCAATGCTGTGTATTAATGCCGCTGGTCATGGCTAGTGGAGCGTGATGCTATATTGAGCAGAAGTCATTAGAGCTGCCATAAACCATTAAGCACAGCAATGACTCCTCTGTATTGACCTGTGCTCAGACAGGTTGGTTATAAGACTAAGCCGAACGGAGAAAAAAAAAAAAAATCTCTGCAGGCTCTTTGAAAAATAAACCTTCTGTTAGGAAGAAAGTGCTAAAATCCAAACCAGCCATGAATTTGCTTTGTTGTTCTGCTTAGAGTTTATTGCAAGTCAGCCTGTGATGAATAATGAATGCTCAGTCAGCATGAGGATAAAGGGAGGGGGGGGGGGGGCAGCAATGATGTGTTGTTTGAACCACGCCCTTGTAAGCGCTGTCTCTTCTACCCAGTTGCACAGTGCCTGCAGGCATGACGCTGTACGCTGTTTATAGATTCAATGTGTTTCACTGTGCGTTTCCATTCCAGGAATGTTGACAATCACAGATTTCATCATCATACTGCACCGATACTATAAGTCACCAATGGTAGGTCCACAGATGTTGTTGCATGAGATCGGCTTTTGTCACATTGAGGATTTCCCCCTTTTTTATTAAAAAAACCAACTTCTGTTTTTTTTTGTTCTATTTCAGGTGCAAATTTATGAATTAGAGGAACATAAGCTTGAGACATGGAGAGGTAAGTGTCATATTTATACTGTCATGTCTTGTAGCATGCATGAAGATTTGATCAGTTTTATAAGCAGAATGTAAAATACTTCAATACTTTCTTCCTTGCTACACAGAGGTTTACCTTCAAGCAACATTCAAACCTCTTGTCAACATATCACCTGATGCAAGGTATGTGTTTAATTGAATCTGTTTAGGAGCACATTTGTCAACAGGTTTTATTGTGCCCATTGTAACTGTTCGTTGTGTTTGCAGCCTATTTGATGCAGTGTACACCCTCATCAAAAACAAAATTCACCGCCTGCCCGTCATCGACCCAGTCACAGGGAATGCACTTTATATTCTCACACACAAGAGGATCCTCAAGTTCCTCCAGCTGTTTGTGAGTCCAACACAATCTCTGTCCGTCTGCCTGTGAACTTGTGTTAAGCCTACATGTTTTTCAAAAATCTGATGGATGATTATTATTTCTCCTGCTGGAAACTTTTTCACCCCCCTCCCCCCTGCTTTCATTGTCTGCTGCCCCCTAGTGGTTAATGTGGAAACTATTAAAATGTGACTTTACTATGATGAGCTGGGGTTGTGATCTCATTCAATGTGTCCCCCTCTCCTTGTGTATCTGTGTGTGTGCATTTGTGTGTCCCAGATGTGTGAAATGCCAAAGCCAGCTTTCATGAAGCAGACTCTCGGGGAGCTGGGCATTGGTACGTACCATGACATTGCTTTCATCCACCCGGACACGCCCATCATCAAAGCACTCAACATCTTTGTGGAGAGACGAGTGTCTGCTTTGCCTGTGGTGGATGACTCAGGTAACATCACAAACTCTTGTCTTGTCTTGAGTATTTATTTTATTAATATTCTAAATTAACTTTGTTTCTTAATGAAATTGTCATTGTTCTCTTACAGGCAAAGTTGTGGATATTTACTCCAAGTTTGATGTCATTGTAAGTTGAAATCTTCTTTGAGGGGATGAAATGCCAAATATTAGAGGCTTAGCTGCTCTGTGAGTTAATATTGCATTCTCATATTTATGTGTTTAGAACCTGGCTGCTGAGAAGGCGTACAACAACCTGGACATCACAGTGACGCAGGCTCTGAAACACCGCTCTCAGTACTTCGAAGGAGTCGTGAAGTGCCATAAAATGGAAACAATGGAGACCATTGTGGACAGAATAGTCAAAGCTGAAGTGAGACTGACTTTGACATATATACAGTACATGCAGCGAGAAATAGCCTTACTGCTACTTTTAAGTTTTTCTGTGAACGTGTGTTTTCATGCCAGGTGCATCGGTTGGTGGTTGTGGACGAGCGCTCCAGCATCGAGGGCATCGTCTCCCTGTCGGACATCCTCCAGACCCTGGTACTCAGCCCTTCAGGTATAGATGCTCAGCATTGATAGCCCCAACTCCCCTTCTGTCCTGGACCCTGAACTTTCTCCCCCCACCTGCCCTCTAACTCAGCCCCAGGTAGGAAATGCACCGGTTTTGCGCATTGCTGGCTGTAAGGAGGAATGGTGCGGCCCGTCCAACGTCCTGTTTTTCCTGCTGATGCCTCTGTGTGCAGCAGTGTTGTGTGGATATTTGTGTCAGGATCAATAGCCTGTCATTCTCTACCAGGACAAAATATTGCTATAGTTCAAGACCAAATGCAATGAAATATATTTGAAATAGTAAGTGTGGTAGGTTTTTCAATATTCAGTGGCTCCATAGAATGAGTAGAGATTATCATTAAACAGATTTGGGTAAATAGAGTCTGCCTTTATATATAGTGCAAGGGTAAGTTAGCAGACCTTTGTAGCCCACTCCCTAGTTCTAGTGGAGGCTAGTAATACACACACATAAATCACTGACCTTCAGCAATCAACCGGCGTTGTGGGTAATGTAGGTTTTTTGACAAAAAAGAAGAATGTATCAAATAAAAAAGAAGACATCTCTAACTCTTGATCTTGGTGTTTTTTTAAACTTTCCATCACTGGGTCAACAATGTTATTGAAGTTCCATCATTCCTGCTGGTGGAGAGGTTGTTTTTTTTTTGTTTGTTTTGTTTTTAAAGAGCATATTCACACTTAAATTCTCTCAATTCATTCATCTTCTTTTATGTAGGGTAGAGGTTGATTGTTTTAACATACACACGCATTATGCAAGCTGTTCTTCACACATGCAGCAAGCTACAGTTGCACTCCTGCATTGATCACCAACAGCACCTGTCGTTAGCGATTGCTAACCATCACCCAACAAAGAAACTAGGTCCATCATTTTTATTTATTTTTCCTCTATATTTTCACTTAATAGAACTTGAAGCACCATGTCATGGCTAGCCCATCCTAATTACTAGTTCAAGTCAAATGTTTGCTGCCTATTGTTTTAACCAATGTGATCGAACCCGACTCAAATCCGAACATCATTTCCAAATTGTGGTCTCGGGTACCCACCCTCCACGCCAAACTTGTCCTATGCAGAGGCTTTGCCTATTATATGTTGTGCTCTGTTTTGCCAGTAGCAAGCTCTACTTTGATGTGAATGTTTTGTGTTGATATGCTTGAAAGCAAATAACAGACGCTTCTAGTGATTCTAGTGGTTTTAGCATTGGAGTTTGCTGTGAGTTCAAACTGTAACTCCATCAGCGCTGTAAAGAAAATATGAATCAAAGTGTTGACTCTCCATGTTCCCTGTTTTTTACACAGGATTTACTGACATGTTTATGTCATCATTTATATTTTTTGCATTAACACAACCTCCAGTTTTATGAAACTAACTACTCTGCTGCAGCTTCTCACTGGGTCTGAGCAAAGTCCGATGGGGCAGTCGTCTAGGTCTTCAAAAAGAATGATAAATCTTGTTTTTGGAAGCAGGAAGCTCCGTTTAGATATCTACATGTTGTCCAGATGAAAAGCTGACAAATTATGCCTACTCCTACTTTTATTGACTTTATCTCTGCTGGTTGTATCCTCACAGAAATGAAGTCATTAAAACTTGCAAGAAGGACTGATTTGTGAAAAAAAAGTGGTTCAATATATTAAAATATGTCCAGATAGACGCATCATGGTTTTGAATACTAAATGGTGTTTCGTGAGCTCCTGCAGCAGAGTAGGAAGTTTGTCAAGCCAATGGTGAGACTGTGTTGTGCATAATTAATAATGATAAACATTTAAACAAGGTTGGGGTTAAATAACAGTAATCCTCCTTATTCTGCAATCTGTTTATTTATGCATATCAGTCTCTGTTGTGCCCTAACTTGTGCCCTTTCTTCTTCTGTTCACCAGATGCGTGTAAGGAGGAGAGCCTGACTGGGTGAGAGGGATGTGATGGGAGTAAATAAGTTTGAAGGCTGAGGTAGGGAACGTGAGGCTGTGCGGAGCCAGTCTGAAGGTCCCAGAGACGCCTGCAACTGATGCACTATAGAGGCTTGGAAACCAAAGAGCTAGACAGCTGAGTGAAGTGGAGTCCCTGCACTGAGGATTGATTTTTCTGAATTTCTTTTTTGGGGTTGTTTGTTTGTTTGAACACTGATCAGATGCACACACATACATTATACTGTGTATACATATACATACACACACACACACACACACACACACACACACACACACACACACACACACCCAGAGATGCATTATGGTTACCTGCCAGGGGAAAGGTGCAAACATTGAGACAGGTTCTCATGAATTGGGTTATAAAGTTCTGATCAAGCTGCTGTCATCAGCTGATTTCAGTCACATTTAGTAGTTGATGCTGAATGTCGTCACCTGGAGGAAAACGACCTTTTCCTCAGTATCTGCTGTAGAAAGGTGAACATTCACAGATGCATCTCATTATTTAGCAAAACTGCACTTCACCTACAATGTGGCTATTTTATGACTGTTGCTTTTAAAGAAAAAAACAGTTTGCAAGTGCCAATAGGGAGCGCTCAACGCCCAGTCTTTATTTGTGCCTTTTGTTTGCCCTGTCCACACCAGTTTAAAACTGACAGTATTTGTGTCCTTTGAATTTTTGTTGTCAGAACAGTGCAATTATTTGTGATTTTAAAGAAACTGTCACGGGAAGGATGTGTAATCTTACAAGTAGTGGGCAGAATGCACCTTCTACTTCTTTTTCAAAAAAGATTCTCCTGTATTTGGTTTCAGTTTCTGTGACTAAAATTCAAAACTATGTCAGAAGTGGTAAGAACTTTTGTTAAATATATCTCACTCTTACTCTGGCAATAATCCTAAATAAAATCTAAATCATTATGACACAAACATGCAGTGGTCAGAGGCAAATATAACTGTACATTAATAAGGATTCTCTCAGCCAAGAACCATGAGTGAGGACATCTCATTCATTTGACATCAGTAGTGATTAAGAGTCATTGTTGTGACTTAAAGATGCAGGACGCAAAAATGTCTTTTTAGATGTTTGAAAAACTTTTTTTAAATTTATTTTCAGCGGCTTTGTTGCTTCAGACAATTCAGATAATCACAAACATGCAAACCAATTGGTTATCTCAGCTGTAGCTCAACAGGACTCATCTCCAACTTGGACTGTAAATAGGATTGTTTTTTTTTTTGGGAAACGTGTCACAGAAAGCTTTATTTTTATGAATGTGTCAACATGTTTAAAGAGACCGCAGTTTTAATGTTATTTTTGTAAATATCTTGTGGCAATATGTCCAGTTCAAAGAAACTTTGTAACAGATCAACATGTACTGTAAATGTGCAAGCATGAGAAACTACACTTCAGCAGTATGAATGTTCTTTGTTTTACTTTTTCTATTTTTCTGGCTGCAGAAAAATAAATGGACACTGAATGTACTTTAAAGCTGTGTTCATACTGTTTCTTTTCATAGATGTGGCATAGGTTTCATGGAACTGTTCAATAGTATTTCACTGGAGACACTTGCTTCATACAGCATATAGTGGTCCTGGGGTTGTTGATGATTTTTAATTTTTTTTTCTGTGCCTCACATCAATTTTTTTATCAATTTGCCATTTATTTGTGTCCTAAACATAAATATGTGGAATAGATTTTCTTTACAAAGGTGTTTACAAAATTAACTAAGTTACTCCACAATTTCTTTCACATATTTCCTGCTAACGGCAGAAGCACATCCTTGCTGCCGTCATTCTGATCCCTTAACAAACATACATTTGTTTGCAGAAACAATGAATCAATTAGTTGATCTACAGAACACTGATCTTAAAAGATTTTGATAATCAATTCATCTTTTCCAAAAAAACACCAAATCATTGGTTGCACTTTAAAGTGTTAGGATTTTCTGTTTTTCTGTGCGTTACATCATCATAAACTGAATATCTTTTGGTTTGGGACTGTTGATGAGACAAAAACAAAACATTTGGAGACATCACTTTGGGATTTAGAAATGTGGTGTGCTAGTCAAACAATGACACAAATAATCAGCAGATGAAATTGAAAGAGTAATAAAGAAAATAATTATTGTAGCCTTGTATATTTTTAGATATTGAAATAGACAGGTAATGTTAAAATAATTTTAAAATAACATTACAGCGTGTATAACCAGGAAAATGTTGCTCTAATTACAAAAATGCCTGTGGTTTCGACATTAGTCTCCCTGCCTCTTTGTTGACCAAACACACAATGACCCAACCTGTTTAACACATACAACTCCAAACGATGTTGGACTACTGCAAGTAAAAGCCTTGCTATAGTTTCTTAATTTTGCATTTTATTTCATCCATACTATCAGACAAAACCCTTAAAAAGCAGCTCCACATAACAGAACTGAAAATCATGTGAAGGTATGTGTGCTAAATATCAGGACTGTTAGTTTGTATCAGGCAGCTTTGGGCAGACAGTCTGTATGGGTTTGATGCTGATCACTTGATCACAGACACAATTTGTCAGTAGTCAGACCTCACACTTTCTACGCCAGCTCTCCTGCTCATTACCATATTTAGATGCTTGTCTTGCGCAGTTCTTTTAACATTTCTATTAGAGCGAATGCTTTGCCAACCACAGATGGCCGAGCAGCCATCAACCAAAACTATGAGCTGTTGAGCTTTCAGCCCTGAAGCCTTTTCTCCTCCTGGCATGGTGCCCTGAGGATATTTTAGAGCAGGGATAGGCAACCATGTGCTGGAGTGTGCTGGGAAAAGTCAGGTTTTTATTTCAGATGAGCAGCAGAGCAGCTGATCGTGTGTGTGTGTGTGTGTGTGTGTGTGTGTGTGTGGCAGCCACAAGGTGACACTGTAGTACACAATTCAGACAGTTTGAGGCTTCAACCAGAATCAGTTTCTACAGTTGTGATGAGTAACAACCTCTTTCTCATTGAATATTTACATTCCAATAAGAGTTGAATGATGTCTGAGCAGTGCTTTTTTTTTTAACCACCTTCAAGGAAACTGGTAGATTTCAGCAGGAAGTTTTTTTTTTATGTGGTAAAGTTTCCTCTAAATTAGGCAAAGATACCATGCGTGGATCTGATGGACTTCCAAATGAGGGATCAAACTGGACCAGATTTAATCCAGACAATCTGCTATGATCTCCCAATCTCCCCTGTGATACCCAGTGCTGGGAAAGCCTCTTCTACACCTTGTAGCCCTAAAGCAGAAAAGGCAGGAGGGCATCTCTATCCTCCCCCTGCTCTTCTCACTGCCCGTCTTTCTCTCTCTTTACACACACACACACACACACACTGGACTCTCTTTTGAAAGTCTAGGGCTTGATTTAAAATTCCTCTTCAGACCGTGTCATGCATTTTATATGCATGGCGAGTGGGGGAGAGAGAGAGGGGGGATTGCATGGGGCTCCAGCCCAAATGAACTTCCCTCTGCTATTGGTCTCCTCAGGGATATATCCATACACACACACACACACACACACACACACACACACACATACACACCACCACTTTCTTTTACTCCCTCATTTTCTCGCAACCACTCAACTCTTTCAACATTAGTTTTACTGCATCATGCTTTTCACAAATTCCACTGAGCAGGGAGAGGGCCATAGCCTTTGAAGACAAGTGTGATCAGAACAGAGGCAGGGGGTGTATAAAAAAAAAAAAAAAAAAAAAACCTGGCCGCGGGGCATTTGGGGTTTTGCACTCGTGTTTAGCAGTGTGTGGAGCAGAAGAGGGAGGCTGACAAGTGCAGTGTTTGGGGACAGCTTTGATGTCTGACGGGGTGCGGCTGCTGCTTCTGCACAGTCCTTCACAAGGAGACTGTCACATTGACACAAGCGGGCTTACATTTACAGTTCATAGCTGTGGATAGATAACAGACAATCAAAAGGGTTCTGTTGATACACCGCTCACCACCTAAGCATCTCTTATTCTCTTTCTGTCCTGCTGACACGCACAGAGATGAAACTGAGAATTGATTAAGGAAAGCAGACGCAACGTGAACTTCAGCTGCAGCTGCTTGAGAAATCTGGTTTATTAGGAACAATATGATCCCACTAGCTTATTGTGGATATTGCAGTAAACAACAGAAACACAATTCACTTTTTTTTTTTTTTAAGTGCTACAGGTTTGCAATTATAGACATAAAACAGTACAGCAACCATAGTGCCTACATTCATATATGCACAGAGAATATAAAAATTACAGTATATTGCTGTTCAACTGTTCCTATTCCTGCTCATGAATCACCCTCTGTTCCTCTCTTACATACACATCACTGGAGTATCACACCATGAGCTGCTGTAATGAGAATGGTGCGCTTTCTTTTTTTTCTTTTTCTTTTTTTCTTTTTTTTTTTTGTTTTGAAGACTGAGACAAGATTTAGGTCTGGCAGGTCAACATTTCTTACAGATAAGCACTGAGATATTATTGGAGCACAAAGTTGACAAGAGTTAGATGATATAGAACAGTAACACTAGACAAACCCTCCACAGAGAGAGATCACAAAACCCCACTGACTCTCAGTGAAGTGAAGCAACGTGTATTCTCATTAAGCTACTTTTGTGTATTTTTTTTTTTTTTTTTTTTTTTTAATGAAAGATTAATACAAGTTAACTTTGGTTTCCAGCTCTCTAGAACTATACTGTTAATTTGTGGCAGTTTAAGCTGTAAGTAAAAGTTAAATCGACAGCATAGCAGCCTTAAGCCAATATTAATATGACACAGAAATTCACTTTTTAAAGATTTTTGATGTTAAAATAGCAGCCAGGAAATAATATAGTTACAGTGTGATTCCATAGAATAGAAAAAAAAAGTGAAGACAACTGATTTTTCATCAAAGTACTGTTAAAAATCTGTGATCTGGTACCTCTCAATAAATACAAAATGGAACTTCTTTGTTGTTATTTCTTATCTTCTAACCTATTCTGTTATAAATATGGTTACATGTAATATTTATTGTGTGAAGACAGTATCTTTCATCCATGCAACAAAGAAGTTGAAGACTTTTAATGACAGAGAAAAAAAAATCACTTTTCCATAATCAACTTGCTAAATACAGTATACCAAAAAAAAAAATTATTCTGGAGCCTGTGTGAGCCTTTTCCAAATTTTCTATCGGACTGTAACACAAGACAAACATCAATAAAAACAGGCTGAAAGGAACAAATCAATGACTGAATGCATTTGCAGACTGGAGAGAAGGGACATCTCAGGTTCCAGCACACGGGACACACTGGCTCTGGTGCTAAAGTGAAAACCCTGCTGCCGTAGTATCCCACTCAGTCGACTGTGGCCAAGCGAGGTTTTCTCTGTCCACGTCCACAAGCGTCTAATTCAGAGTGGCTGTGGGGGCCTAGCAGCTGGAGGACACATGCTGACAGGGTCAGCTGAGTGAGTGAAGAGTAGGAAAACTGCAACAGAGGTAGAGGATAAAAAAGGATTTAAGATAGCTTCTAGAGTTGCTTAGGGCGTGTGAGTTTTGAGGGGGAATAATTTAGCAGAGGTGTGGTCTCGTTTACATCGCTTCGCTTGAGGAATGCAGTCTTAAAATCTTGTCCGTTTTTGTTGCAGGGGCCTACTCCTGTCTTAAGATGCAAAAAAAAAGAAAAAAAAATCTTTATTTTTACTTCTACCTCAGTCTTTTGTGCTGTGCTCATCATTTCTCTCAGCATGTTCATCAGCATATGACGGTTTTCTGCAACAACAGGCTTCTTCTGTTTTTCACTCCTTAAAAAAACCCTCATTCTCTGCTTGGGTTTGGCATGTTGCAAAAATTAAAGTTAACATAAAAAAAAAAAAAAAAAAGTCGCCATCAAAGAGCTTTCAGAGACTTCCAAAAGCTGAGCTCAGTCTTCCACTGGTCCGTCCTCTATTTAAGTCCAGGGAAAGTATAATGGTGCAGTGTGCTCAGAGTTCAGTGGAGCTGTCTGAGGAGTGAAAGCAGCAGACACACACCGCGCTGGTTCGAGCAAGCTGTTTCCATTATACATTCTGAGCAGCTGTTCTGTGGAGGAAGTTCTTTGAAGGACGGCTGGGGGGGGGTAACTGGAGTCCACAGTTCAAACGGGGTTCTTCACCCTAACAAGCAGGGGTGTGGCTGTGGCCGCTTCCTCTCCGGCGTGAGGGCATCATCATCATCATCATCATCATCATCATCATCATCATCATTGTCCCTGCATCCCCATCATCAAGGCCTTCAAATAGAGGTCTCGCATGAGCTCTGACACATGCAACGTCTACACTAACACTCAACGCTCATGCTATAACTAGTACAGAAGCAGGCAGAACAAAAAAAAAAGAAAAAGGTAGATGCATACCACTGATCCCTCCTTTCTCCTCAGATGTAGTCAGCTTAGTGTGATTACATCTAAGCTGCCTCTTTTCAAGACGTCCTTTGCTCTGTATGGGCTGCGCATCTGGTTCTTTCAGTTGTTTTGATTTGTGTCTGTTTTGACATGGAGGGGCGAGGAAGAGGGAGTTTTCTGAGAGAAGGCTTTGAAGAGAGCCAGATTCGGAAGAGTCTGAAGGTTGTCTCTGAGGGGTCAGGAGCGTCTTTAAAAGGAAAAAGGAGAGGCACGAGGAAAAGGAGGAGGATGTTGAGGAATAAAGTCGAGCTGATAGAATGCAGGGCTCGGTTCACTTCTGTGTAAGGTACGCTCCGATGGTGAGGCTAGCTGCCCCGAGTGCAGCCAGACCGAAGACCGTCTTGATGGAGGGCCAGGAGCAACTGAAGATGGACTCCCTCTGTCTATCATACAGCTCCACAAAGGCATCCTAGGAAACAGACAGGAAGAGAAAGTCAGACAGTTAGTTGGGCCCAGCAATGAATACGCGTTTACCTCTGTTTTTGTTCTTGCATCAGTTGATGGGTGCAGTCTACTAGAAAACACCATAGTAGATAAGGCTGGTGTGTCTCTCACTCCCACTAAAGACATACAGGAAATCTAAACGCATGGTTGATTCCAATATGGCCACAAATATTTCATTTGATTTATTCTCAAACATCTGGCCACTGTAGTTTTTAGAAGATGTTTCTCAAACAGGAGTAAATAGTACATTTGTTGTGGACTATTTTCAGCTGCGGATTAATATACATTTGGCGCTTTAGTGTGTATGGAAGACGGACTCAAAATAGACTACACTGCCGAATGTTCATCATAATGAAGGTACATGTCAGCCAGTGCAGATGTGGCTCAGTGGTGTGTTTTTAATAGTTGTTG